>NC_091051.1:17189678-17497066 GCF_963966145.1 Tenebrio molitor | reverse complement strand
GTGACATTACACAATAATATATTTCATAGCAACTCATATATTATTTTAATATGTGTAATGTGCCTATGGCCAGGTTTGGTGGTTGATACCCGGTATAATAAGATCTGTGATTTTTTTGGAAGCACGGTGATGGCACCAAACGCTTTAAAATTAAATTTCCGAGGGCCCCATACTTTTTTTTTGTTAATTTCGAATTAGGTTTGTTACAGCTTCCTGGATAGTCCTCAAATTGCAATTTATTTTATTGTTATTTATAACGAAATCGAAAAAAGAAAAGTATGGGGCCCTAGAGGAAAGACGTATCTTTCAAATAAAAAAAGGACCTTGCCTTCATCTGTTGTGGTTTTAAAGATATGGATTGTGATGAACCAAGTGGGTAATTCAAAAATCCCACCAAGCGGCCATCTCATTTTTTTTTTTCTACCAACATACGCAATGAAAATAAAACCCGCGAAATTCAAAAATGGCCAAGAGCGCGTGATCGTACCTCATTAATTTCCCTACGTTGTGTTTTTTTTTAAATACAAATTAAACATTACCAGATTCGTTCCAACAGGGTTTGTGAACCACAAAGAAGAGTGCAAATAAAACAACACGATAATTATAACCAGCGATTTATTCAATGTTATGATTTTGTTAACGCCGGGATCAATGAATAATAAAAACGTCTCGGGAGAGGGCACCCAAGTGTGGGTGGGGGAGCCAAATGTGAGAAAACTACTCATTTAGAACTCTAGGAAAAATGGTGAGCTCTGGCCATTCTCCTAGACCCCCGAATGAGGCTCCGCTAAAACCTCTCCTAAAAATACGAACAAGTCCGAAGTGACAACGTGGACGGGATAGTTATTGAAAATTGAGCAAAACTGATTTCATAAACAACACAATCTAAAATTCAGGAAAAACAGAAGGGTCATGTACATTACAAACAAAACAGTTACTTCGGACCGTTCGAGCGGGAGCGGACATGTCCTTTTTTTTTCTTCTTTTCCAAGTTAGTTTACCATATGCGGCAGATCCGCTATAGAAGGAGTGAGTGGCTTTGGATGGTCCGGTGGTCTGTGGCACCTATCCTTACGACTTTACCATTTCCCGCCTACGCGTGATTTAGTGCTAAGGGAAAATCCTAACTGCTTTACGTTAAGTCAACAAATTGAGGTACTCTAAGTTCATCGGTTGAGTTGAATATGACTATTTCAAAGCAAAAAAACAAACGTCGCTTGTCAAGTACCACAAACTTCGGGAACAGATTACCATTCCGGAAGTTCTGTGCCAAGGAACTCGGATTCAACTTACACCATGAGCGACGTTGCGGACCAGCATTCAGCAAGCCTCGCCAAGCGTTCTAAAATCGCACAATTAGAACACAGAAAAATACACGGTACTTCTGTACTACTCTGCGATCAAGAAAAAAGTTTCCAAAAAAAACATGGCCGTTCATCTCCTGTCGATGCTGTCGATAAGGTCACAGAATAGAATCAATCAGAAGACAAACTCTCTTGGGCGGGAAAAGTTCGCGCATCTAAGCCGCGCAGATGAAGCGGCCATAAGTTCAGAGTAGAAGTCAGTAGCGTATCATAACCGCGGTTGACGCAATTGGTTTTCTACCAGTGGTGGCGATACATGAATAATATTAAGGTGGCATGGTTTGTACGGCAAAAAAATGTGAAAACAAAGCCTACAACTGTAATTTGGCTTTCTTCACTTTTCCAAAAGAACATAATCGAGCAAGGTAAGAAACTACTATTATGTAGGTACTTTCATTAACTTTTGAACGTAATTTTTCTGTCACATAAAAAAATACTCTAAATTATGCTTTACTGAAATTGTCACATATGGATGACAAAATATTACGTTGTTTCTATTCTGTGATAAGGTCCTGTCGACCCTCATCCCCGCCCCCAAGCGGTCGCCGACGGTACCCACCGGTACTTCTATAGCTTTTATTGGCGGTTAGTTTGAATTCAAAAGCGGGTATCTCAGGATGTTTAAAAACACCGTTTTTCGACCATTTCAAATCAGGTAAACCCCACCCTTAAAAAATGAACTATACTTTGAATTGATTGACGTTGTCACTAAGTATTGTAGGTTGTAGGGAATGAATGTATGTACTTACCTACGTAGTGAATATTTATTTAATGCAAAGTCCCAGTCAAAATCTACCTTTATCAAAAGAAGAGGACATTTGGAAAAGGAAAATAGGAGTATGAATTAAATTTTTAAACTGTCAGCTGTCAGCTAGAATAGTGTTAAATTTCTATAACAATTAGGCCCGGTTTATTTACCTTCAAGTAACTTTATTTGAACGGTAATAATTACCATGGATCTACCAATAGCAGATTCTAAATCATAGCAACTACTGGCGACTGGCCAGATAAATTTACTCGAAGAATAAACCGGGCCTTAATAATCAAAGGCAAAATGACAATAAAGCTTGAACTACATCGGATTTTTATGCTCCCAATGTCCCAATAGTAGGTACAGTTGCGGAATTAAAATTTCGGGCAGTATTGTCAATGTTATGATATAAACTCTAAAACAACCTTTATGTTAATAACCTCATTTTTTACTCTTGTCATGTTTTTGCCTTTTTAGAGTTCAAAAATTGTGATTTGTGGCATAATAACGGGTGGGCAACATATTAAAGCGATGATTTAATTACACTCAGTGCAATTAACTCAAAATTGACTGCGTGACTGACACAGTAAAGTTTAATTTTTGAATGTCAAGTCATGATGACAGTAAAAGGTGGTTTACAGAGATTTTGTTGAAGTGACAGAAAAATACTGCCAGAAATTTTAATTCCACAACTGTACATACATTATTGCATTTTCATTAAAACAGTTATTCAGGCTACCTACATTACTACTGCCATAAACCATAATCAATGTTGCATTATGTATTTCAGAAACCTAACACACAAATGAAAAACTAAATGATCTATTATACCGGGTGATCAAAAAGGACTGTTTAAGTTGGCAGTACAATTAAGAAAATTTTATATTTTGGTTATTTATAACACTGCAACCGGGTATGTTTTGTTGGTTTATTTGACAAATATCTGATGTAGGTATAGCATTAACAACGACAAGCCATCAACAACCGAAAGTTACTCTTGTTATACGATTTAAAATACAATTCAGTGTTACCAACTTAAACAGTCCTATTTGATCACCCCGTAGTTATTGAAAAACCATACACAAACATGTCAAAATTTGTTTATTGTAAGTTACAAAATAATTTTAAATATCCAAAAAAACATAATTCAAAGACTGAAATAATAACACCTGAAAAATAGAGTAATTCAATAAATATTTTCAAACATTGATAGTGGAGAAAATTCAAATATTGGCTAGCCAAAATTAGTTTGAAAAAAAATGACACTCAATGTCCATACCTAAAAAAATTGTGTTAATAGACTGATTATGAAAAAAGAAAAACATTTTACTTTTGAAATTCCCATTCTCTGTTGTCTAAAGGGCACACCTGCCTTGTTTTCAACCATCTCGAGATGCAATGAAAATGAAAAGCATGCTAAAATAATTAATATGAAAATACAAGTGTTTGCCTGTGTAATTACGCCAATAACTCACATTACAAACTCCCCAGGCCACTGTGCACTCCTCACTAGTGGCTGATGCTTGGTTAGCCTGACATTCAATACACAAATCCATAATGTGATTGCGACAAATGGCACAGTTATCAACAACGATATCTACAATTGTCAAAGTAAGAAAAACACAAGTGCAAGAAATTACTACAAAATATACCCCAAGCCCATAAGGCGACGGCGTTCCACTGTAAGAATGAAAAATCATGGTTAAGAATTTCAGGTTATGTTTATCAATCTTACTTTTTTCACTTCGAAACGTTTTTTCTCGCCTTTGGAGCTGCTGGAAGTGGGTACTTCAACTTCGTCAACATCTACGTCCATCGCTGCCGCCATTTACAGTTAAATTAGACACAAAATCACGCTCTATTTACAAAAATGACCTAACAAATATTTTGAGCCGAATAATTCAACCAGGGACTTTCACTGTTTCACTCCAAGTTTGACACGGGTCAGGTTGGCAAACTTGACTTGAAGTTGAATCCAGAAATAAAGTTGACTCAAGTTGCAAAAAAACATTTTGCATTTGCAACAGCACTTTTATGGCATTAGTAATTTGTAATTACTTTAAAACTGTACTTATATGGAAAATATTCAACCCAAACTATGATTTTCTGGCCCCTTTCTCCCTTTATTTGGTTCAAAAATATGAAAAAAATGCTGTTGTAAATGACAAGTGTTTTTTTGCAACTTGAGTCAACTATAAACTCGGTACAGGTTGCAAAGACACACTTGTCATTTGCAACAGCGCTTTTATGGCATTAGTCATTTGAAATTACTTTAAAACTGTACTTATATGGAAAATATTCAGCCCAAACTATGATTTTCTGGTCCCTTTGTGCCTTTATTTGGTTCAGAAATATGAAAAAAATGTTGTTGCAAATGACAAGTGTGTCTTTGCAACCTATACGGAGTTAAACTCGGTACAGGTTGCAAAGACACACTTGTCATTTGCAACAGCACTTTTATGGCATTAGTCATTTGAAATTACTTTAAAACCAGTGCCACCTTTACTTTACTGCAGCACCCAAAGTTGACGGAGGATGCAATTCAAAAAGTTTTTGATAATTTGCCTGCATATTTATCTAAAAAGGAACCTCCAGCAAGAACATCTCCAGATTGTCGAAGGGAACAGGTTCTAAAAAGAAATGCCGTAAAAATTGAGGAGTTTTAAAAAGAAGATATTATAAGTGATTTCGATAGTTTTGTGAGTTGTTTTTTAAAACGTTTAAAAGTTATCGACAAATGGCATCATAATATAAGTGATAGGTGTGTGTGGTTTTACTCTCTGAACGTTGACAGTGTGCAGAATAATGATGTGAAGGAAGAGCAGCTAAAAGTTGTTTGTAGTATTTCGGTGTCAAATGAGATGGTTGTCAAAGTAAGTCTCAATCAAATTGAAATTCCAAAGCATGATCTAGAATGGATTCTTTCTTCTGACTCAAAACTTTCTCGTTGGAGTCAAATTGAAAATTTGTTGATCAGATATAAAAATGTTAATGAAATAAACAACAGGGAACAAAATTGTTTCGAATACTATATAGATAAGGCATATAAATTTGTAAAAAAAAGTATAGAGTTTATTGAAGAAGACGTGTTTTCAAAGCATAAAGATTTACTAGAGCTAATTGAAAATCAATTAAAATTATTATTACATCAGAGGAAGACTTACAATTCCCTGACTATTACATTTGCATTTATGATTTTTTCACAGTCACCAGCTGTATATAATGTTATTCGCGAGTATTTAATTCTACCACATAAAAGGTATTTACAGTCAATTTCAGCAGCGTTTCATGTAGATCCAAATCTGAATGCAAATACAAAGCATTATTTGTCACACATATCAAAAAGTCTTACGAATAGAGAATTGAACGTTTCATTATTACTTGATGAAATTTATATAAATAAATGTCTAACATTCAAAGCACAAAAAATTGTAGGCTGTGCTGTAAATAACCCTACTGAACTGGCTAAAACAGTACAAAGTTTTATGATGATAAGTTCCTGTTTTGGTCATTTTAAGGAAATTGTAAAGTTGGTGCCTGTCAGTGGCCTAACTGGGGAACAATTGAAACATTTAGTCTTAACTGTAATTCACTTTGTTCAGCAGTTTAATTTTAAGGTCACAGTTGTCATCAGTGACAATAATCGCATCAATCAACTCATGTTTAGACTTTTTGCACCTGTAAATTACTTTATAGAAAATCCCAATTTTAATAATCTTAAAGTGTTTCTCACATATGACTTTGTCCACATATTTAAAAATATTCGTAATAACTGGATAAACTTAAAAAATCATTGGAGTACTTTTTTGTATCCTGACTTCAATGATCTGAGTATTATTAAAAAAGCGTCTTTTCACCATTTAAGGGTAATAAATGACAATGAAAAAGATTTATTGATAAAAAAAGCCTTTAAGTTAAACAATAAGACATTGTATCCAAGCAACCTAGAACGACAAAATGTAACACTTGTAGATAACGTATTTCATAGATCAACTATTGCTGCCTTAAAAGAAATTGAAGATTATGCTGAAACTGCTGATTTTGTTGAAATCATTAGAAACTGGTGGGACATAGTCAACTCCAAAAGCGTTATAGTGGGTAAAATAAAAAGAAATGAATATTCTGGCCCAATACATGATTTAAACGATCCAAAATTACAATATCTAAGGCAATTTGTTTTATGGATCAGAGAATGGAGACTATTAACTGAGTCTAATGTAGGAGTCGGACTAACAAAGGATACCTCTGCTGCAATCGAAAGAAGCACAACTGTTTTAGTCGATTTGGTTTTATATTATTTTCAACAGATAGGGGGTTAGTTATGTCTTAGGAGGCAAATTTCAGACTGACAATCTTGAAAAAAGATTTAGTCAGTATCGTCGACTGTCTGGTTGTAACTACAACGTGAGTTTTCAACAAATACTTGGATCCGAAAAGAAACTGCGCGTAAAGAAGATTCTAGATCTTCCTAGAACAGGTACCCTGTCAATAAAAGACATATCTGATTCTTCCCAAAACGTTTCAGAAGAGAATTTGGCAGCAAATATTAATTAATTTAACTGTATATTTGGCGGTAATTATTTAGAAGTCTGTGCACTTGATCAGGGTTCAACGTTATACGTTTGTGGATATGCTAGTTTTTCAGTATGCAAAAGACTTAGCTGCTCTTTTTGTAAAGATCTTATAAGAGAGTCAAAAGGTGACAATATTTCTGACACTTATTATTTTGATTCTCTTCAACGAGGTGGGTTAAGCTTACCTACTGAATCTGTAATTTCCATATTTTTTCACATGCATGCCATATTTGATTTTATAATAAATAACAGTGTGTTAGAAAACAAATTTTTACACAGTCCTGATCAGAAAAAAATTATAATGACTCTGACCAATACAAGCTTAGAAAAATGTAACTTTTTCGACGAGTTGGAATGTATGTGTGGAGAAACTTTAAAAAATATTGTACCTCTTTTTTATTCTGTTTTCAGTAATATATTATTAAATAATTATACAAAAAAAAAACTGATGCTACAAGAGAGAAATATACAAAGTCCGTGGAAAACAAAATAAAAAAGAGAAAATTAAATACATTTAAATTATAATCTTATAAATACATATGTACATATACAGGGTGTTAGGGAATGGTCTCCCGAGAATTTCAGGGTGAGTCTGTGAGAGAAAATGTGGTCGAAATCCTTAGTACAATTTTTTCCTTACATGAATGGTTTTCTCAAAAATAAAAATTTAAAACGGTGCCCCACTGTTTGGGAACTTTTGCGTCATTTTATTGTTGTGATAATTAAATAAATAGTTAACGTTTTGTAATTAATGTTAATTGTTTAGCAACCAAAAACAACAATGACTCTATGTCAGATTTTATCGAGTACCTACTGTCACAATGACGTTTCGATTTTAAAAGTCCCCTTGGATAATATCTCATCAAAAATTCATGTTATTCTGTTTGAAATTTCCGCCAATTTCAAATGGCGCCGCCTCATGAGGAGGTGTCAGTAAGAAAGACTCCATCATCCATCTGTCAACAACAGATAGGTATGGGTGAACAAGATTAAATTTTCACTGATCTCAAAGAAAAATCTCTAGTAACAATAAAACCGCGCGGTCATGACAATAATCGGTTTTCTCAAGAGGGACTCATGTAAGTGCAAACAGTGTACATAAAAAGAATAGTGTAGTTACTGTTTAATTATAAATAAATTAAATTTTTACTACATATAAAATTGAGACTTCTAGCCACCTTCCTTTCCTTTACACCAATATCTTAGTATATTCAAAATATTTATCTGTATTTACCACAGCCTTGAGGTAAGTCCTCTTTTATTGCTGCAAAGAACTGAAATTATTTCTACAGCTTCATTTGTGATACAACATCTATATACCATTCACGATGTTTTGGCATAAGGGGAGGCTATGATTTCATTTTTTAACGTTCGATACACGTTTGATTTCTGTCATCTCTACTGTCACTAAAGTGCCTGACATGCGGACCTATCAAAATGAAAGTAACATGTTGCCGCATTTACCGTAATCATAATTAAGCAACTTTAAAACGTATTGATGGTGTTTGTATTAGACTGCAGAACATATTTTCAGTAAGTTACAATGAAGTCAAGTTTTTTTTGTGTATAAATTAAATAGTAGGTGAGTACAAGATAAATATGTAGCACGGATAGTGAAGGAAGAAACAACGACCCAATTGAAATGGCACAGGGGTTTTGTAAGACCTATTACAACTTCGCGATAGAGTTGTGAATTTATGGCTTGAGTCTATATTGAAATGTACTCCTGAAATTTGCCAAAATTTTTGTAGATATTGTAAAGAACTTATTTCGGAAGATTGGGCAAAATTAATGTGAAATCTTTCATTTGAAAACGTTCTTCCTTTAATAATTTCATTAGGAGAATCTGACTCGGAATTTGATTGGGATTTTGATGCAGGTAATGATGATTCCGAATTTTCTAATGAAATTATGGAAGTTGAATAGTTTTGTTCTTTTTTGTCATAGACGATGGGTGTGTAAATATTTTGCAGAAAGATTGGAATAAAGTAAGGCTTAATAAGAAGGTACAAGATTTTATACAATCTAGTTCTAGGAATGTTTTGGTTAAAATGAAAAATTCATTGAGAAGTTACTAACTGGTTGGTTAAGACACTGTATAGGTGGGTTATCTAAGTGGTGCAGGAGCCACTTTAACTTTCGGTCCCGGTCCCTACTATTCTGTAGTCTGTTCAAGTCAGTTTCCTGTTTTGTTAAATTGGATTAAAAATGTGTGAGTATTTTATATTGCAAACTAGTAAAACTGACAACAATGCACTAGACAATGACGCAGTTTATAACCTCAAACTTAGAAAAAAATAACCTAATTCAACAGACAGCTTTACTGCCAACTTAAATGCACTTTTTCCATAGCCTCCCCTTATGCCAAAACATCGTGAATGGCATATAGGTACGAGTACCTTCAACTAACGGGTGACTATTAAAATTTTCACTTGGAGTTGGCTTTGAACGAGTTTTTATTTTTTCTGTTACTTTAGACACACGCAAGAACGAATGACAAATGTCAGTCAGTACAATTGAAACATAACCAAATTAAGAGAAAAAACATTTATTGAAATGTCAGACTTGTCAGTGTCTAAGGTGCAACGGAAAACAAAGAATGATCCATAGCCAACCCTAAGTGAAAATTTTAATAGTCACCCGTTATAATGAGATTCGTTAATTTCTGTATAAACTATTTATTTGTATCGAAAAAAATAAACTCATAGTAAATGTTCAAAATGTCCCCTGTTTGCCCTAATACAAGCATTAGCACGTCTTAATAATGACCTGCTAACCCGTGCTAACTCATCTTGATCGTTGCGAATTCGTTCTGCAGCCAACATGATTCTGTTTAAAAGATCGTCTTGAGTATTTACTGCAGTTCTATGCACCATAGATTTCATATAACCCCTAAATAAAAGTCGCAACTGTTGAGATCAGGGGAACGAGGAGGCCACGCACTTGGTCCCCCTCGTCCAATCCATTGGGGTCCGTATGAAACGTTTAAAAAATGTCTTACATTTAAAGTAAAATGCACCGGAGCACCGTCATGCATGAACCACATGGCCCTCCGAATCTCCAAAGGAATTTCCTCCAAAAGACCTGGCAGATTAACATTTAAGAAATTTAAATAATTTTCTCCTGTTAATCTTGCTGGTAACACAAACGGTCCTATCAGATGTGTTCCAATAATCCCGACCCAAACATTTATGGAAAAACGATGCTGGAAACGGCCTTGGTGAATGACGTGAGGATTGACGTCGGCCCAATGGTGAGTATTGTGAAAATTTTGAATACCGTCCCTCGTAAAGCATCATTCATCAGTCATAAGAATTTGGTTATGGAATAAAGGATCTTGGTTAAACTTTTGCAATAACCATTCGCAAAATCTTTGCCTTTGAGGAAAGTCATGTGCGCTTAGGCTTTGAACTCGTTGGAAATGATACGGATAAAGAAGAGATTCCTTCAAAGTTCTCCACACCGTCCAATGACTAACTCCAAATTCCCTAGCAATTTGTCTGGTACTTATTGAGGAATCTTCATCAACTCGATGCAAAATTTCCTCTTCCACATTCACCATTCCTGCATTCCGTCCTCTACCTACGTCTTGATTTTTGGGTAACACAGAACCGGTTGTACGCAAACGTTGTGCTACACTAAGAATGGTTTTACTGTCTGGGACTCTCCGCTGAGGAAAACGTTCCTCATATCTTCGGACAGCAGCATTGGCATTTCCGCTACATTCCCCATACACAAAATGCATATCTGCATACTCCTCGATGGAGTATTCGGGCATTATAAACGATTGTGATGATTGTTGGTTGAGTGAAGTGTAGACTCTGACAGTAGTAAATTTCGAATCGTCACCAAGCAATCATTTTTAAATCGAAACATACAAGATTTTTTCGTGCACAAAGCAATATTTCAGCAGTCTCAAAACAGCAGGGAACAATTTCATTTTCAGAAAACGGTTCAGTTTATCCAAAAGCGGTATAAAGGTTTTCGACCACATTTTCCCTGATAAACTCACCCTGAAATTCTCGGGAGACCAATCCCTAACACCCTGTATACAGGGTCTCTATAAATGATTGTCGGGTCCAGCCAGCCATGGAAACTTGTCAAATTTTGAATGTGCCGCTTTGTTCGGCAAATAATGAATGTCACATTTTCAGGTTAGGTTGTTGGCTTTTAACCAGGGACAAGTTTCAACTGTGCTTTACTCTTGCTAACATTAATGTATTTATTATTTAATATCAACACCAACAGGGGAACAATTATTGCCCCCATCGTACCGCCACACACTGTACAGGAATTGGTATGAGAACAAATCCAAACAGATAAATACTCGTATTGACAACACCTTGTCCCCATATACCACAATACAATACTGCCTTTTTGTCTGCTGTAGTGTTTTCACATTTCTTGTTTTATGCTAGTGGTAAATACGGCCTAGACTGAATTGTCGAATATGGTATTGACTCCCATTTTTTCTTCCAATATAAATAACAGTGTTTTCCATAACAAGTAAGTCTTACTGGTTTTTCAACAAAATCAAATGTATTCAACCACATAATTTACAACACTAAATAACGATAACAAATAGGTATTTTTTATAAAATAGATTGAAAATGTCCCCTATTAACTTCTAAACACTTGACAATTCTTCATTTATTTTCAAAAATATTTTGCAGCATTTCTTTGTTAAGGGTACAGCAACACTGCTATCCACAGTTCCACACACCAATTTTCAAAACATGTAAAGGAGTCTCTACAAATTGGTGTGGATTCTCAGCACTCCAAATTCTGAAATTGAGGTGATTTTCAAACTGATTACATTATTAAACACAACTTTGATAATCTGCAGGTTGGAGTTCTTGTACAACACTAATTTTATAAAGATGCAGTTGTAGCCTATTTTTAATGATTTTGTGACAAGTGCTTCGTGGTACACCAGATTGTTGAGATAAACAGGCTATGGATATCTGTAGAGTCTTTTCCACCATTTCTTTCAAATCCTCGAGTATTTCATCAGATACTGGTGGTCGTCCTAATGATTTACCCTTTCTAATTGTTCTGATTGTTAAAAATCTGTTCACAATTCGCTTAATGTGAGTTAACAATAATCTTGAATGTTGTTCGGATATTTTGCTGGAATTCATTTTTACAAACAGATAATTCCCCATTACTAAACCTTCCATTTCGAAAGTAAAAAACCACAATGAACGTGTTCTGTTCAACAGAATAAACCATTGTAAAGAAAATAAAGCTAAAATAAAACATAAATCATTAAAGCATACCTAACCACACAAATTTTGCCAGTGTATTTACCTCTAAAAGCGGACGTACTTGCAATTTTTATTGAAAAATACAGATTTCTGGTGTTTATTAACTGTGATTAACTGCGATAAAACGAATATAAGGAACCAAAACTCCACTGACAAGCGCAAACGAAACGTCATTCACTAATGTCAGAAGTGACCGTGAAAACGAACTAGAATTTGGCATCGGTTTCAAAAAAGCGGAACAGTAAAATTTTTTTCCAAGGCTGGCTTGACCAGACAATCATTTATAGAGACCCTGTATTTATATTTAATTAATATTTTAGTCAGTTGTCTGTTGTTACAATAAAATGAGAAAATAATCGAACTGCCCTTAATTTTAATTTTCAGTCTTCAATTTAATGTTCTTTTAAAAATGTTGTACAGGAATTCATAATAAAGCAAGTATTTATACATTGTCAGGAATAAATATTTTTTTACTTTGAATAGTTATTTATTACCTACCTATATATTCGTCTTATTAGTTCTTAATCGTGATTTTAGCGCATACCGTATAACCACAGGCAACCGGCCGGCCGGACTACTTCAACCGGTTCAGGCAACGTTGCCAATTCTAACAGCATGGCTTGTAAAGTAAAGGTGGCACTGTTAAAACTGTACTTATATGGAAAATATTCAACCCAAACTATGATTTTCTGGTCCCTTTGTGCTTTTATTTGGTTCAGAAATATGAAAAAAATGCTGTTGCAAATGACAAGTGTGTCTTTGCAACCTGTACCGAGTTTAGTTAAATATAGTTGACTCAAGTTGCAAAAAACCACGGTATTAACTAATGGTAGCATGGTGTAGCTGACGGGGGTGAGACGACGCGAGCGCTACTCTGGTGGGGGCTCGGCAAAACAAGGTCCTGGTTGGGTTACATAGCTATCTCTTGCTAAATACATATTTTTATAATCTCATTTTCATTTGATTTTGTTCCCTAACCTTTAATCCCAAAAACTGATGCAAAAGAAAACAGAAATAAGAGATTCAATAACAATGAATAATTAATATGCCGGAATTCCCATCGAAGGTACGCCCGCACCGTAACGGTAGGTACTCCCGACGCCTACAGAACCAAGGAACGAAGCCTTCAAACGACAGATCAGATCATCCATCATCTGCATCCACTTGCGCCCTTGAGGACTTGAGGAACAGTTTGAAGAAATCTGAAGTTTCCCTGCATTCTTGTAGCGCCCCAGTAGACTACTAGAGCGACCTATATAGTTACCTGTACCATAGTGTAAATACAAAATAGTTGAGTTACGCAAGAGTGTTAGTTCACCCCGAAACCCCACTCTCACACTCTCAAGAAAACAACACTATTGAGCCGACAACTAGAGCAAAAGCAAAAATGGCACTCACACCGGAACAACTGAAAACACATCAGCCGACTCGCACCAAAGGTGAACCCCAAACACTTTACATTTTGTAATGCAAGATTTGACGGAGCGAGAAGCCACGAAGCGGTTGAAGATTTCCTGCCCAGTGCCGATTTTTTTAAAAGTAGCGAAGGAATAACCGACGAAAATGCCCTACTCGGACTACCCTTGCTACTCCAGGGACAAGCTCACACGTGGTGGAATGGAGTTAAGAGCACAGCCACAACCTGAAAAGCGGCAAAACAGCTCCTCCGAGACGAATATGCGCTCTGACCATCCGAGTACCAGGTGTATCTAGACATGTTCAGCGAGAAACAAGACAAACCACCACCTTTATCTCTAAGAAGAGAGCCCTCTTCTCGCTATTGGACACACATGATCTACGGATTATTAAAAATCGAGGTACGTGAAAAAATTCCATTTCACGCAGTGGGCACATTCAGCAAGCTCCTGTCGTACGCCCGCAACGATGAATCCGCAATCCTCGAGAAAAAAAGGAAGAAAAAAAGACGTGCCGGAGAAAACTAGCTGCCGAAGCCAAAAACTCACCTCTGCAGAAGCCCCTACAGACAAACAACAAATAAGGTGCTCCGGTTGCGGTCAACCCGGAGTTATATACCGTAACTGTCAAAATTGCTCAAAACGAACCGAATTGACCCATCGTCAACATCCCCATCGAGGGAGTCCAAGACACTGCTGTCGTATATTCTGGTGCCCGCACCAGCCTCGCAGGACCAGAAGCTGTCACACTGATTGGCATCGATTTCGCGAAGAACGCTGGCCTGGTAATCGATTACAGAAACAACAAATTCCACTTCCACGGGAACCGCCACGAAGTTTATCAATTCATCCCGAAGGAAAGGCGACACTGCTTACCAATGTCGCTAGCAAACTTCCAACCCCGAGGCGAACCCCAGAAGGAAGCAGAAGATGTCGCAACCACACCGGAGGCGGCCGATGAAGCTAGGGACATTATGCAAAGCGACGAATGGTCCGAGCTGAAGAATAACTATGGGCCAATACTAAGCCCACTACCGCCAACTCCGCCACGAGTAAGGCCACCAGAAATCCACGTTCCAATGAGGCCTACCCACGGCCCCTCCGACGGCACCATTTTATCAAGAAGTGAGTTTGTATGGGCAGACGCTGAACACGCTATCGAGACAATGTGTTTTGAACAAAATCAATTTCCCGGAGTCGTTTGACTTACGCATCGAAGATGAGGGACAAACACTTTCTCCGGAACAGAGAAAGAAAATAAATGACCTCATTCGAGAAAGCACCGACTTATTTGCAGAACACGGACCGCCAACGCCTCAGGCCGAACATCGCAAGTCCTCTGTATCGAATTTCACCGCAACGGCAGGAAATCCTGCGAATAGAAGTAGGTCACCTCCTCCAGTTGGAAATAATCTGGTTCTGGTGCCCAAACCTGGAGGAAAGGTACGAGTCTGTATTGACTACCGCAAACTCAATGCCATAACGATAGTAGTTAGATAATTATCCGTTACCCCGACTAGAAGATTTACTTTACTCTACTGGAGACGCCGCATTCACATCGACAGTTGACCTGAAAGCCGGTTACTATCAAATTCAGGTAGCCGAAGCGGACCAGGACAAGACCGCTTTTATTACACCCTTTGGACTTTAGGTACCGTTTCATCCGACTTCCGTTCGGTCTGAGAAACGCCCCAGCAGCATTCCAAAGACTCATTGCCGATTTAAGGTAGGCCTACCAGGGATCATCATTTTAGCCTAGCTGGACGACCTTATTATTCTGTCGCCTACGTTCGAAAAGCACCTGGAAGATCTGAGGAAAACATTCCAGCGACTTAGGCAATTCCGCCTCCGGATGAATACAGAAAAATGCCGCTCCGCATGCCGAAAAATGAAGTACCTAGGACACATTATTTCCCTGGAAGGAATTCACACGGACCCCGATAAAGTACCTACAAGCAATTCGTGACTTACCGATTCCGAAGACAACGAAGCACGTACCTACCTACAATCTTTTTTACAAACCTGCAGTTGGTACCGAAAGTTCATCCCAGAATTTTCCGAAGTATCAAGAGCTTTGTCCCACCTGATGAAGAAGACCGCAAAGTTCACATGGGGACCCGATCAGCAACGTTCTAATGAGAAGCTTAAAGAAGCGCTGATAACCGCCCCCATTTTGAAACAAGCTGACCATCACGCCGGATATGTTTTACGAACAGACGCCAGCGGCTATGCTCTAGGAGCTGCCCTGCTCCAGGGGGAGGGGCACAACGAACGACCAATGGAATACGCTAGCCGTCTCCTCAACCAGGCTGAAAGGAATTAGGTACTCTACTACGGAAAGGGAGGCGGAGGCCCTTGCCATTGTTTGGGCCGTTCATAAATTTCGAGCATACTTAGAACCATTGTAATCACCGACCAGGACCACCAACCACTGCGATGGTTAATGTCATTAAAATCACCCAGCGGTCGACTCGCTTGACGTTTCGTTTTGACAAGTTATGACATTTATCAAAATCCGTTTCACACAGGAGAAAATTCTCAAATTCTGGCAGTGTCGAACAAAAAACCACTTTTAAACCACCGCTGCTGACCGACTACAGACATAGATCTACATAGATTATGTTAAGCCTGTGAAAGAAAATTGATACAGGGTGTAACAGGAATAAGTGCATTCATTTTAATTGGTAATAGAACTCATCAAAAGGATCAACTTTATCTCTGCCATTTTGGCGAAAAACGTTGCGTAATGGCTTAAAAAAGTAGGAAAGATTTTCCTAAAACCGTACATATCTCCAAAACTAAGCTACCTAAAAACGTGGAACATCCAGATTCTTACGAAGTGGATTTTGTGCTATAAAACACGTTTTCTGGATAAAAATGGATGTTTTTTTCATATTATCTGATCTCAATTAGAAATTGCAGTATTTAGTGGCGTAGGGCTATTTTAGTAAATAGTAAAAAATCTCTTCATTTTTTTTTTTTTTTGAATTAAACATCGTTTTTCGGCAAAATGGTAGATAGAAAAGTTGTTCCTTTTGACGAGTTCTATTACCAGTTAAAATTAATGCACTTATTTCTGTTACACCCTGTATAATCACTGAATAAACTACGAATTTTTATCATTTCATTTCAGCACTTTCGTGTTTGAGTTTAATTTTAGATTATTGCAGATGTATCTTGTTTTTAATAAGTGTTTCAATTTTATTCTGGGGTGGGCCGGGCCCACCTGCCCCCCCCCCCCCCCTTACTACTCCCTTGACCATGCACTTTCGAAGTTGGTAGTCCTACCGACCCCACCACCATCTTTGGAGTGTACCATTCCTCCGCGCTAACTCTTTTTCAGGAACCAGACGAGACTACAATACCTTCGCCAGTACGTCCACTCCGTCGCAGAGGACGTCCCCGAAAGTATACAACCGAGTCAGCAATTAAATAATATAAAACCAAAGGTATAACTAAAGGGTAAAGGTATGTGCGATGATCAGCAAACGCCGTAGAACACGTTGGGGCCTATCCCAATGTCGAACGCGACCGGGAGCTAAAGTGAACAATCACCACAAAAACAATTTTTCATTCGTTTAAAGATCTTAAGGTTATTAACACTTACATTAACTTTATTTTCTTGAAACTGTTGTCCTCATTACAATATTAAATATTTTGAAAGGGATATTTCCCAAAATCATAACGTGCACACAATGCAGTCTTATCATAAATACTTATTTTATGTACAAATTTAAGTTATTTAATAATTTTTCTCATTTCACTAATTTTTCTTAGGTATTATCCACATTGATACTTGTGTTCAGTTTCTGATCGGGGTGTTGCCTTTTTAGATGATTCAGTAAATGATGAGAATAGGCAAATTTTTGTTCGCAAAAATTGCACGCATAAGGGGTTTCCCCGGAATGCACCCTCATGTGTCTGAACAGAGTCCCAGTTTGTGTAAACTTTTTCTCACATATTTTACACGAATACGGCTTGATTCCATTGTGGATCCTCATATGCACCTTTAACACGTCTTTGCCTTTAAATTGTTTATCGCACACCTCACATGGATATTGCTTCTTCTTGTGCGTTTTAACGTGCGCTTTTAAATTCAACCCTTCAGAGTAAAATTTTCCGCATATGGGACAAGGCACTTTTGGACCTTTCTTGTGACTTTGTAAGTGCCAGTAGAGGGTGGCTTGTGAACTGCAACTCTTACTGCAGAATTCACAAATGAAGGGTTTTTCGCCAGTGTGAGTTCGGAGATGGCGTTCTAGTTGGACACCCTGTAAGAAAGACTTGTCACAGAAGTGGCATTTTGAGTAAGTCTCACTGCGATGGGTTTTTCTGTGAATGATGAGGGTGGCTTGATGCCTGAAATATACCACAAATTACAAAATTTAAAGAAAAAAATACGAAACAAGTCTCCTTACATTGACCATTTGTCAACATCAAAATAAATACTTTGATGAAAATAAAAAAAATTACACTCTGGACAAGGCTCAATAAATGTAACAATGTAACTAACTTTAGTTAATGATTGTCGATGTTCCACTTACTTATATGCTTTTCCACATTCTTCACACTTAAATGGCCTCTCTTCAAAATGACATCTCTGGTGATTTTTAAGAACCCACCGTTGAGTGAAATTTTTGTTGCAAATTTCACAAGTATATGGAATAATCCCAGTATGTATGATATCATGAGCGACTAGTTCACGTCTGTATCGAAAAGTTTGATCACACTCTTTACAGTACAATGGTTTTTTGCGATTAGATTTTTTTTTTATTTCAAGCTTTCCTTCACTTTTCAGAGTAGTCTCTAATAACGAATCACAGTTAGTTTCTTCTTTTAGTTCTAGTGGAGTGACGATTATTTTTGTAAAATGTTCATTTTGATCACAAAGTAATGTTTTTCTCAATTCAGAATCTGATGATATAATTAATGTTTGAAAATCTACAACCGTGTTAACTTTATCTTCACAGTTTATGCATAGATATTTAGGCAGACCATCGTTCTCCTTGATCTGCAACATTTTACTATGTTTGTTTGTCTTTTATGGAAGATTTTACTACCTCTATTGATGTCAACATAGATAAAACTTCAGATATTAATCGACCAGTTTTAGTTTCTGTGAAAATATTTGTACAGGCATCTATTTCTACTTTAAGAAGACATATTCGGCATTTTGTATGGACATTAGTTGTTGCTGTCATTGCTGTTACAACAATAAACAGCACTGTAAGTAAATTGTGACTATCAAATAACCTCAATCACAAAACAAAGCTTTAGTAGTTCAGTTGTCAAATTTACAGCGATTCATTTTGCCGACACAACAACATAAACTACCACAGGATATCCAACAATCAGGAATTTCTTAAATAAAGATTTATTTAAGAAGTTCGTGCCAGCAATACATTAATCAGATATTAAAAAAAAAACAAATTTAATAAAACTACAGCTGAATTGTATAATTTTAATCGAAGAAAATCTCTTGATATTAAATAATTCCCGTACGATGACGCATTATTTTATTCAATGTTTATTTTTATTGATCATACAACCAATCTACTTATGTAACAAACTTTAAGGTGCCATTTAATGTGCACTTATTGTAACCACCAATATGGTTACATCTTCATTCTATCTATCTATGGTTAAACCATTCTATCAACAAAATCCGCGATTGCACCTTTCGCTCTTTGGTCACTTCACTGAACGTTATTTTCACTTTCACTGTCTTCTTTACTCGCTTCCTGTCCTGGATGCACTTTTTGAACATGTTTCAGCAGATGATGCGAATACGAAAACTTCATGGGACAAAAATCACAATGATATGGGGTTTCCCCCGAATGCACCCTCATGTGCCTAACAAGAATACTCGACTGAGCAAAACTCTTCTCACATATCTTACATGTATACGGTCTCGAGCCATCGTGAATTCTCATGTGGTTTTTTAAAATTGAACTACAAGTGAACCTCTTGCCACAAACTTCACACGAATGCGGTCGTTCCCCCGTATGTGTCTTTAAATGGTAATGTAAACTGGTATTGCGCGAGTACGATTTACCACAAAGGTGACATGCCGCTCGGGGACCTTGTTTGTGGACCTTTAGATGACTGTGTAACGATGCTCTTGATATGCATCTCCTACTGCAAAATTCACAAATGTATGGTTTTTCGCCGGTGTGGATGCGCTGGTGGTCTTCTAACTGTGTTTTTTGAGTAAAATATTTTTCGCAAATGTCGCATTTAAAGGCTCTTTCTGTGTGCTGCGTTTTATTGTGTTGGAAGAGGCTGGCTTGGCTCCTTGAAAAGTATTCTTTTAGTTACTTCACAGTGTGATCATTCCAGTAATATCAACAAAACATTTCATTCATTCAAAAATCCAAATTAACAAAGAGAAACAAATGTCATCACCATCTCGATTTTTATGAAGACAAAAAAAAAGAAGCAATGATCCTCTAGCTCTAACCAAACCTCAAGACAATAAAAACAACGTCCCAGTGTACTAGGGCGGACAATAAATTTAGGCCGGCAAATTTCTGACATTTCAAAAAAGTCAATGCAAGCGACCATTTATTGTCATTATGACTGATGTGTCAGTTTGTCAAACTGAAGGTTTTCAAGCTGTTTGGCGTTTCCTTCGCCCCTTTCGTAACTTACAGATCATGACGCACTAGCATAACTGATTTGTAGTAGCACTTCTCTCTGGTGCACGCTTCTTTTCCCAATTTTAATTTTGATTATCGCTGTCGCGATGACAAGAATGACAAAAATCGAAAATGGGGTTAGTTGAACATAATGCCAGCTTCACATTTTGATGTCAAGGCAATGACAGGCCGGCCTAAATTTATTGTCCGCCATAGTACTCCTAAATTGTTGTTTCGCGGTCGCCTGATTCAGAAGCAAAGAAAAATGAAATGAAATGAAAAAATGTAAGTATTTTCTTTGTACGACGCTTTTTGACAACAAACAAAAAAAACCTCTGTTGCTGCAATCACCGATACCGAAATATTCTTACAGCCAAAAAAATTGTCAATTTAAGAAATGGTGGAGTCTGAAAAGGGTCATATTTAAGAAGTAAGGTGTATGTGGTAACATTTCATTTTCTTCTGGGCCAATACAAGTCCTTTGTAATAGTCAAACTCGTTGAGAGATATTTAAATATTATCATTTCAACGGAGTGTAATAAAAATGACAACATGACTTCAATAGATGATGGATCGATGCTTCACCACTGGTCACAAATTATCAATTGTTCAGTACATTTGCCAATTAATTGTCTACTTGACAATATCTATCAAATAATTTTTTTAAATGTAACTGAATTTTGACAATAATTCTAACCTATCTCTCGTAAGAAGGTTTCACACTATGGAACAATTGTAAAATGTGTCAATTTTATTCTGACAGTTCCCGTTTTTTTTGCAACCAACTGTACAAACATTGTGGATATTAGTGACTGGTAGCGATGTCAATTGCCAACTAGGTATACCTAATCATCTTGACATGTTGTACGGTTAGAGATACGGAATTTCGGGCATCACTGTCAAAAAATAGGTTTGTGACCATT
This sequence comes from Tenebrio molitor, assembly GCF_963966145.1. Taxonomy (NCBI): domain Eukaryota; kingdom Metazoa; phylum Arthropoda; class Insecta; order Coleoptera; family Tenebrionidae; genus Tenebrio; species Tenebrio molitor. The sequence continues at coordinate 17,476,134 of NC_091051.1, read as the reverse complement.
TTGACGGACATGAAGAGAAAATAATTTTGAGAATTTGACTTTTGAATGTCACGTTGACAATAAAGAGTGATTTACATCGCAATTTCTTGAAGTGACAGAAAAATGATGCCCAAAATTCCGTGTCCCTAACTGTACCAAAAGTCACGAAGTTTCCAAACTTCTCTTATAAATTAATGTGAATACGTCTAATAATTAGATCTTATGTACATAAAACCATAAACAGGGTATTTTATTAGTGATAAATGAACCCGGCGGAATTGAAAATGCAACCCACAATACATTTCCAAAGTTAACGTGACTATTTTAAATATCATATTGTTTTAAAATGAATTTATGAATCCATGATGGCTTGGCTTCCAACAATTTTATTTGTCACAACTGACATTTACGAATAAGTTAAAATACGATGATTAAAATGTATTCGAACGATGACAAAACAGATATAATTTTGATTTACGGTGAATGTAATAAAAATGCTTCTGCCGTTGCTCGTTTATGCAGACTCTTCGATTTTTCATAATTTCATTTATATAACCAAGCGAATGACGTTTATGTCAAAATTTACGAAACTGCACAGCTACCTGTTTTATATTTTTAAAATCAAAAATAAAAATCCACGTTAGCTTTGCAAATGTATTGTGGGTTGCATTTTCAATTCCGTCGGGCTCATTATCACTCGTAATAATTACTGATAACATTTAATTCTAAATAAACCTGGAAAAACGTGATTGAATATTCAAAATCGATCCTTCTAGGAAGGGCAGACATCTAAGTTTATAAATCGTAATTATAAAATTATCCTGACAAATTTGCCAATTTTTTCATATAAACGCATTTGTAAAAAAAGAACACACAATATTATCCAAATAAGTGACTAAGGTGCATGTATCTCTGGACTATTCAAGTGAGTTTACTATTTCAATAATTTGCTCTGTGCTACTCTATTGAAATGCATTATGCAATGATGCAATAAAAACAAATACAAAAATGAATATATCATACAAATTTTGTTGAAATATAGCGGAATGATCACATAAATTGCAAAACAACTTACTTATATGTTTTACCACAGTTTTTACAAACAAATGGCCGCTCATCCGTGTGAACACTCCTATGACTCAATAAGTGTTTCTGAGAGACAAAACCTTTACCACAGGTTTCACACACATGAGGTGTAGTCCCAGTATGTAGACTAGTATGAGCTACTAATTCATGATTATACCTGAAACCTTTGTCACAATATGTACAATGAAACAATTTCAAATGTCTTTTACGATCCCGTTTTTTTCTAAAACTATCTGAGACTTCTTCATCTGCTTCTTCTTTAATAATCACATCACACTGAGGTTCTTCTTTAGGTATTATTAACAAAGGTTCAGGGTGAAGATCAGAAATATTCATTAAGGGATCATCATCAGTCAGGGATTTTGTTTGCCTTAATTTAAAATCTGTATCAATTATCAAAGTTTGGAAATCAACAAAACTATTAAGCTTTTCCTCGCAATTTGAGCATATGAAGACTGGTAAACCATCACCCTCTTCAATCTGCAGAGATTTGTGATAATTTGTTGGTGAACTTGGAGGCTTGATTTACCTGGATAGGAGCAAAATTTGTTAACACTTCTGCTATTTGTTGGCCATTCTTAGCGTCACTGAAAATGTGGCATGTCTGTTCTGTTTTGAATAAACACACTCGACACAAATCCATACTCTCTTTAAGTTTTTAAAGACTAAATTGTTTGTTGTTATAACCTCACAATATCAATATACAAAACAGCGGTAGTTCGTTTAGCCCAGATGACGGATAGACTACGGATTATGAACATTAGAACTACTGAATCTTTTAGTAGAAATAGCCATACCGGGGTCATTACAAATAATTCGAACTGCACATATTTGTATCTTAAATAGCAACTGAAAAACGCCCCCAAACCAAAATGCCATAAGTTGGTATGAATTGCACGTAACGGTAGTAGACTAGAAAAAACCAATTTCCAAAAAAAATATTGTACATATAACGAGCTCAGTAAGAAAATATGCTACCAAACGTATTCCCAAAAAAAGTGACTGATTCTGAATTATCAACAGTGTTGAGGGTATTGTTTACAAAAAAATGATGTAATGTAATTTATTTTAGAATCATCAGGAATAGAACGTTCAATGAATAAATATATAAAAATTTACCAGTTGGTGCAATACATCTGATCCTCTTGAAACTGGAACCAGCCCTGGGATGGGATGTGAAACATACTCAAAAGTAATTTGTCAATTTTTGTTTTAGTTCACCACGTGTCCGAGGAGCTATGGCACAAAAAAACATCGAAAGTAAATTGCGGGGGACAGAAAGTGGTATTTGCACTTCAGTCCTGTCGGAGGAGCAGGCACTTTGGCTGCTTGTATAGTTGCGGTTCTAGTTGTAGTTGACGGCTTCGCGCACGAGTGGGTTTGGGTGTTCAGCCATATTCTCAAAGAATTTGCGTGCAGCATCGTGTAGGAACTCCCTGATGGTTGGAAATTGGCTTCCCGATGAAGTCGCGTATTTCTGACGAACCAGGGTGCGTTGAAAACCGCCCGGAGAAATTTGTTTGTGGAGGTGCGTGTTGCACACCGCAGAGCGGTACATCATAACAGATTCAATAATCTGTGGGTAGGTTGTTATTTTGTTCTTTATGGACATCTGCTTCGCTGGCATACTAGCGAATTAGGTAAGTTGCCCTCGAATGATCCGGGCGCGAGTTTTCGCGTGCTCGACTTGAGCGTTGAACCTGAGATGGTTAGGTCCTATCGAATTTAATACCGAGATACTTGATCACGGTTTTCTACGGGATTTACGACGATCCACTAGGTGCAAAACGATAACTCCAGACTCTCCACAGCGCACTGGAGCCGCTGCGAAGGGAGTTCGGGTGACCAGGAGCGCGCAAATTCTTGCAGTGTCGTCTGCATTAGTCTGCATACAGCGCGATTCCATCGGGTACAGAGTCGGCGAGAGCACTGAACCCTGTGGCACGCCTGCTTGGATTTCGCGTTCCGTCGAGAGGACTTGTCCGATTTTCGCGTGGAAGATGCGGTGTTCGAGGTACGAGTTTATCAACTTGACCATCGCCAGAGGCACGTCGCTGGTGTGGAGCTTGTAAACAAACCCATCGTGCCAGAGAGTATCGAAGGCTTTGGCCACGTCGAGAAAAATCGCGCCAGTTGATTGTCGGAGGTTTAGTCCTCTGGAAGTGAATTCAGTGACGTTAATTAATTGGTCCACGATGGAGTGTTGGGAGCGGAACCCAAATTGCTCGTCAGGAATGATGAAGTTCTCGTTGGCTACTCTAACCAGTCAGGTCAGAATAACTTTTTTGAGAATTTTGCCAATGTTGGAGAGGAAGCTGATGGGGCGATAATTTTGGGGGAAGAGTCCTTTCCGGGCTTGGCGATGAAAATGATATTCGCGTTTTTCCATCGGAAGGAAAAGTCGCAGAGTCGCAGGCTAGCGTTAATGATCGTGGGGCCTGGGTGCTTTTTTCGCTTTTAGAGATCCGATGATTCCACGGACCTCTAACCGCGAAGCTGGTGTGATGTTTGTGTGATCGTGTCGACTTCGTTGTCGATCTCCTCGACGTGATCCAGCTCGGCGTCGACGACGTTCGGTCTGCATTGCAGCTCCAAAATATCAGCAAACGCCTCCGCTTTTTCTCCGTCCGAGAAAACGAGTCCGTGTGTAGGTACCCTGTATGGATGGAAGTTGCTTTCTGTTTAAGTGAAGCAATTGCTGTATTGTGCCCTAACAGTTGGGTATCAGTTTTTAACCATTTTACCAAGGATAATTACATCCATAAAGCAATTGACACTGTTGTCACTTATTTCTAGAAGTAGGTACTATATTTGACTTCGTTGCCGAGACAATTTGCTTCTGTTCTGTCGACGGCGTCGACAGTCCGGAAAGCGAGGCGCCTGGCACGATTTTTTACGCGAATTAAATCGACGATCCATTACGCAAAGTCTCTTTTTATGGCGGCTCGACCCGAATTCGAGTTGAGTTGGACGATTTTTTCCTCAAGAGCACCAGTTGCACTTTCGACCGTTTCAATGCGAGGAATCGGTCAGAAATCTGTTTGGAGAATTTCCGCGAAGCGCGGTCAATTTGTGGTGCGAACGATTATGTTTGAGTTCGCGTCGTTTGCCTCATCACCGAAACGTTTATCGGATTTGAAATGGCACATTGTTGAAAAGTGCAATGTCGAGGATGTCGGCGCGGTAACCGCAAGCATCGTAACATCTTGGTTCTGGTGAAGCCTCAATTAGGAAATCGGTCGTGTGAATGTCAATGGACCATTCGCGGTCTCGATTGTCACAGCGGTGGCTTCCAGGTTCTGATAGTGTGTGAGTGTACGGCGTACGTGCGGCGTACATACAATTCTAAATCCCGAATTTTTGGGTTCTAGACTCCAGCGCGCAAAAAGACCAAAATCACGTCGAGGTCCTGACTGCCTGAGAAGACCTCCAGCTCGTTGCGGGTGGTTCGCAGATCACATACATTGAAAAATGCTGTCTGCAGCGACTTACCTTTCTCTCTTGTGCTGGCATTATCAGTAAGAGAGAAAATTTGGAATGATGGCGAGCACCTTCGGGAGAATCTCATCGGTGGTGCTCGACATCTGGATAAGGATAAGTCCGTGATGACTTTACCGATCGCGGTGGTTGGGGCCGCGGGTTTCTTGGACGCCGCTGCATCGGCGAAGCTCTTTGTCACCTTTTTGGCCTCTGTAGCAGGTTGCTTGGCAGGGGCGGGTTGCTTCAAGGGGGGGGGGGGGGAGACTTGATTCTTCTGGGGCCCGGGTAGGGTTTCTCGCGGTGACATTGGGCCGTAGTCCCCTCCCTTCTTGTGGGGCCGCTCGACCACGATTATGAGGTGGCAGACCGACCTCAGATCGAAGATGTGCCCTTGGTCCTTTGGCACTTAGACAAGGACCAGCGTCAGGGGTTTTTTGGACCTGGTGGAGATCATTCTACTCACGTTGAGTGGCGCCAGTCCCTGAACCTCCAGGTCGAATTTGATGTCGCGAGACCGATCTCGATGGGGACCGTCCTTAGCACGGCCCTGAAAATTTTCTGCTCGGAAAGAGGGAATGAGTGGTACAGTACTTGCCTCTTCTCTCTTTCGAGAATCGTACGTAGATATTACAGATACCGAAGGTCGTTTTTCATTTCAAGATTTTATTTCACAAATTTCAGATTGTAATAAATTTAATGAATTCAGTTTCAATCACTAATCATGACTTAGATACCTACAATTAATTAGCTCGTCCATGCATAAACAGTCAACACAACTTAGTGTTTTCGAAGTACTTAATTCGATGAGCATTCTTGAATCATAGGTATGATATAATCCAATATCCACCATTTGTGGTTTTTGAGTTTTGGCCCCATTTCAGAAAACTCAGAACTAAGAAAAAAGCCAAAAAATTTAAGAGACTTTTCACAGCGTCGTACAGAGTCAATAAAATATACAGGTGTCCCAAAAATGGCATACTAACGGTGCACTACGGTGTAGTAGAAGAGATTACTGTAAACGTCAGAAAAATGTTAAAAAAATTCTATTGCACTTATTTGCTGATTTGGCGGTCTTTGAAAGTGGCACTTAACAGGTCAATTATTTTGAAATATATGTATGAAATTGTTATGGCAGCTACCTCTCATCGTACATATTATCGCAAAGTACAAGATCACTCACTACCAATAACTAATCTTGCATAATAGAGAATTTAGAAGATTTGGAAATCGATTTTTTTTTTTAATCCACTACGGTAACATTTCAAGGTAATGATGTACGAATATATCTTTGTTTACATTGTATTATCGTTAATAATAATAATAAAAATAATTGATTTTTTTGTCGGAAACATTTTTTCCATGTATACCGGGTATCAACCACCAAACCTGGCCATAGGCACATTACACATATTAAAATAATATATCAGTTGCTATAAAACATAATATTGTTTCGTCAAATTGAGCATAATACTGCTCTGTGATCGTTCTTCCCTTTTACAAATTCCAAAAGTATTTCTACTTTCTACGTTACCTACATCAAAAGTTTCCTGATGGCATTGTTTGTACGGATGATAATTATAGCTGTCAATATGACATTACACAATAATATATTCCATAGCAACTCATATATTATTTTAATATGTGTATGAACCATTCACGATTATTTCAAATTCGGACTATCTATGAAAATCTGACATTTTAGTTGGCAGTATTGTGATTTGTCTTAATAAATCTATTTTAGGTTATAATTCAACCGAACACTGCTCCCAAGTTGTTACATTTTTTAAATAATTGAACGCATTAGGAACAATAATCGTAAAATTGGAACTGAAATGAAACATACATATTTGTAGGGCAGTTCTGGGTAAATTCTTATTAACTAAATTAATGACGGAATTGACAACAATGCGAATATTTAAAAACGAAACGTCATATGACAGGATAGGTACCTAACGCCAATCTAACGAAAAAATATCGCGGCCTCCTGCGTGTTTAAAATAATCGTGAACGGCATATAATGTGCCTATGGCCAGGTTTGGTGGTTGATACCCGGTATTTAAACATCCTCTATAAGGTAGTAAGTAGTTTGTACGCCATTTTTGGGAGACCCTGTATGTTCACATTCCATTTATAACAATAATGAATCCACAAACTGATTAAAAATCATCTTTTTATTACAAAGGTTAAATAGATAAATCACAATTTTTAAAAATTACATTGTTGCAGATACTTGGTAGATGTGGCAAACATTTTTTTCAATGTTTCCACAGATAGTTATGTCTTGTGGGAATAAAAATATAATTATAGTCAATGCAAAACTCCGTGTTTCTGGCGAATACTGCCATTTCCTCGTTAGTTTCCTTGATACAATACACTTCAAGCTAGTAGATAATATGTTCAGAATAATTACATATGATAATAGGTTGTAGATAAATGAATTCTCCACATAATCACTGGAAACATGACAACAAGCGATGTTTTCCAGCGATTTTTTAAATGCTGCCAGTGATAACGCAACACAGGTCGAGTGTCCGGCGGCCTGAGACCAAAGAATGCTGTCAATATGTCTGTTTCCCATTTTAAATGGATAACATCGCTCAGTCTGTACCTACCTACAGGCAAACATGAAACAAGAGATTTTTAAATAACTACACTGGAGGCAAAACAGACACGATAGCTGGCATTTCTTTTCGCAATTTTTGGTGCTACAAATTTTTAGTTCTTCAAATTCTGTTTTTATCATTTGAATGAAATTTTATTAGATCTAATAAAATTTTGAATGAACTTCCATCATTCGGTTCCAGTTTTTCCATCAGACTGTTACTACAATTTTCACCTTTCTGTACGAACTCTTTTTTTACCCTTTTCTTTTGAAAACAATTATAATAAAAACGGTACCAACTCCACCGGCGGCGGCGGTCGCCAAATTCCTAAGTGAAAAACTAAATGATACCTATTTAATAAAGATGTAATCAAGTTGCTGTTTATAGTACGAGCAAAAGATATTGTAAACGACTTATGCAGGTCTTTATAACGTACTAATACTTTTACGAGGGTTGGGACAACCCACTGCTGTCGGCCGTCATAAATAAATCAAATGATTGCAGGTTCAGAAATGGTCCGTATTTAAACATTTCTTACTAGAGATTTTCAACGCATTTGTGCTCTGCAAATTTTTTGGAAATGATAAAAAAAATAGGTCGCACCAAGCCGACTTTTAAATTGAAGGGGTGTTCTACCTGCGTAGTGGCGCCTGTACTGAAATGTCTTGTCTCGGAGATTCCAGATTCTTTTCCAATTTGCCTAGCGTGTTGGTCATTTCGTGTTTTGTTCCTGGATTTTTTTAGTGGTTTTTAAAAAAATAGTTATTTTCAGAGATATGTATACAGTTTTACGGTGTTCTTTACTAAGGTAACGTACCAAAGTTGTAAAGTTTACCAGTTAATTTATTTCAAGTGAAGTGCGCACCCGTTACGCGGCTGGTAAGATTCCACTTGTCATATTCGCATGATTCACTGTGTTGTTCTTAGAGCGGGCGGTCTCTACACATTTCGAGTAAAACCATCAAGCTACAAACATTTGAAGCGTGCCGCAGCAACCGAAGACAGCTCGTACCTACTTACATCTTTACGGACAAGCCATAAACCAGAGGGAATCGGCTATTTCATAATGCGTTTCCATTATCTTTTGCTCCTACTATATGTTTATACTTTATAGCAATGTCCGTTTATACCTCAAACTGTATGTAACATACAAAATGATACATCAAAATCCCGTGTAATGTAATGTTGTGATTTCTTGTATTATTGTTTATAGAAAGGTAATAAATTTTGTTTCACCAAAAAGTGGCGCAGTTTATTCCACAAACTGCCGAACTACATGTAATACGCTACAGTTTTCTTGTGTAAATCAATGTGTCCTCTAAATAGTTCTAAAACCCAATGTTCTACGACTAATTTTTTTTACATAAAACCCCTTTGAAAAATTACTATTTATTAGAGACCAAAATAATATCGTAAATAAAATTAAAATCACAACAATATGTACAAAAGAATGCATTGATTCATAAAGACAAGTATGCAGTCGGTTTTAGAAATTGAACAACAGGGAATGTTGTACAATAAATTAAATAAATAACGAACATTAGATAATATTAATATTAACTAAACACATTTTGCAAATCTGGTATGACTTCTTTTCGTTCAGGCTTTTTTGAAAATGCTAAACTGGGTAGATCATGAATTTTAACTTCCTTCTTAAACAACTGACCCATACTTCTCCCGATCAGCTGAAACAAAGTATACATCAGGATGAAATCGATGAAGTAGGAATGTAAATTTACATTTCCCGTAATTTTCTTGAATAGATCCTTTTTCACTTTTTCCACCTTGTTCCCTTTACTGGTACTTCCCGAAATCCTTTCATCCAACTTCTGCAAATCCACAGGATTCACACCGGGAATTTGTTGCATCACTCCTAATACTTCGAGAAAAGTAGGCCTCAACATTTCATACATTTGTGCTCCTAGAGTCAGTAGAGATCCTTGGTTGGCCTCGTGTTGACCGTGCAAAGTTAAAGCATTTAAAACGGACGCCATTATATGAGCCGCCATCTCTCCGTTTAACGAATTATCAGAAACTAATTGTCTAACAATGGGACCTGTCAAAAATGTGGCTTTTAAAGAACCATTACTGTCGATCCAGGATAATGCACCCAATACTGCCAACACTATAGACTGGCAAGTCTTTTCGCTGCGCAATAGTACCAAACCTGTGAATTACACGTTTCAGATGTGACATATTAATCAACTTATAATGTAGTTGTGAACCACTGACCTAAGTCTGAAATTACTTCCGTGGTCATATTGGAACGGGTTGGAGGAGGTGGAGTGGGCGAGTCCATGCTCAGATCTTCAGTTTCCATATTTTCCGAATTTGATTCGGGAGTAAGTCCTCCTCCCACTAGAGCCACCTTCAACACGTCCACATATTCACGTGTCAATGCCCTAGTTAGGATATCCTCGAGGACTTCTTGAGTGTCGGCATTATCTTCTTGAGCTTCTCTGTTGCGAAATTCATTGACTTGGAGCCATTTGGTGTGTAACCGGGAGAGCACTGAAGAACAAACAAATTTAAATAACACTGAATTCGAATCAGGCAGTTTGTGTTTTATCAGATGATTTTTTTTAACTGATCTCTCTGAGACGTTTTCAACTTACTTAGAGGAGATACATGGGCAATAATCGGCAAGAGTACTGCATCGTAAAATGGTGTAGGACACGAGAATATAAAGGGTTTCAAAAATACTCTTATGATGGGTCTCATTCGATAATCTGGTATGTACTAAAAAATAAAAAAAAAATCAAGACGTTTAGATAATAGAGAAAACCGACCCAACATACTTGCAAGCAAGCCAAAACACTATTAATTATTGCTAATCCTATGTCGGGCAAAGTGTACAAATCCCTGCCCAACGAAGGCCCCATAGATCCGATCATATGATAACAACTTTCGTGCAGTCCAAACAAGAACCTCTGCATCCTCTCCAATGGACTTTGAACGACCTGCAATTCTCCGAGATCTCCCACAGAGTGACCGATCAACCCCAACAAGTTCGATTTTTCAGTCTCCAGCATTCCCAAGCACCCCTTGTAGCTGTCGTGAATCAAATTCTGTGCTTCGCACGTGAACAATTCGTTAAAAATGCGAATCAACGAGAGCAAATCCGGCAACAATGGAACGACGTGAGGTGCCGCCGGATTCCTGCATACTGGATTTCCGGATTCCGTAAGCGCGACGACGAAACCACCACGAGTCGCTCTCTCGGGATCTTCTGGCCAAGAACAGCGCTTGATAGCTCCGAGAAGTAGATTGATGCAGAATACGATGCTGCTTCGGTTTTGTCCGTGCGGGTTGTCGGTATGAGGAGAAACGGGTGGCTTGTCCAGACCGATGAAAGAGATGAAATCGGAAGCGCTTTTGAACGCACCGGATGCTACGATGGAGCGCCACTGAGCATTCGCCTTAAAGCAGAAACAAGTCGTCATATGAACTCAAATACAAATTTCGTTTTAAAAAATGATTTTCTCGGTATTTCCTACAACAAACTCACCTCTGCTAATACTTCTCTTACGAAGTTGCTTTGTCTGTCGTAGTCACAGAAATGATTCGAAATCAAGAGCAGCGCTTCCTGCAGAGTCACCTTCTCCAATGTGCTCAAACCGGCTAAACTGTCAGGTCGCGACAAGTTCTCAACGGTGGCTCTTATCTGATCGAAAACAGGTAACAACAGAAGCGGATACTTATTTCCTATCTTGACCATGAGCGACGCTGCATGTCTTCTGACATTCTTCACTGCTCTAGATCGAGTATCTTTGCTTTGTCCTTCGGGAGCGTACACCAAAGTCGAGAATATCTTGTCCAAAACTTGAGGGAGCAGTGCGGCTCCAGACGCGGCGACCGAATTAGCGGTGGGCGCCATCTGTCCAGTCGACATACTCAAAAACACGAACAGAGCAGAAATGCAGGTCAACAGGGTGGAGAGTATTAGAGGATCGACGGGCTGATAGGCCAAGCACATCTGCAACAGCCTCAAACCCGAAGCGATGGAAGGCCGTTCCTGAGCTTGAAGCACTCTGCTCAGAATACTCTCCAAGAAAGTGGACAAGGCCTCCCATTCTTGAAACAGAAGATCGGACACGACCAAACCCGATGTCAGATTAGGCACTTGCAGACACTTTATCAGCCACTGTTCGACGTAATTGAAAGTGACCAAAGGTGCAACCACCGTGGCTTGTCTGAACGAGTCCAAGAAGTCGCTGCGACATCTGTAGAAGTAAGTTGAAAACTCCTCTTCGCTGTCGAAATCGGCTTTGGCGTAAGCGGCTGCAGCGCCCCCTGCGTCGGTGCTTTGCGTCTTCGAAGATGGGTAATTGAATTTGACTATTTTTGGAGCTGTGCACTGCACCCACTGCGGGATATACGACAGAAAAACTGGATCGCGGGAGATGTGTTCGTGTTTGAGCATACTGTTCCATAACGGGTTGGCCATGTGGGCCAAGGTCAAGCTTTGGTGACTACTGAAGGCCAAGATGGCTTCCAGGAAGGCGGAAAAGTTGCTGGGACGCGACATACCATCTTTGCCCCACAACATGCAGAGCTGGGTTGTGAGACCTCCCAAAACCTACAGAATATACATTATCTCTCTCTATTCATTTATTTGCATTACTATACTATTACTAGGGATGAGGGGTGGCTACGGAAAACAAAATTTCTGAAAACGTGCGGCGTAACTTACTAGAGGTCAAAACGAAACATGACATCACGTGGTTTGCGCAGAAGACGAATGTAGATCAGTTGAATTCAGCTTACGTATATGACAGTGGCGGAGTCAAAAATTTTCTTTTGTTTACGCTATAGAGGGTGTTAGGGGAATGTTCTGAAGATGAAGATAGTTTTTATTACTCTATTAGAGGTTCTACAACAAAAGTAGATGACCTCGGTGTAGAATTTCTTTTATCAGATGAAGAAAATTGAGTTTTGGTTAAGTTTTTGCCCCTAAACTGACGACTGTATGATACGCCCCTGTCAGTGGTAAATTAGAGAACGCGCATCGTAAGCTCCGCCCTGTCATGTTTCGTTTTGACTTTAGCTCTAAACTGTCACTTGTTAATTTTGACATTTACTTATGGAAAAAAAATTCAAATTCGATAGTATTGCCGTTATAACTTTTTATCTGCTCCGCCCACTAAAATTGACCAATCAGAATCAAAGCCAGATTCAATCTGTACAACTTTTCATCACATTTGCCACGTAAAAAAGTTAATTTTGTTGTCAAGTCCACGATTATTGTTTTGGGTTCTAAAAAATAAAATGTCATTAAGACAATTCGAAAGTCAGAAATTTTTACTGTGTAAATCAGATCGTCTTAACAACCTATTTGATTGGTAACTAAGAAAATGAAATGGGCGGGGCAGATAAAATGTTACGATGTCCTTGGTATAATTTAAGAGAGTCTTATTGGTTCTTACCTGGACAAGTTTCTTTTTGAACAAATAATGTTGTTCGTCTAAAATGGCACCGGGATTTTTCGCTGCAGAAACTAAACACTGGATAGGTTCATCATTGAAAAGAAGCAATAAAGGCTTCCTTTCGTCAACCTTGCCCTTTCTATTCACAATCTAAAAAATCAATTGGTGAATAAATGGATTTACCTAATCATACAAATTACCTGAGATAAACATTCTGCTGCGGGATATTGAAATGAAAGATCGTTCAGTAGCAAGCACAAAATATGCAACAATCTGCCATTCTGGGCCATGATGTGGGACATGGAGACCCATTCAACAAATCCTGTTAGAGTCAGCAACACAACTTGCACCACTCTACCGTGAGCTGTTGCTTTAATTGTGTTATTTGCATCCCCGCATGTTCTGAACTGACTGACGTGCAGTTCGATCAGGCGAAGAAAAAAATCGAAGATTACAGCCATGTTAGCAGTGAGAGCGTGATAAATGTCTTTTCTTCGCTGATTTGATTCCAGTGTCTACAATTATAAAAAAAAAAATAAACTAGTGTGCAGGGCAATAATTAAAAATTAAAAACCAATTTACGTAAGACTGGAGCAGCAACCGTAACTCTATTAATATTCCAGTTTTATTAAAATTTTCCACCACAAATTACAGCTAATGTAAATTCGTAATTGGTAAAAATTAATTCATAAACTAGTGATTTACAGTTACTATGCGGGAAAAATTGTAGATATTTTCATATTTTGATTAATTATATTATTGTTATGATTGTAAGTCGATATTTTAATACAGCTGGAAGATTACAAGTTGCAGCTTTCTGCAGTGTTCATTGTCGTGTCCATTATAAACGATTTTTTTTATTAAACAGAAATGAAATGTATTGGATGGGACATATTTTATTCATGTCATTTACAACCAAAACCCATTGAAATGTAAATTATTTCTATTTAAAAATCTTTGAGGGTCTTCCAGCCTCTTAGGAAGTTCTCAAGACTCACTACAAAGTAGGTGTATCTTCATTGTCTAATTTAAGCGACGTGAATTCTAGCTTATGACAATAACAATAAATTAATTTTAATCGTTTTATATTTTTTATACTGTCATGAATCAATATGAATAAAAAAAAACATTCTGTGATTTATGAAAAACTGTATTAAAGAAACTCTGCAGCGTTAAATTTCTGTTTAATAGTTTTTAGCTTGAATTCTTTAAAGATGATAACATTGTTCCTTTAAGTGGTTATCAAATTTTAAATAATATTTCAACTTTAATTTCAAACAAATATCTCATGTTTACTGTATCAAAAATAACAGTCTGTAAATTTATATTCAAAAGAACTAATTTGCAAAAATCTGTTATCCTGTTGATATTACAAACATAATGACATTACCTGCAATAAAGCAACATCCTCCACTAAACGCAAAAATACTAACAAAACAAGCTCTGTCTGAATTTCTCCACAAGAACAAGCTTCTGACAATTCAGAGAGCAACCCTGGCCACTGCTGGGGCCACTCACGCTTCACCATCTCAACAATCACCCTACTCAGAGCATCTTTCATATGAGGTTCATCACTTATGCCACCAGCAGCCAGCAACTTCATGGCATTTTCCTAAAATCGAAATGTTGACCCTTCATGATGAAATCTGATGCAATAATAATACCTTGATGAAAATTTTTTCTTGTTGAGATATCTGTGTCCAACGATATTTGACCGTATGCTCCATCAACTGTAGGCCAAAATGTCTAGAAATTAACGAATGTTGAGTACCTGCAGCTAGATACAGTCCAGCTTCGGCACACAAGGGGGACGTTTCTTTGAAGCTTTCACATGCATTGTATGCTTTAAGTCGGTCAGTTTGTGAAGCCCCGGTGCTCATTGTCAGTTCGACGGCTCTCGCTAAGTCTGCGGCGAGAGCCGCTACGTCTGGTCCTGCCATTATTTCGTACCAAATTGACTGGAAGTTAAAATAACATATTATCACATGGCAAAAAACAGCATGCTTTTGGTCAAGGCACGAATTTTGCAATGTTGATAAAGTGATTGGTGTTAAAATGTTACCAGAAAGATTAATCGATCAGACTGTCAGTACTTACGTTGATATTTTCGTATTATTGGTGGTCCATAACACGAATTTATCAACAAATGATATTAGACTAACAATTTTCGCGTTGACGGTTGCCGGCCATTGCCGGCCTATGCGATGCTAGTGGTCTCTTTTGGGAAAATCTTTCATGCACTTTCATGTTTAACAGGTTTCTATATGGCAAAATCAAATCAAATCAAAATACTCGTGCAAAATACATACATTTATTCAGTTACGTATGGTCTTTGTGTTAACTGCCACTGAAGCTTAGGTATGGCTTTTTCAGCAACCACCACCAATCACCATAGAGTCATAGACCACCACGTCAAAAGTGTCAAACGTCAGAAGTTGAAGTTCAAAGTTGTGAATTAAATGGCGTAAAGATTTGTTTAGAAGAATATTAGGGTGTGTCAATTAATAGTAACTATTATTAATAATTAAAATTATTTATTAAATCATTAGTTATAAAAAAAATTGTTTTTTGTGCGTCCTCGGTGCACACCTCGGACCAATTTCTCGCTGAGCGCACCGAGCGTGCAGATGCAGATCATACAACTCCTTTTCTACTATATTTTGACGAGTGAATCACAAAAATGTTAATATTTTGGTACAAGCGACAACACAAAACCGCCGCCCTTACACTTGACGATTTAAATTAAACAATGTCACGCTTAGCGGACTATTTTGTCGTTGTTGGTTGTGATCTGTTATGATCACGAAAAAGAAAGTGAGTACTGAGTATGTCATCCCAACTCCTACTAGGGTTGCGCGTGTACCTTCTTCCCGACGGACGAGAAGAGAGCAGTCCCGGTCTGCTGGGAGGTCCTCCGCTGCTCCCAGCCGAAGGCGCCATCTTCCTCAGCAACTACCGAATCATCTTCAAGGGAACCCCCTGCGACTCGTTCGCCTGAGAACAGGTGATCCAGGTGACCTCCCTGACCAAAGAGAAGGTGGCGGTGCAATACTTGGCGCACCTCGACCAGTGGCAACAAGAAGGCCTCCAGCTCAACTGAAGCTGGCATTCGCAGAGAACGTGGAAAGGAAGTACATCCACAAGATCAGACACCCGCCCGACGTCTTCCACCACTTCGCCTTCACCGGATAGGTGGTGGTCAGTCAGACGTCGCTCCACAAGGGCAAAGAGAGGAAGAGAGTTTGCCCAACACAGACGGGTACAGTCACGACGACGACTTGTCGATCGACGATTTCGAGACGAGGCCGTCGTCGGTGCCGACGCCAAGATCCTGGAGCGCCTGGTGGAGTGGAGCTACGTCAAGGAATGGTAGAGGTTGCGGTTGTCCAACGAGAACTCATCTCCGACGAATTCGAGATCCGCACCCGATTAATTCAGACTCACCACCGTCAACTCCATGTATGTATATGATGTGCAGAAGGTGAGCACCAGCTGCACAAATGTCGGCAACGCGCTACACTTTCGCTTGCAGTTATCCGGCTCTGTTGGTCGTTCCGGCAACGGTGACCGACGAGAGCATCCGATGCTTCTGCCGGTGCTACCGCCAGGGAAGGATTCCGACCACGACGTGGTTCCACCCCCACACCAAAGCTCTCCTCCTGCGCGGCGCAGGCCACCAGGGCAAGAGTGTGATGGGGATGTTGAAGAGTCACCCCTACTCCGAACACCTCCACCGAGACCACCTCCTCCTTCGAACAAGAAAAATATCAGTCGTCGTTGGTCTCCGCCACTCCCATTTTTTCCCTTAGACACGGGTCCGCCTGGGGCATGTCCGACAGTTCGCTAAGTGTCAACTCGTTGTTTTTGGCAGCCGACGATCCGCTAGGTGGCGCCACTCTCACTCCGGAACATGGCCAACTGTATCAAAACGCTAAGCGTCTAGCATTTTGATACAGTTGGCCATGTCCGGAAGTGGCCCGATGCTTCAAACTTCTAAAAGCGATGGGAACTCTGGCGTAATCACCGACTAGTCGTCGGTGGACAATGTTGTAATGTTCGATAGGTTGCAGGATGTTTCAGAGGTCTTCGGGTGGCAAAGATCCCAAGAATTTTGGCCGTTGGGGGTCGCTCAAAGATAGGAGACACGAGTTCGCAAGCGTCTCTGGCCAACGTGCAGCAGGCCAGAGGCAACATCAGACTTTCGATGGACGACGGAGTTCATTCACACTCTTCAGAGGGCGGCTTTGTACATCCTGGGCGAGAAGGCGCAGATGAAAGGGGTCAAAGTGGAATCCGCCCCCAAGACCGATTTCATTCCGGTGGAGTATTACGACGTGCGGCACACCAAGACTGCTTTCAAGAAGTTGATCAGCGAGCGACGTCCTCGAACAGAGCTTCCACAAATGAATGAAAACTGTTTTGGTCGGAATAAAAAAATTATCGCGAGCGTTCATCCAGGTTAATCGAGAATTCCGAGTGGCTGCAGCAAATCCAGAACATAATGCAGCTGTCGGGTGCCGTGGTCGACCTCCTCGACCTGCAAGGTTCCTCCGTGGCGATCTGCCTCGAGGACGGTTGGGACACCACCGCTCAAGTGTTCGGTAGCGCAACTTTGCCTCGACCCTTACTACCGCACCCTGGAAGGCTTCCGCGTCCTAGACGAGAAGGAGTGGATCGGCTTCCACCGCTTCAGCCACCGCAGCAACCTCAACGCCAACTCACGAATGGTTTCAGATCTGGCCGAGGTGATGTCGGTGTCGTCGACAACTCCGGCTCCGGGGCCCCCAAGAAGACAGACGACAAGTCGTTCTATAGCGTAAGTGTTGGTACGGTGTCAGGTACAGTCGAATGCAAAAAAAGTAGACAAAAACAGTTTCCTATAATTGTTTTTCCTCAAAATGTTATTGTATAAATGTAGCTTTTTTTTTGTATTCGGCTAGGCAACCAAGAATACAGTCGTAGTCAGCTGCCAACCAAAATCGAAAAACTGGAAGACTGGACCAAGCAGTCGAAAACTTCTTGTCTACTTTTTTTTGCAATCGACTGTAGGTAGGTTGTGAATGTAAGTTTTTGTTGTAGTTGCGCACCAGTCGCCGCACGTACAATTTTTGCGCGTCCGCAGAAGAGTGGCTTCTCTACAGTAATACTCCTATAATACCCAAAGTTGCTTTTAGTCACATCCCTATAATAGGTTGACAATAAATGTTTCATTTTTATAAAAGGCAAGTATTTATTATTTAACGTATAAGTCGTACTTTTAGTTGTCGCGCTGATTTTTATAATTGTACTTTGTAGGATACATTTGTGGCTCCAACAGATAGTTAGGTCAGGTCTCGAATGTTTCTCATCTAACATCGATATTTCGTGTCAGGTCCACATGTCCACTGTCTGCTAAGTTATTGTTTACATATCATTTATTCATGTGTGTATATTACATTCCGTGTTATTAACACCTGACGCTCGAGAGCGTCCTCGGAGACCCTCTCCGACGGCACATATAGCCTAGGTAGAATGGCTGTTATATTTGTGATATATCGTTTTAATTACACTGCGCTGTAAAATTAACGCATAATTTAGAAAATTAGTCGTATTCCTTTTTAGAAAATTTTTCACTGCCATTTGGAAACCAAAAATGTTCATTCGCATTATCTTAAAGTTTAAATCCGATACTCATTAGAAAACCACTTTTCATAATGCATCATTTAAAATTTAAATTTACAGGCCTTTTTAAAGTTTTTACACAGTATGCGCTAATTTTGCGGCGCAGTGTATTAATGTTCTTGATCACGTTAACACGTCTCAAAGGTATATTTCCCTAGCTTAATATGCAATGTGAAATAACTGCCAAAGTTAATAAACCAACATTTTAAAAAATTTATTCTTTCAAACGGGTTGAGCTTGCACTTTTATCAACAACTGGTTATTATCGACGTAACCTTGGGTGAAGATCTCCTCGATCAAGGCAAATTCCGTGTAGCCGAACCCGCGCGGGTTCATGTCCTGAGCCGGTCTCTTGAACGCTTCCAGCTCCGGACGCGTCATCATCGTCTCTTTTATGTTGCGAAAAGGCTCTCTGAAACAGTTCGTAAACAACAATCTGCACTGTGGAACGTCACAAAACTCACAACGGATGGACTAGGATTATTGATAATCTGCCACTGAAGGGCCAGTCTAAGGCGTGGTCGTGCTCCGTCTTCATCACGTGGATCAAAATGGCGATGTAGTTTGGATCTTTGGGAGACAAGTTTAACCGGATGCACAATCTAAAATCATCTGCTACAATATTGATGGCACAATTTTAAAAACATTATAAAAAAGCATGAGGGTTGACAGATTTGACCTTGACTATTAGGTGGCGCCACGAACCTATATCCAAACGTCGAGGTGTAGAACCCCGGACTGTAGTGCATGACGTGGGGATCGTTCCTCATGGCGTTGATTTTGTTCTTGAAGTCGTTAAAATGCCACAAGTAGCAACCGTTACAGTAGCGCAAATGCATCTTGGACATTGAGAGATTGAGCGATGAGATTTGTTCCGACATATTGGCAGTAATGATGTCTTGTTCTCGAGTTTTTTGTTCCAAGAGCACGACCTTCTCGTACAGAGCCCTAAAAACGAGTTGTGCAACTGGTCCAAGAAAAACAAACGTGAACTCACTTCAAGAGGCCGTTTACGTCATTCGTCGAAACCGCGGCTTCGTTCTTGGACGGCGGGTCCCAGAAATTGGCCTGTTGAGCTATAGTCGACGAGCTCGCGCCGTTTTGGGCGCCGATTGCGAACTTGCTGTACGCTTGCGACAGCAGCTGCAACCCCACGGTTATTCCAGTCGACAAGATGTAAGTAATACATTACGATGAGATGCTTCTGGACGTGCTGGTCCAGGTGCCGCTGCGCCTCCGGCTCGTCCTCGAACTTATCCTCGCATCCGAACTCGACGAACGAGCAGCGCAACTTCTCGTTTTCGGGAAGCTCAGGGGGCTTGTACTTGCACACCAGCAGGTGTGCGTCGACGTCGAGCGGGGACAGCTCCTCGATGCAGCCTCGCACGATGTTGGGGCACTTGGTTTTCTGCTGCGAGATCTCCCTGCGGGTGAAGTTGTCGGGGAAAATGTCGCTGTCCCGATGCAGCTTGGTATTGTCGATGGGGCAGCGGGCGTTCTCGCGTCTGCAACCGCACCTTTGGGAATCGGGCTAAGGGGGCTGTGCGACTTACTCCAACCACGACTCCATGCAGTTGCGGCAGAATCGGTGGCCGCACGAGGTTAGGACGGGGTCCCGGAGCCACGCCAGGCAAATGGGGCACTCAAAGCGCGACTCCGGGGCCGAGAAACTGTCGGTGATGGAGCTCTCTTGGGCGAGGGTGTTGTGAGCCGACATGTTGATGCTGAACACGCTTCTTTGGCACTCAATTAACTAATTAATTCGCTCGCATTTCTGGCGAATGAATAACAGATTCACCGGTTGACAGGTAGTGGGAAGTCACGTGATCGCACCTGTCCCACCTGCTTTGAATAATTTAATTGGGAAGAATTCGCGATAAATCGACATTTTCTGAGCGTGATAAGCAACGGCAACAGTCTAATTGCACGTATACGGTGTGTCGCGAAAAATCGATCGTTCGAAATAATCGCATCCGTCAGCTGTCACGTGTCCTGAGTGACGCAGGTGACGCTTGACGCACGAGTCGTACAGTGAACCAAACCAAAACAAGTTGTACGTTTTGATTACTATCAGTTTATTTACAATGTATTGTTGATAAGGAATATAAATATAAGAACGAATCGTACAAAATAAGTTGCAAAAACTAACTCTTCGTAAAGTTGTATACATTACGGTAATAGTATATTATTCAATGAGCGTATAATAATACTAGCTATTGCACGCGAAGATGAAACTTACAGCACGAGCGTGATAGCTGTTATACGCGTGTCGAATACTATACTTTATCTACAACTACCAGAGAAGAAACAGTAAACTATATTACGTTTTATTAAATACAAAAGTACCTAACCTACCTAATCAATTCTAGGATTAACTTTTGTTACCATGGTAATTATAATTAATAGTAATTAGTACAGTCATTAAAAGTTACAGGTGGATTTTCCGTGTTTTTGTACATTTTTCCCACAGTTTTTCTTCCTCCTTCTAACTTGTTATTTAGGTTATCGTCGATATAACCTTCGGCAATTTGATTGCCGGTGATTTCCATCCCCCTATTTTTTTTACTGCTGTGATGTTTGATAGTTTAAATTTAATGTTGATATAACGATTAACTATTAACTATTAAAGGAACTCTTAATACATTACTATGACCATAGATTTCCAAATCAATGTAATTAAGCAACGGATACAGGCTGTCCCAGAACTGGCGTACATATGCTCCGCTCTTTCTGCTGAGAAAAATTTCACTACAATTTTTTTTGTTTAACCTTTATATTTTTTAAACTACAGCAATTTTAAGTTAGCCAATCACAACAGAAAGATTACAGATAAATCTACCGTGAGCTGTTGTTTCCTAGGAAACGCATGGATTGAATTTATATTTGTCTATGATGATTGGTTAAATTAAAATCGTTGTAACTTAAAAACAAAATGGATTTAAACAATTTTTCTTGCAGAATCCATTTAAGAATAAATATTTCCATTTGCAGTTAACGGGATGTACGCCAGTTCTGGGATACTCTGTATAGGGAATGTCACCTCCCTTGCCAATTTTGCGATTATGCGGTTTCTAATTACCGAAAAAATTTGACGCTTGGCTATGAAGAGACACACATATGGAGCTATAAACCTGCCCTATTATTTTATTTTTCTACGATCGTGCAAAAAGTGAGTGTTCATTGCATTGTTTTTAGTGGAAAAAGTGCCTCTTAATTGCACTAGTGCAATAAAGTCTTTATTGCACGCATCTGTCAACAGTCTGTCTACGATCGTGCAAAAAGTGTGTGTTGCGTTCTTCACACACGACGCACAAGACTTATCGTTGTTTTTTTCTCGATTTTTTGTTCGATCGTAGAAAAAATGTTATATGCAACACGTGCAAAAAGTGTTATTGCACTTGACGTGTTGTCCCACGTCGCGTGCAATAATCATTCACTCTTTGTACTTGGTGCATAAATAACTATTATTATCAATAGGGTTTCGCGTCAGGAGGCGATTAAGTGAAATTAATCAAAATTCGATTTTTTTTTTTTTATCTAAATAGGTTAAGGCCAGGTTTATTCACCTTCAAATAAAGTTACTTGAAGGTGAATAAACCCGGCCTTAAACTAATACAGAAAACATTAAGGGAGATATGAACATGATAACCACAATACATTTTCAAAATTAACGTGGCTATTTTAAATATTATGAATCCGTGATGACTTTGCTTCCAATAATTTTATTTGTCACAATTGACATTTACGAAAAAGTTCAAATACGACGATTAAAATGTATGTGAACGATGAGAAAACAGACATGATTTTAATTTATGGCGAATGTAGTAAAAACGCTTCTGCCGTTGCGCGTTTATGCAGTTAATAGACATTTTCCCAAAAACTCTTCGTTTTTTCACAATTTCATTTAACCAAGTGAATGACGTTTATCTCAAAATTTACGAAACTGCACAGCTAACCATGTTTTATGTTGTTTAAATCATAAAACAAATATCCACGTTAATTTTGGAAATGTATTGTGGGTTGCATTTTCTGTATATAAGATTACTTTCTATAACAAATAACTGATTAACGCTGATTACGTGTTGATTATTTACTTTCAGAAATAACAAATCAGCCTTCATCATGCAGGATTGACAATCGGAATAAAACATAATTCTTAAGTGGGCACAAATAAGTACTTAGAAACTAATTAATTTGGCTCATAATGAGATCTAAACGACTTACAAGATTGACTGGCCTTCCTTCTCCGATTTAAAAAGACAAACACCATAAATGATGGTTTGCTGTAGTTACAATTACCTGTGTTCAGCTGAATGGTAGTCTTTTTGGTAAGTCACAAAAAATATGTAAAGAGCCGCTAATAAAATAAAAGTAACCTTTTCAGAAACTAAAAGAAAATAATACAGCATGCTATCGCAGAGAGGATTAATTTTATTGTATCTTCTTTATTACATTCCTGCATTACAAAGTAACTTAATTATCGATATCTGGGGAAAACCCACACCTCAAACGACTAATTCACCAACAACTACATTTCATAGTACCACTTTTACTTCATTAAATCCCGATTGGGAACCTACTACGTCAAAATCTTGCAAATGTGTACCTGCCTACTTGTGCAAAAATAACACAATTAATACAAACGGTGCAGGACTTATTGACGTCAGGTAACGAAAGCAAAATTTTGCACATCATTTCTAAAATATGTAAATTTGCAGATTAAGTGAATGTCCTTCGGTCATAGAAAAGTGTTGTGGAAGTGGTCAAATCGAACCAAGTCCAACACCACCACCTAAAGCAGCCTGTGGGTATCGCAACCCCGACGGCATCGGCATTAAAATTAAAAATCCAACAAACGAAGCTGAATTCGGGGAGTTCCCCTGGATGGTCGCCGTTTTTACTTTAGAACAAAAGCAGTCCCAACTAATCTACCGATGTGGAGGAGCCCTTATTCACCCCCAAGCCGTGCTCACCGCCGCCCACTGTGTTGCTGTAGACGACACACAACAGCTAAAAATCCGTGCAGGCGAATGGGACACCCAGACGAAAAAGGAACAGTACCCCTTTCAAGACGTGGAAGTAGACTCTATTAAAATTCATCCCGGATATAATTCAGAGATTTTGTACAACGACATCGCGCTGTTATTTCTAAAAAAACCAGTAGAATTGGCACCGCACATAAATGTTATATGTTTACCGCCCCCAAATCTAACGGTGGATAATGCTCGATGTCTTTCGACTGGCTGGGGGAAAGATGTTTTCGGTAAAGAAGGACAGTACCAAGTGATCTTGAAGAAAATCGATTTACCTATGGTACCGAGAAAGGAATGTCAGGAAAGTTTACGAAAAACTAAATTGGGAAAATATTTCCAATTGCATCGCAGTTTTGTTTGTGCTGGGGGTGAGATCGGAAAAGATACTTGCACAGGAGACGGAGGTGGTCCGTTGGTTTGCCCGATTCAAGGCACTGAGCGATATTTTCAAGTTGGTATCGTTGCTTGGGGGATTGGATGTGGAATGGAGAATGTTCCCGGTATTTATGGCAATGTTGGTTTGTTCAGGCAATGGATTGACGAGCAAATGGTCGAAAAAAATCTAGACATAACGGTTTATCAATTCTGAAATACCATAGTGTTTATCCAATAGCAAAAGCAATTGTAGCAATTGAAACATGATAAACAATAAATGGATTTTAATGAGACGTTTAATCTAGAATGTTGAGTAGTTTAGTCTTAGGAAAGTCAACAGATACAAATACTGGCTTGATGGAGAGTAGAATCGTACGAGCAGTATTTTCTAATTATTTATATTTTATTAACAAAATGCAGGTACAAAAAGATATATAAAAATTCTCACAAAGTTTCACTAATAAAATACTAATCATTCTCAAACTCTGGAATGTACTCTTCAGTTACACTAAATAATAAATCTGAAAACAATTTAAAAAATTAATAAATAGGTATGGTGAAAAAGAAATTCAAAAATCACTTTTTGTCTTTTGACAGTATTACAAAATTTTCTGTGGTGTATAATTTCGTGACAATTTCTTAGTAACTGTTTCGCTATACGGCAAAACATTTAACACATTACATAATCAATAGAGAAGTTCTCAAGTTTATC
The DNA here is from genome assembly GCF_963966145.1 of Tenebrio molitor. Lineage (NCBI taxonomy): Eukaryota > Metazoa > Arthropoda > Insecta > Coleoptera > Tenebrionidae > Tenebrio > Tenebrio molitor. The sequence continues at coordinate 17,451,779 of NC_091051.1, read as the reverse complement.
TGAATCACCTACATAAAAACAGATCTACCATTTCTCATTAATAAAGAATGATCCATTTTATGTTTTGATACTATTGAGTGTTCATTTAAATGTATCCTAAAAGGTGGTGTTGAAGAGTCGACTGTGAACGGTGCGTTCACAATCGACTCTTCACCCGTCAGTCTGTTGAATAAAAACTAAAAACACAAACAACGCAAAAAGTGAGGTTAGCTTTAAACAGCTGATCCGTGATCTGTAATCATCCGTGGTGTGTTCACAATCCACTCTCTAACGCCTACTTTGAGGATAAATTTAAATGAACACCCGATACATGGACTATAATATTAATAAAATCAGTTCAAAATAACTTTAAATGCCAGTAATTAAAGTCAAGATTGTTCAACTGAATCAGTTTTTAGTAATAATACTTACTGCCGATGGAGACAACGTGGGTGCTTAAAACACTTTCACTTTCTAACGTTTCTTCCGCAGAGATCATATTTTGACCATTTTTCTTGAAAAATTCATCAAATTTAGAGTAATAATGTCGTAGTTCCTTATTCCTTTCTGCGTGGACAAGATATATCAACTAAGACAAAAAAAAAACATGTTTACATTGTCATTGTCATACAGAAAGTCACTTACATCAAGCATTAGAAAATTAGTCCAGTGAATAATTGCATCGAAAATTGAGGCCCTAATATATTTCTGAATATTATTACTGTCATTAAAAAATAACAATTTTAATAAAGTTTCTGTTGCTTTCGTAATTTCTTTGTGATATTCCTAAACAAATGTCAGTAAAAACAAAACAATTGCATATTTGAACTTACCGTGTGGGAAGGTTTCTCTGTAAATTCAGTTCTCTGTAGAAGATATTTTGAAATATTCGCTACAACTTTTTTGTTATAATTCTCATTGGATTCATCTTCATTGGAGCTCGGAGTCATTAATTTAAAAATATAAATTGAATCTTTAATCATGTTCAAAAAACCCTCGGCAAGCTCGATCGTTCCTTTCATCAAGTTTTCTGTAAAATGAGTTTTCACAATTGAATGCTTAACACAAAAAATGTTTACTTAAATACCTAGCACGTGTATCGTCAAAATGTAAATTATGCTAAACCGGGATTTCATCGGTAAACTATTAAATAGCAAATTGTAAATTTTTCGCCTATTCAACACGTTCTTTGACACAAGTTGAACTAATTCATATCCATTACTACTTATTATGTAAGAAGAATGTTTCTAAAATAAAAATATAATAAATTACCTATTGAAAAGATATTTAAAAAAAGAATCTTACTCTGTAACCATTAATATGTACAATGAAAGGTACAAAGTATCTAGCGATGACCAGCGTATTTGACGTAAAAAAACTCTCTGACAACAACTGTTTACCATAATCCCTCAAACTGATGTTACAATCACCCAGGATTGATACAAAAATCAAAAACTGTTTCAAGTCTAATTTCAGATAGTCATCTCTTATTAAACGATCGATTTTTAGTAAGCAAGTCTTTTTAAAAACAGCATCTCCGTATACCAACTGCTTGAACATGTAGCTGATGATGTCTTCAAAATTATGAGTCACCCTGTATAAACAAATACAATAAACAATCAAGAATCAAGATGATTTACCAACATATTGCACAAATCAAACGTCATGTTGATAGATGCTAATTTGACAGCTGTCACAGAACTGTTCAAACCATTATGCAAAAAATCCAAACACGCCTCCACTAAACTTGTTTTAACGATACAAATATTCGTATAAAGGAGTAAACATCCGATCCAAATTTTCGGATTGAATTCTGGAGAACCTTTAAATTTGCAAGAACAATTTTTTTATTGCTTCAAATTTTAAAAAACTTACTTCTGTGCGCTACAGTGGAGCAGAGTTTCAAAAAGTCAGTCATGGCTATCAGGTTGTCTTCACTTGGCATTAATCTGCTAAAAATCACCAACTGGGAGTAATACAGTAGAGGCAGAAAACTGCCTCGGTCCTGTAAAGTTAAAGCTAACTTTCTGTCATATTGCTGCAATATTTTACTGTGAATAAAAAAATAATAATAAAGAATTGAATTCAAATAAGTACTTGTTTTAATTGCTCAAAATCTTCCTCCAAATTTGTAAAATCTTTGAGAGTCTTCAGTAAAGCAAAAGCGTTGGCAACACAATTCCAACGAAGTGTTTGTCTGAGAAGGTGATGCTTTATAAAACACGTCATTATTTCGTTACTCCTCGAAACCTCAAAGGAACGCATTGAATTGTTTTTAACGATCTTATTGTAAATATAAAATAAATAATTCAAGTCTGAATTGTTGCATATCATCATGAAGTGATCGTTAATGTGATTGGCTATAATCGACAATTCTTTATACTCTGTTAAATGTGTAATGGCGCACAGTAACTTCAAATTTGATTCGTTAATAGACGAGAGATTACTCATTAATTTGCTTATGTGTTCGATTCTGCAAAGAAAATTTTAAATTTCTGTATAAAGTAAAAATACAACCACTCACTTAATAAATCCCAAAGTTTGACACTTTTGGAAAAAATCCACATAATTAAAATCATCTGATATAATTAAATCGATGAAAATTTCGCTTTTTGTCATTACTCCTTTGCAAACATTTGGGTACACCATGGACGTGTATAAGTACTAAAAATGTAGTTCTAATTATTGGGCATTTCACATTTTAACAAATCTGATACCTTAACGTATTCGGTTGATGACGCCATTGGATGTAGAGACATTTTGAAAATTATTTTTAAAATTTGAAAGGCGCTAAATTTGTAATTTTTGGTTGTCATTTTTATATAAGTTTCCGACAAAAGAGGAAGATATGGTTTGAGATCGAAAGGTGATGCTTCTTCACACAATATTTCCAAAACCTATACAATTGAAACGATATTATGAAAACCACGAAATGGAAGCAAATACACTTTTGACTACTTTAGAAGGCCAAAACGCACGCAATCAATAAACTGAGAAGATTTAAAAAAAGAACACAAGTAAATAACACGTGTTCAATTGAAAAGTTCATCAAATTGGCTTTGATCTTTGTCGCTATCTTTGTCTAACCAACTTAATTTACGATTTTGTTGTCTTTTAAAAAATAAAGTCAAAGCCAACTTGATGAACATTTCAATTGAACACTTGTTATAATCTAATTCAAATTTAACACCACATTAATCATAAATTAAGATAATATTAGGGTGTCCAGAAAGTTCTGAGCGTTTTTGTGGTATTCTGTTTCACGATATAAAATAAATGTAAAATCAATTGGTAATTTTCTTAAAACATGAAGTACACTTGTCCATAAACAATTTGACGTTTCTCAGTTAAATAATTTTCAATTGGTTACATTCTGGTAATTGATTGTTTACATGGAAAAAGAACGAAATCGTAATTTAATGTTATATGAGTTTAAATGTGGGCATTCAGCGGCAGCAGCCACAAGAAATATGTATATGCAGAATTGAAGGTGCGGGAACGGTAAAAGAGTCTACTTGTGGGCGATGGTTTGCGAAATTTCTGAATGGGGAAGAAGGTCTTACAGATAAGAATCGTTCGGGACGAAAGAGTCCCTCTTCTCTCGTCGTGGAATTGAGTTTTTGGGACAAAGATGGTTGGAAGTCATTGACAATAACGGCGAAATAGTTTAATTGTTGTTTAATTTTTTAAGTAATAAATGTTTATTTATTTTGATCTATTTTTCTAAAAAACGCTCAGAACTTTCTGGACACCCTAATATCTAGTTCTGCTGATGATATTGTTGTCGATGAAACGTTTTCATTATTATTTCTTTAGTAATTTCAGGAATATTGTTATTAAAAAAACTTAATAGATAACAAAGGACCTAACATTAGCTCTTAAAAATGGTCACTCTGGAGCCCAACTAGGCAATGCAGTCTAGGTTTCCTAAATTGCTGAAAATTTTACGATTGATTCTTTTTTAATTTTACAGATTTTATTTACATGAAAATTAAATCAAAGTATATACAAGGTGATTCACGAATAATATTGACCCCGACGGAATTGAAAATGCAACCCACAATACATTTGGAAGGTAAAGCTGGATTTTACCGCGTCCATATCCAGCTTTACGTTCCAAATGTATGTGTTGTGGGTTGCATTTTCAATTCTGTCGGGCTCATTATTACTCGTGATTCGTGAATCACCTGATTGATTCACATTTCACATAACTTTCCGACGCTAAGGAAATTTAAGTGCAGCCAGTAACCAAAGCATAAATCTCCTGCAATGTTTTCTTAGCTCGTTATCCTTTTTACAACAATCTGAAATAGTGAGTGTAATCGGCAATAATTAAAAAAAAACCAAATGAATAATTTTATAAGCCGTTACGTCAAAGAATTGTTTTCCGATTTCAAAACAAAACATTCACCCATAGCCGGCTTGTTCAAAAGTGTAGTTTAAGTAATCCCCGCAGAGCGCTAGTAAACGGGCACTTTTTGGGGATATAATTCATCTTAAGTTTTTGTCACCGAGAATTTTTCCTATTTAAATGACATTTTGAATTTGAATTCAAAAAACTCCTTGCTTTTTGCTGCTTTGAAATTAAATTAGTGGATTTTTTCCTTATTGTTCGTTGTTTTTGTGTTTAGTGTTGTCATCGTTCTTTGTTATATTGCGTATTGATTAGTATTTTTAGTGAAGCGCCCGTTTTGTGGCGCATTCATCGGCGGAAATTGGCTCTTTCTCGGAAACATTTTGAATTAAATGAACACCGGTTATAATACAGCAGGTCGTTTATTCCCCAGATAGTTTTTAAATAGATGTAATCTTACCTCTCTATAAGTTTCTGGATACTCCTCTTCAGCAAATAACATGATAGAAACAGCAACCACAAACAAATTTTTATTTCTGGAACGGCTACTCCATTTTTTATTCATCAAACTTTGCAACCCACGCAACAGAACTGGCACATTTAAATTTTGTTCATGATCACAGTTTAACACCACCTACAATTCACATTACAAACATGATGTTCACATTTTCAAAACAATTACCTTTATGGGTTGCTTAATATATTCTTTTTCCAAATCAGGTGACAATAAAATGTCTGCTAATGACTCAACTGCAAAATTAGAGACGTCGCTCTTGCTTGATATGCAATTGAGCAGGATATTTTTAAATAAAACTTCATTAGTAACTTTCACTTTTTCTATCGGAACATATCTAGGAGGGTAGCAGATAATTGCAAGCGATAATTTAAATATGTTCTTGTGAGGAGTTTTTGATAATATCATTTTATGTAGAATATCAAGCAAAGTTTGGTAGTGGTGCTCATTTAAACTATTCATTATCAGCACAGCTTCCTACAATATTCAAAATTATTACGGCAATGGACAATTTATTTAATAATTACTCCATAAAATGTAAAATCGGGATGTTTCCAAATGTGAATAAATGCATTCATAAATGTCTTGTAATGGTCCTCCTTAAATTTTTTATGCATGCTTTTTATCAAATTTCTGAGATTAACTTGAATTACGTTAAATTGACGTGGATTTAAATGAGCTGAACTGTATTTTCTCAATCCATTGAACAAATATGTGGTAATTAAAAATTTTCTTGATGGTACACTCTCCTGTTCTATTAAAACTTTCAAACTTAACAGTGCTTCATAAGAAAGTGAGTTTGAAGAAAAAGACAAATCAAATGATTGAAAAATCTCTTCAGATTTTAGAAATATAATTTGAATCAACGTGGCTAAAGTTATTTCTAAATCAGAAGTATCCAATTTTGCTTTTACCAGAAATAATCTTAATTTGTACATAAAATGAATTAAATTTCTTGAAATGGTAGCCTCCGCAGATGACTGTAGTGTAGACAAAACCCCACGATAAAGTTTGCTTTTATAAAAGTCATCACTTTGTGCAGTTGTCAGCAAATGAATGTATACTTCACATGCATACAAGACACATTTGTATGAAATCAATTCGTGTGATTGTGTGATACATTGGTATATTAAAACCAAAAGATATACTTTCAGGTCGTCATCAATTTCCTCTATTTCTGTTTCTGCATTTAACTTTTCTAGCGCGATTTCCCAAAACTGTTCCAACAGTACTGGTAAGTGATTATTGAAATCGTTAACAGCATTTGAGTTTATTTCGACTTCACTGTTGTTTCCGCTCAATTCATTCCACAAACTGATCACATAATCACGTGAATTTAACTTTTCACTTTGATCTCGTATGTAACTGACAAAATCCATTTTTTTTAAATTTAAATTCTAAACAAAATACTCCACAATCGACAACATAACCTCGCGCAATGTTTACAATTGAGTAATTAGAAAAAAAATCTCCAGATGTCTTTCTCAAGGTCGTCGATAATGTCGAAACCTGCAAGACTTAGGGCCAGTTTCACAATAAACTAAAGCTTGTTTGACACGATGCTAAATTTCGTAGTAAATTTGTTAGAAAATGAGAGAGAACCTCGACAGGACCAATGAACGATCAGGATCATAGTCTGTCTTTGTCAGATCCTGATCGTTCATTGGTCCTCTCTCATTTACTAGTAAATTTTCTCATAAATTTAGCATCGTGTCAAACAGGCTTTAGAGGGCGATTCAAACCAGAACAGGATAAAGTGACATCAGGTAGTCTGCGTAGAAAGACGTCGGCTCAGTCCATTGTTTCAGAAGGGAAGGACGTGTACAGTGGCGGCGTTAGAAAGTAAAATTTTTCCCGTTTTTAGGCTTATTGTTGTCTGTCAGTTGTGCTTGTGTTGTGTAAAATGAAAAAAAACCCTGTTGAAAATTCAAATCAATTTTGCCCATTCATTTCGTAATGTTTATTATTTTAATCAAGTAGTAATAGTTTCATACGCCACTGGTCGCTTTAACGGCGCGCATCTTAAGCCCCGCCCTTGTCTTGTTCTGGTTTGAATCGCCCTCTAAAGTCTTAAAGTGACTTTAATGGTTTGTTGCAACAATATGTTTCTATGGTAAATGGTAAACTTTAATGTTAAAGTAACTTTAGGCTGATTATGAAATTGGGGGTTACAATTTATCAAGAAAATAAAATGATGAAAATCAAAGTAAGTTTAACACACTTTGTCTTTCCTAATTTAAACATTTCTATGTAGTTATAAGTAATGAGGAATATTTTAACTCCACTAACTGCACACAAAAAAAAAAGTTTATGAAAAACGTCGATTCGTAGATTATCCCACACGAATGTAATCATTACCTAATCATTGTCAAAATCTAACTATAATGCTCGTAGAAAAAGTATAGTACACAACTCGAGTTGTAAAGCAATTACGCACTCGTGGAATGACTCCACTGCCACTCTGCACTCACCGCTACGCGGTTCGTGCGTAATTTGCCATTTCAATCTCTCGTTACGTAGTATACTATAACATAACTTTTGTTAATTGAAAAAACATTACTAAACTTTTATACGAATCGAGGGTGTAATAGATGCGGCCGATTATCCAAACATTTTCAGAATGAATGAATTATTTCCATATCAATATAAACCAGTAAAGGAAAAAAAAGTCAAACTCTTGGATTATATTTATTCAAAAACCAATAATATAACTTACAAATTAAAAACAACCTCAGTACAATTTAAATAAAAAACAGTTCCAAAAATACGAGCTCACATAGCTCTTGTAACCCTGAATAACCATAGAGTGCAACAAATATAATAATATAAATTTTAGTACTGTTCAGAGGCATGAATTTTAGAATAATGGAAAATATTCTATATCAAATGTCCATAAACGACTACAAAATCACTTGGAATATAATACACATCATATAATATTACAATAATAAGATAAAAGTGTATATGCGGTATAAGTATCGATTGTAAACGGGACAAAGCAACATTACTTCGTCTTACCACGTGCTACTCTGAATTTACGTTATTTAAAAATTTTCGTTTATTATCGTTAGTGGAAGGTTAAGCAGAGAAACAAGAGTGCTATTAATTACAATATAGGTACACATAGACCGATTTTTAGATCGGCCAGTTTTTTTTTTGTATTTTTTTTGACAGTTGATTGTTACAGAATATACGACTCGCATGAACGTGACGATTTGCAATAGTTGTGCATCGTTCACTTCACGTTATACGATTCGTTCACATCAAAAATAGTTCTATCAAAAACTTCTTAAATGCCACAGCTCAACTGATTTGTTTAATTATTAAAAAAGAGGCAGGTAACAGAGAACTGCTGCTTTAGAAATTTTGTTCAAAATTTTTATCTTTTTTTTATTTAAACCAATCAAACAGCACGAAGATCTTGTCGACATCTACAATGAAAATCGAATTATTATTTAATATTTATAGTTATTATTAAGCATAGGCTCTCCCTCCTGTTTTTAAGAGTTTAAAACGACGCCAAATATCTAAATAAACGACCACCTCTCACCTATAATATAGGGAACAAACACTGTAAACATCTGATATTATCTCTATTATAGTCTAGCAGAATGCAGAGCTTAGCGATTAAATTCATTGTTATTACCTTACATCACTAAAAAAAAAATCTTTGGAAAGAGATAACAATTAATATTATTTTCAAAAATGTATACATTTTTCTTCTTCATCTTAATTCGTTTAATATGACAGGACTAAGACACAGTGAATTTATTCGTTCAATTATTAAAAAAGTCACCGACGACGAATGTTACGGGCGCGTGAAAATAAAACATTCCAGCAATACAGGCGTAACAGTAAAGGTACCAGAATGGACCCTTGCGTTGTTCTAATGGGAATGCCGCAAGGCTCCTCGTCCGTTACCCTCTCGATTTCGTAACGTTCGTCGTGGCTTTATCTGACCCCCCATCCACCGTCCAACACAATAATTGGTGTCAATAACTAGCGCGTCCCTGTGCCAGATACAGATACGCAAGTCGGCGGCGACGATAACTAGAGATGTGTAATCATGTGTGATCATTAAAAACGTGATATGTCATCCATCCATACTAAACATTTGTACTTTAAAATGACTATTAATATAAAAATGTGTCGAAACCAAGTGTCAGTTTCATAGCACTAAGGGCGGCGATAGTCCAAAGCAACTGGACTCTAGTAACCTGTTAACATCCCGTCATTCTCTTCACCACCAGTTGCTCTGGACTACAATGGAAAAATCTCCCAAACTGCTAAAAAATATTGTATATTCGAAAAAACATTGATAAAGTAGAATAGAAAAAGCTCACAACCACGTTACATGTAATTATGGTCTGAAATAGTGTGATTGTTCAAGAGCTGACAGGATCTATAAAACGCCTACATCGATATTATATTCTTTATTTTAAGTAACGATCGGCATAATATAACGGACAAGCGGAGTTCAAAAACAGCTACTAACGCGAGAAATATGTGTTAAGGACCGTTTCTCTCCTTTCGTTATATTTTCCAATAAACTTAAGTCTAACCTATAACTACGACGAGAAAAAAAAAACACTGAAAATAATACAGTAAAAACAAAACACCGTTTCGCAGCACCTAATTCATGTCTGCAGATGGAATGATTTAATTCCTCACTCCAATACTGACTGAAAATACTTATTGCTAGTGAATATTGTTTGAGATAATATTAGCGGGTCCGTGACGCAACGTGCCGTTACGCACCCCGTACATATGTTTCATTAATATAAATATTCATAATATTTTTGTATGTAAATATATAATATATGTATACGATACTCAACCGAGAAACAAAATACAATCAGGTTGTTTCTTCTTTTTCATTCTTAAGTCATGTATAATATATTATATGGCAAAATTACTGGTATACGAGTATCTAAAAAACACTTGGTACATACACTAAGACTGTGATTGTAAAAATCATCAAAAAATCTATCACATTGATAATATATTAAATGTTCAATTTAAAAACCGAAATTTTTTCAACCCTTTTGATATATACTTATTTTAAAATACCACATCCGTCTCTCCCTCGATTCATTTGTTTGTAGGTATATGTCGAGGGCGAAAGGGACGAATCCGATGACGTGAGCAAATGCCATACAAAGTATCACTACAGCCGTACTAGTCAATTAAAAAATAAAACAACACGTGATTACTTGCATATGACAGTGTAAATATTTGGTAAAAAATAAATAAAACACAAAACTACTCCAATACACGGTAAATAAAATTGTATTCAATAATAATAACCATTATTAGTATCTTTATTATTTCTTGAATTGTGAGATTATTGACATCACATTGAATTTTGAAGAACAAGTCTTCGCAGAGAAACTGTCCACTACTTATGATCAATTTCAATTTGTACCGCGTTAACATAACTAAAGTTTAAATAAATAGAACTTTCTTGCTCAATAATAGGAAAAAAAACAATTTATATACAACCTAAAAATATGACTCTGATCAACAAAAAAAAAACTTAACAAATTTGCACTAAGATGTGTAACAATAAAAAAAAAAAACAAATGTAACAAAATTACATTACTGCGATGCCACACAATAATAGGCACACGGTACTCGACACAGACGTGTCGTTGAATAAACCAATAGATGTTGATACGGCTTTTTGTTTTTAATCTACTTTTCTAATTAACATGAGATCCAATTCTTTGCACTTACGGGATGCTTAGATTTCAGGCATTTCTATACAGTAGGGCCGTCACGTGCTTACTATATGTGAGGTCACACAATAACCACGCGCCGTAGACAGTTTCTCTACGACGGACGATAAACAGTGTATATAAGATACGATTATTTTAATACATAAACAATCTGCCTTAAAATTCGAGTTGTTTTATTATGTTTTCGTCGAGTTTTTCGTTTTTATATATTTTTTTTGCATTTTTCTTCATTATTTATTATGTATACATATAATTTTAAAAACGACTTGTGAGCAGACGCGAGACCGCGCGCTGAAAAACAAGCGGGCGGCAGCGCAGCACACAAAATAACAACGAGAGACTAAGGTCACAACTTATCCTGAAGATACTATTATCACAGGCATGGTTTAACCGTCGATTAAAAGACGACGGAGTTTCAGGAAAAAAAAATAAAAAAACAATATAATTAATAAAAAAAAAAACTAATTAATATGATGATTAGAAACTCACGCACACGCGCGCTCTCTCTCAAAAATGGAATCGGCAAGTATGGAGCGGCCTTAAGAAGGTCGCGACGACACTAACGAAATCACAAAGCTCGCTGCTGTTAGGCTTTTTTTTTGCTTTTTTCCCTTCTAAATTAGGACTTAACCTACATGGCACTGAAAACGCTAACCAACCTGAGTATGTAAGTATTGAGAGACATAGAGAAAAAGACGACGCATTCACAAAATTTTCATTCATACGAAAAAAAAATAATAATAAAAAATAAAAATAATAACATCAATAAAATAACGAAACAACGAAGCATTTTTCTTTCAATTGAAAAAAATTGTGCTATAATTGAAAAGAAAATTAGACGTTTAAAAGTTGGCACGTTCAGCTTCCAAACATTCGAAATAAACCAAGTCAAGCGATCAATTAATTTCTTTTATACTAATTGACACCGTAAAATAAACGCTTTCTTTTTTTGTTTGTTTTTAAATAGTAGGAACCATATTATGCCTGCTGCTAAAAAATTTCGAAAAAACGATAAAAATATAATTAATAATATTAAAAAATAATTAACCACGTTTCTAAGTATGCATAAATATATACGTATTTTAAATAATGCTTTGGATAAATTCATCTAAATCTAACAAATGCTCTCATTTTGTAATTAATTGTTCCAAAATAATTTCCTTTTTTCCTCTCTAAAATTATATATAGAATTAAAAAAAGAAAAAATAAGACTAAAAAATAAAAATTAAAAATCAGTTCAGTACTGTGTACAGTGCGAGATCAAAACTACTTGCTTTGGGACTCTACAGGATGTACAGCGTGTTTAACACGAGGACATGGTGGTTGTTCTTGGCCAATGTCACGACGTAACCCTCGGAGGTGATCTTCAGACCGCAGCACCGCGACACCTACGAAGAAAAACCCATTAGTCTATCAAAACAAACAGAACTATCTTTATTTATTTCAAAAAAGAACGTCTGATCTTGAAATCGTAATTATTATTTCACTTAACATCAACAGCACGACCTGCTGTATTATAACCGGCCGGTTCAAAAGTGTAGTTTGAGTGATCCCCGCATAGCGCTAGTGTACGGGCGCTTTTTGGGGATATTATTCATGTTAAGTTTTTGTCACCGAGAATTTTTCTTGTTCAAACGACATTTTGATTTGAAGTCAAAAAACCTTGTTTTTGCTGCTTTGAAACTAAATTCGTGAATCTTTTTGTGTTTAGTGTTGTTATTGTTCTTTGTTATATTGTGCATTGATTATTATTTTTAAGCGTGAAGCGCCCGTTTTGTGGCGCCTTCATCGGCGGAAATTGGCTTTCTCGGAAATATTTTCATAATGCATTTTTAATGAAATGGACAGGCCGGTTATAATACAGCAGGTTGTGGTCAATAGTAACGCTAAGTAAGGCAATTTTACATACCTTAACGTAGGGACATTCAAACTCAGAAATGAGACATCCATCACGCGAAAAAACTGCCACATGGAAACGATTGCCATGCGAGTCCCCGATGAGAATATCGCCAGCGTCAGAAATGTCGATACCGTTCGGAAAGTTGGTTATACTTTCGCAACCAATTCGTCTCAAGAAATGACCTTCGTCGCTAAAAACCACCACATTGTGACCCTTAAAGTCGCAAACATAAAATTCCTTGCCTAGAAAAAAAAATTTTTCACAATATTTTTAACATTTTAAATTCTTAATTATTTATAGTGATTAATCACAAATCACCCAATTATTTCGGGAGGTTTATGTCATTCTAAATAAAAACACTTACCGTGTATGGCAATATCAGAAGGCTCCCTCATAAAGTCGCTGCAATCAAACCAACGGATCAACTCGCCACTTTCGCTGATGATGAATACTGTCGGACTGACGCTATCAACTGCCACGATCTCCCCGTGTCCAGAAACTGCGAGTCCCGCGACAATGTCGATGTATCTTATGGCGATCTTCTTCAAAAAATGTCCATTCTTCGTGAAGATCTGCATGCGAGAACGTTCGTTGCCGCGATCACAGACCACGTATTTACCGGTTGTGCGCATCACGGCAACTTTTCTCGGATACCACAATTGCCCTTCGTCTTTGCCCGACGTCCCGAATTGGAATTTGAAGGCCCCGGATTTGTCAAAAACCTAAAAAAATTCGATCAAAATCGATCCCTCTTGATAAATTTGACCAAATGATTACTTGTATGCGATGGTTATTGGTGTCAGCAACGATTATGTCTTCTTCTAGACCAAGACAGAATCCGTGAGGCGAATTGAATTGTCCCTTGTTAGGACCTAGTTGGCCGAACTTGCTGCGGATTTGCATCGGACTGACCTTGTTTGAACGGGTATGAGTGCCGTTAGGATTAGTCGCGGGTGCTGGAAGAATATTGGACATGGGATCAGACATTATGTCGTCGGGTGTGGAGAGTAGGGGAGATGTAGACGAGGAAACGGCACCGAATCCGTTAATTAAACTGTTGGTCAAGTTGAGAGATGCGGGCGATGTAGAACGGACTATCATAGTTCCGTTGGTTATCGGATTATCTATATTTAAAACAGACACTTCAAGAATCGTTCATCGTTCACATTACAAGGTCGATGAAAAAGTGTATGTATAGAGAAAAAGAACCGCTAACGGCCATCACCAAACTGAGAAACACTTGCTACAAGTACAACAAAATCTATATTAATCAAGTAAAAACTCCGTTATCTTCGATGCATTCAATTCATTGGTCTCAGATATCGTTCTAATTCGCTTTGTTTCTTAATCGTAAAAAAATTAATTTTACAGAGTACTGCCCAAATGTATCTACAGCAAGTTGAAATAAGAAAAAAAAAAACATTACTTTAAAAAAAATATAGAAAAAAAAAGAATGTGCTTCTCAACTCGCCACAGGTGTGATGTGCTGACTACCGTGAGCAAAGCAAAAAAAAAAAACAGTAATCAAGTAAAGCGTGAAGAAAAACACCACCAATTGAGTACGTCTGTAGCGGCCGTTTACAACGCACGGACAAAGAAAACAAATATCTTCTTGATGAACTGATTGACATTACGTTTTAAAAACAATATTATAAGTGTCTATACGAGTATGTTCTATTTATTAAGACTATTTCTGCAATTTGTTTGCTCTTATTGTGCAGAAAACTGTATCACTCATTTCGCTGTCATGTCAAGAAAGACAAGCATTTGCTAAAGAATTTGTCATTACTAAAAGTGTTATGGTGAAAAGTAATTTTAAAATGGTTTCTCGTTTTCGCAAAAACAAACACCAAATTTTATCAAAATACGAAAAAGTGAGTCTGAGGAAAAAATAAACCTATCGCGTCATATTTCCAATACTTACTAGGATCTTTACATATAAGACTGAAAAGCGACGAATAAACACGACATATAAGAAAATTTTCTGCATTAAGTAGAAGTGCGAAAATTAGGTGCTAAATTAGGCATGTCAGATAATCCATTCCCTACTCTAGAGGCGATTTTTTTCAATTTTGAAGGCACTATGAAACAGACATGTTTGCAAAATTTCATTAAAAAGACGTTTGATTTCCTTCATCGTTGAACGAGATGTCCTGTTTTGGCGGGACGTGGTTTTTGTACAGTACACCAGAAAAGTCAATGGTGAGCTGAAAATCCAACATAAAACACAACAATTCTTTTAAACATACTTGAAATAATGGAACCTGTTAAATTTAAACATGTAATTAACAAGTTCCTAAATTAATACAATTTCATTCTCGTTTTAGTATATTTAATGAATTTAAAGTTATTTCAACTATTCTTTGATCGACTCCTTACATACTTCAAAAAAGATAAAAATACGTATCGAGGGATTGATATTCATTTTTATAGCACCATCTGTGACTAGGTTTTATTTATAAAACAATTAACTAGCTAAATATTTAATGACAGGTACAGTGGGGAGCACGGAATTTCGCACACCAATTTGTATGCCATTAAAAAAAACTATCTAGTCTAAGCTTTATTGTCGTTATAATCAATCATGATATATGTGATCATGACTGATGTTTCACCTAAACTGTCACGAAACTGCCGCCAGTATCTCATTTTAATAAAATTATGTCAGTAAAATGTCCCATGTGTGCGAAATTCCGTGCTCGCCACTGTACATCAGATTCGTTAAATTAATTATTGAGAAAATTTTAATTTAATCAATGAATTAAAACCAATTAATCCTTCTGAAAACGATTTTTTCCAGCAGCAATTTTTTTTGCGTGTAGGTGGCGTTTCCTAGGTGAGGCTAGAATCTCGTTCACACTATTCTAAATACAGTGATGAAGCTTTACACAATTTTATAAATATTCTCCAACAGCATCCCTCCTAGCATCTCAGCGGGTAAAAAAAGGTTATAGGCAAGAAGCTACAAAATGTTAAATTTTTGTAACCAGTAATATTGAGTTAATTGTGTAAAGAAACAAAGGTATGGTAGGCTAAACTTATTATTTGAATTGAAGTTAGGTATTCCTGAGTCTGTGATATTTTGGACATCGAAAAAGGACGTATCATATCTATATTATTCACAATTGTTTTTCGACTTCAATTAAAAAAAAAATATAAACAATCTACCCATAAAAAAAGTATTGTTGCACAGCGTAGCAATTTTTCTCTTTTACAAAAACGTATAGTATGAAAATTCCCAATGCATTACCGTGTCCACTGATAATCCGTGCGTATTCCTTTGTCTTTATACACAATAAATGTAATTGATTTATATTTCATGAAAAAAAAAATGTTTACCTGCATTCAGTCCCAGTTTGGCAAGTGAAGCAAGATTCTTGTAGGCAGTGTCGCTGGTGAGAAAATCGGCCAGATTAAACGGAGGTGTCGGCGATGTCGCTGCACTGTTTGTACTCTCGGCAAGTGTCGCCAACTGGGCAAGATTATATTCAGCAATGCTAGAAAAGCCGGGCATGGCGGCGGCAGCGGCCGTATTCACCTGAGGCAAAGGCGGACTCTGGGCCAACGAGAAATTCTGCATGGTTCCGCTAAGATCGCCGTCGAACGATGACTGCATTGAAGTAGGCAGCGAGATCGGACTGCTGTTGGTAATCGAGGACGCGTTGCAACCGTTGGTCACCGGTTGCGCCACAGTCAGCGGGACCAATACAGGAACGCCCGTCGACAGAGGACTCGATTCTCTCGACTTTTCCGTGCGAAATTCACCAAAATGTTCTTTGACCATCGACTCGAAAGTCCCAAAGTCTGTCCGAAATTCGATGTTAAATGTCTCGTCGAATTTCGGAGTGTTGTTGTTGAGTTCCAACAGACGATCGGCCACTGTTTTTCTCAGGTACATTATTTCAGGAACGGTGGAAATTTCGAGGAGGCGCGAAGTGTAGGTCCTGGCGTCCTCAAAATTACCGATAGTTTTTCCGACTTCGTCGTTCTCTTTCATTATTACGAGCTCCCTCTCGTGGTAGAGCTCGTTGAGTTTGGATAGAGCCTCATCTCTGCACTTTTCCAAGACGGCTTTGTAGCTCTGATATGACTCGTTGATGAGGTCGCGTGCCGTTGAACGTTGATGGGCCAACTCCTCCAAGCTGTTGTTCAATCCTGTCGACAGCTTCATCAGCTGTTCGACTTTACTCTTGCTTTCGGCCAATAAGGCTTTCATCTCCTGTCTGACCCTCATTTCCGAATCGGCTATTCCCTCCGCGTGATGTTCCGCACCTTTGTGTTCGTTTTTGAGGCATTCACTGCAGGCCGTGGCACTGCAACTGTTGCAATAGTAAATCAAATTTTCGCCTTGGTGAATGTCGCATTCTAACGGCTTGTGTATGGTTATCTTGATACCGTCTTTGCGCATATCTTCCAAGGCCACGACCTGATGCGACTCGAAACAGCGCATGTAGTGGTGGGCCGAATCGCAATGGTTGCACAATAGATTGTGACAGGTGTTGCAACGCGACTTGGCCAGCTCTTTGGCAGTGCACGAGGTGCAGTGTAAACTGGACGAGTTTGACACGTCCGAAATGTTGGTTTTGGTTACGTCAAGGGGAAGAGCAGCCAGTTTTTTCGTGCCGACCTAAACGGACAATTTCAAATTTACATTACATGATATCCTTTTTCTATTCCTTTATTAGAAATCAGTTAAAGTTATCATCGATTTACTAAAATAGCAACACAAGTGGGTTTAAGGCAGTTCAAAGTGCCAAAGATATAAATACGCAAGCATTTTTCCTTCTTACAAATAACAACCACACGGAAAAAATTAATGTTTAAGGCTTAATAGCTTAATAGTCAATGTATTCAAAAAATCTATTATAAACACAAAAGTAAATTACCAATTTTATTCCTTGGGCATAAAATTTGTAGTTATAATAGTAAAATTGTTTTGATTACATACTCGTACAATGTAATGCAAATTTGTTTTCCTGGAAAAATAACTCAGTCCACTTTTTTGGCCCGGCTTCTCGTTATCATATAAACACTTTTTGTAAACATTATTATCTTTTATTTGATTTTACTTACACCTTATTTACGTTTTTTTGGACTGGCAAAATTCAAAAGCTTTGCAACACCATTGATATTAATAAAAAAAGATTCTTTCAAATATAAAAAATATAATTATGCGCTATTTACAGTAGGATTTAAAAAACGTTGAGATATGTATTTGAAATATTCATCAAATAAATAAAGCATATCAAAATTATCTGTTTAACGATCATGTTCCTTGTTTGAGCGCTATGGCAACGTTTTTCGTATTAAAAAAAAATCAATTTATAGAAAAATTGTCGAATAGGTAAATTCTTAACAATGCTACATTAGCATTTGACACATGTTTTAATAAAATATTATCTTTAAGTTAAATAAACAAAAGAATAAAACTGCTTTTGTAAATACATTTAACAATAATGTATTTTCTTCTTATTTAAACGCTTGATAGTATGAAAAACGTTTGCGAGTATTTAAAAAAAATGAAGTTAGTATTTTCCATAATAGAAGATTGTTATAACACACCAATCAATCCATGGAACTTGTGTTTTAGCTAAACTGTTGTAACACAACCGAGATCCACTTCAATCCCAGAATGCATTTTTAGTACACTTGGAAGAGTTATTATTATCATACAAATTTTATATTATATTTTAAGTCAACTTGTGGATGAATAATTATAAGATAGCAAAACTATATTTTTGGACATTCTTACATTAGTATAATACAAATGTATGCATTTGTACATGAAAAAATATCAATTTGCATCAAGCTATTGATTTACTTAATTGGTATGATATTCTTTTCTTTTTTTTTTATTAAAGCTATGTTTAAACCATTACATCCACCTTTTAATGATCAATAGCTGTGTATCTTCTTAATACAGCAAAAATATAAATTCACGGCTAAATTTGAAGTTATGTATTCTGAAATTTCTTTTAAAACACATTTTACAAAATCGTCAAAACTACCAAAGTTGCATTGAATAGCATTTTTACATTTTTAAAGTACATAAAAATAATCAAAACAAAAGACAAATAAATCCGGCCTTCATGCCGGGCCCTTTTGTAATAGTAATTAAAAACATCTGAAGTACCTTAAATTAGTCAAGGTCATTTATTATCACAACTATAAACATGTAACTGATAATATTTCATATAATTCTGAATAATACACCTCCTACTTTTGAAAGTCCTGACAAACTCAAATCACTATTTTAACTAAATCCAGTAATAAAAATAGAGATATTAAAAATGCATAGAACTGTTTTTTAAATACACCTTGTTAATGTCATACATTTTATATCCTTATAGTAAAGCACAGGTTCCTATAATTATTGTTTATTATGTAACTGAAGAAGACAAAAAGTAGGTGGTGGTTTTAATTATATTTTTATAATCGAAGTTTTTCTCATAAAACTCCACACATAGGTTTATTGAACTATGCAGACAGTTAAACATTACCTTGGTTTGATGCCCACAAGTAGGACAATCAATGCTTGCTTCGGTAGTTCCAGCATCACCTCCTTCTCCAACTAACTTTTTGTCCAAACATTCTTCACAGAAGGAATGCAAACAGTGCAGCATCCGAGACACCACCAATGGTCCACTATAATCAGATCAATCAATACACAACCACAAAGGAAAAAAGAAAAAACCTACCCACACATGCCACACTTATCAGGATCGGCCAATAAGCCATCCTCTAACGCATCATTACCACACATCTTAACACTTCCTTCAAAAATCGCAAGATCCCCAAATTCATCTGACTTGTCAGTGATTTCCTTGGATTCAGGAAAGTCTTCCGAAACATTCGTACACATCATGATCTTGGTTCCTTATAGGCCTTTTATGAACGAAAACTTAATCGCGTGAGTAGTGTAACTGAAAACAATAATAGATTAGGACCTTTAAGGGGGCTGCAGCAAACAAACATGGCGTCAACACCAAAAGCCCCCGGAATGCCGGAGCCGAATCTCTTCACTTTCTGACTCAAATTTTGCGCTTTTCTCGGCCAAATTTACATCGGGAATAAAAATAATTGATAGAAAAACTTACCAATGCCATAACGAGCAAGTGTTTAGCAAATGGCGCGTCTTGCGTCTTTAAGCGCAAGGGCAATGGGTTATTGAGTGCTGGTGGGGATACGTCAAACATCCGCAGACCCGGGAAACCTCCTCGAACGACTCTCGACCTTATTTTATCATTATTTAAGACCGAAAGTGTGTTTTCGTAAAAATCCAACCAGCAACAATGTCACCACACAATTCGAAATCGAAAGTCAAGGGAGACTTATCAAATGACTTTCTTGGATAAATACAGCATTTGACTTACCCGATTTGCTCAAAAAATTATCCTGAATGCTACAATTAGACGGGAAAAACTGCTCCGGCGTCTCTCTAAAAATCTAAAAGAAAACACGTTCATTTGTTTTGTTGCTAAATTAATCCATAAGTGGCTAGATTGAAAATTTCATGGTGGCGCAGCGATAAATTTTCGAAGCACAGGGCCGGACCCAGGACGGGACAACCGTCATAGGCACAAATTTGCAAAGCAAAAACGATAAACCGGTTTATTTTAATTTAGAACACATGTCTACGGCGGTCGTATTGAAAAAATAAATCTCCACTTCGGTGATGTTTAATATAGTCTATTTAAAAATAAATTAGAGTAGTAGATGAAAATGGCGGTTGATTCAAATTTCATTTAATTTTGTACTAAATTGAAATAAATTGCTGTAATGAAGTCAACACAAAACAATAGAGATTCAAAACTTACTTAATATTTATGATTTCATTTTAATATAAGCAGAACCAGTGACGTCGTACGACACAATTTTTCATAAAAGTTTAGAACAACCTTCTCTACTTTCTAAAAATAAATGTTCAGAAGTAACGACGACGTACGGAACCTCGACGGTTGCTTTAGTAATGCAAACATTTTGGCTGCATAAAAATTGTCTTTTATTCTTACTCACTGCAGAACGGCATTGAATATGGCAATTAGAAGTGCCATCTTTCACATCTTTACTTTACTTTAAAAAATATCATCTCCTTTATCACAGTTTTTAGTTCAACAAAAATCCTCTATTAAGCTAACAGCACCAATATATTTCAAAAAGAATTCCTGGACAAATCTTTACAAACATTACCCGTTTACTGTTTCATTCTCAAAAAGTCTCAACTACCAGCGTTCATTATATTCTTTCATAACCAATGTTATACATATAAACCCCTGACTTATCTTGTCCTATTAGGGCCTTCATCTTGCTATAAAGTGTATTTTTGCTTCCATATTCCGCAAGAAAATGGAAGTATGATGATGAGGTCGAAAAATCGTGTTCTAGATAAAGCCAGATTCTGATTATAGTCTCCTCAAATCATAAAGAAAATTGGTTTTCCGCATCGTGGCTGTGCGTGTGTCTGTCTCTCTATCTGTGTAATTTCTTTTCGTTCACAATAACTTTTGGAAAAACGTATAGATTTTATTCTTTATTTTCTTATCTTGATATATTTTATAGTTTATATTTACTTTATGTTATTTAACAATTCAAATGGTCTAGCTCCTTTATTTTACCAAATGGGGCAATAAATCTCGTATTGTTGGATTCCTCTTTTTGAACCGAAACAGTATAGCTTGGTCACAATAGTTTTCATAAAGTCTAAAACACCCTTTTTGCAATGTTTCCTCATAACTTTCTTTTAAATCGTTGTTGAACACTTATTATTAGAGTTCTGTAACTCTGTTGATGATTTAAGGTTCTTTGGATTTATCTCGTTCTCCAGATAAATTTGATGTAGGTACTTAGGTATAATAAATTTTAGATTCGGAAAACAATAGCCGAGTTCGCTAAACTTTAGTTATTTTCCAATGAGTATCCACCATTTGGCTTTGCAAGCCATACACAGGCTATTTCACGAGTGATAGGATGGGGTATGCATAAGAACAAGCATTTGCTTATACTATATATTTGTCTTTTTCTATCTAATAGAGTCCATGTATTTCTATCTCTCACTAATACACTGAACACCAAAAAAAATGGGAAATCTAAAATTTGATCATGTAAATCCGTGTAAATCAGATTATTAATTGTCAGCCTATGTCAGTTTTATTCGTATCAAACAGTTGTCAAAGGTTTTTTTTTTAATTTTACTTTTTCGTTTTAAGTATGCCTCAACTAAACTGTACCGTCGATGGACAAATAAAACTGGGACAAAAATGACAGACACATAAGTCAAAATTTACAAATTTGCATCGTTTAATTACGACTTTATCACAAATAGGTTAACTTTAGTATGACATATTATATAGAGACTGACAAATATATTGACAATTCAATGGTCTAATTTACATTGATTAAATTTTGAGTGTCCCAGTTTTATTTGTCCACCGACCGTACCTAATAAAATACGTTTTTCTTGCTGCATATTAATTTTACCAAGTCTTTTGATTAATCATTTCGGTGATAATGTTAGATAATTCTAACCTCTTTAAAAAAAAACCCAAATTAAACAGATTAAAAAACATACAAAAACAAATTTTTGTGTACGCCAATTTCCCATTTTTTTTGATGGCAAGTGTACAAGTAAAAGCATTTGCTAATGGTTTATGCATATGACCCAATGAGCCCGACGGAATTGAAAATACAACCCACAATACATTTGCAAAGTAAAGCTGTATTTGGAAGCGGATAATATTCAAGTTTGCTTCGCAAATGTATTGTGGGTTGTATTTTCAATTCTGTCTGGCTCATTGTCACTCGTGAAATATCCTGTAGATACATTTTTTTGTCAAACACTGTTTTATACAGAGATTTGATTTGTCACATGCGATTCTTCATAACCAAGGCTATAAAGATTTGATCTGGCTTGATGCATCAGAAACATTGTGGTTATTTTTATTGAATATACACTTCTGGACAAAATTAAGGGACCATCAATAAAAATTACAATTACTTGATGAAAGTGTCATTGATCTTAATAAAATTCACACATGTAATGTAACGGGAGCGGTATGGGGGATAGGAGAGAGAAAATTTGGACATGACTTTAGAAGGAGAATAATGATGTTTGATAGTCTGGTGAAAAGCGTGATGATGTATGGAGCGGAAATATGGGGATGGAGAGAGCAAGAAGGGTTGGAAGGGGTGCAAGGAAAATATTTGAAATGGGTGCTAGGAGTAGATAGAGAGACACCGGGCTATATAGTGATGGAGGAAACAAAAAGGGATGGAATAAGAATAGAAGCAGGAAAGAGAGCAATAAGATTTGAGGAGAGGTTGATAGAGAGAGGAGAGTGTAGAATTTTGCAAGAGTGTCTGAAAGAAAAAAGGAAAGAAATAGGAAAAGGGGTATGGAAAGAGAGGGAGGCATATTTCGAAAGAAATGGGTATGCAGGAGCGGAGATAGAAAGAATGCGAGAGGGAGGCAGAGCAATGACATATGAATTGGTGCAGAGAGACAGAGATGTGCAAGTGCAGGAAAGAAGAACGAGAATTAGGGAATCTAGGTACAATGGGAAGTATGAAAAAATAATAACGGAAGAACTACCAAAGTACCTAGGAAGAGAGAGTAGAAAGGAGAGAGTGATAATAGCAAGATTTAGGTGTGGAAATGAGGAGAGAGAGAATAAATATTGGAATGAGGATAGGATTAGAGTGTGCAGGATGTGTGGAGAAAAAAAGGAGACGATAGAACATATGTTGAATGAATGCGTAGAATTGAGAGAGAGAGAGGAAAGTAGAGAAGAAATGTTGAATGAGGACGGAAGAGGGATCGAATGGATGAAGAAGGTTGAGTGGAGAAGAGGGACAATATGTGGGGAGGGATAATTGTATTTGGAAAGCTGCTAATTTGTTATTGTTTTGAATTATTGTCTTATTTAGTTAGTTAGTTTTAGTTATTATATTATAGTTTATTGTATTTTATTGAGTTAGTGGGAAATGTCGAAAATCGGATAATTTATAAACCTGTATAGGTATTAAATATACATACAACAACAATTCACACATGTAATACAGGGTTATTCTAAATGATTGTAGTCGAAGTAGGCGTGAAAACTCAATGTAAAATTTATGGTTGCCGCTCCACATAAAAAAACATCAAAATGATGTGAATAAGTGAGTACACACGGGAGTTAAATTGGGTGCAAAACAACTCAATATTTCTGGATTCAATCGTTAATTTAACAAAAATAAATAAAAACCTCATCACCGCACTTTTCACCTAAAAAATTACAGTGACAGCGACAAAACTGACAGTTCACATGACAGCGGCAAAAATGTAATAACATGGGCATGGCCTACTTCGACTACAATCATTTAGAATAACCCTGTAGTTAAGTGTATATTACATTATTTTTATAGCATGCCATGAAGAAATGAACAAAGGTAATGCACTTGTTTCCAAAATAACAAATGTCAACAAAAAATTGTACTTGTTAAAGATTCAATTTTGAGTTGTTTTACTGTATTAAAGCGTTGATTTTATCATTATAAAAGTACAAAATCTGTTTTCCGTCACACATTAAACCAAAACTATGCCTAGACGGCATCTTAGAGTTGAGAAAGTGTCTCAAATAATTATTCTTCTTCGCGAAGGATATTCGCAGAGAGAAGTTGCTCAAATTTTGAATACCAACAAATCTGTGGTAAGTACTATTGGGAGCACGGAATTTCGGGCAGACTTCAAATTTGACTGATATAAAATGTGAAATAGGCTTTAGGTGCTAGACGTATTAATAACCTCATTTTAATATCAACTATTGTCTCATATCATTTTGCACATTGCATTCATCAATTCTGAAAAGCTGCAAGTGCTTAGATGTGATTTTCTGAGAACTAAACCGTCTTTTTTATTAAACTTTGGAAATCAATAACTAAAATGTAAAATAATTGTGCATAATTGTGACAGTTTATTTTGAAGTTCCGTCAAAATTAATTATTATGACATTTATGACAATAAAGCTTAGACTACATTGGGTTTTTTTAAATGACATGTACAGTTGCGGCCCCTACAAACTCAGACAGTGTGACAAATAAAAAATGTTGGCTGTAACATGGTCCTAAAATTGAAGTTTATAAAATGTCACCCAACTGAAAGAAAGTCAGTGGCGTATAAAATAAAGAATTTGAAAAATTGAACAAATCAAATACAATAAAGTTAATATTTTATTGTATCACCGTTACCATCTATGACCATTTGGAGTCTCCTCGGCATTGACAGAACTGTGCGTTGTACACAATCCACAGATATTTGCTCCCATGTATCCGAGATACTTTGAATTAATTCTTGACGATTTTGGGGCAAGATCTTAGTATTAATTTCTTTGGCCATGATACCCCAAATATTTTCGATGGGGTTGAGGTCTGGGCTTCTCGCTGGCCAGTCTAATGTGGTTACTTCATTAGTTTGCAAAAAATCTCTTATTAGATGCGCTGTATGAATAAGGCAATTATCCTGTTGGAATACAAAATTATTTCCAAAAATGGGTAGAACTGAAGGTAACAGTGCTTGCTCCAGAATATCTCTATAAACTAAAGCTGTCAATCGTTCTTCCACTATAACACATATTCCCGTTCCACGGGAACTCACCCACCCCCAAACATTCACAGAAAAACGTCCACTACGCTTAATTTTATGAACATATTGTTCAGAAAATCGTTCACCAACTGGTCTATAAACACGAACCCGTCCATTACTGCATGATTGAAAAGTTTTTTCATCTGAAAAGACTACGTTTTCCCAAAAGTTGACATTGTTTATATGTTGAAAGGCGAAACGCAGTCTTTCTTCTTTATTTGCTACTGACAAAAATATCTTATTGGCCGCGCTTCGATTTCGTAGTTCACTCTCTTTTATTCTTTTTCGACTGGTTCTTATGGAACTTTTGCTCTTATTGCGGTACTAAAAGGGTGCTCCCTTAGAAAATTAACTAAACGCATATCTTCACCAGGGTTTGATATTCTCTGCCGCTCTGAAAGAGTTTACGACATTTTAAGATCATCTCGTAAGATTAGCAAAATACCTACGTTGTCGTTTTCTTCTAATAATTCCAGTTTCCTCAATTTTTCGTTTTGCCAAAAGTACCGTGTTTTTATCAACGTTTATTTCATTTGCGATGTGCCTAATGCTCATACCGTCCTCTAGTCTAGTTCTAATTATCGACTTTTGCTGAAAGAAGTCAATCTGATTGCCAGAAAACCTGCAACTGGTCCAATTTTGACAGCCTTACATAAAATAAATCGTTTGTCTTTCTGTTTAAACCACCAGGAATGGAATGAAAGACAGTGGGATTCAGTTCTATTCACTGATGAGTCCCGATTTCACATTTCCAATAACGATCGTCGTGTTCTCGTTTTGCGAAGACCTGGTGAAAGGTACGCACAGTGTAACATTCGTGGAGTTGATAAATTTGGTGGAGGATTTTTGATGGTATGGGGCGGAATAAGTTTCAATGGTCGTACACAATTAGTAATAGTGCGCAATGGATCAATATAGGGACGATATTATTGTACCTCATATACTGCCATACGCTGAAAATTTTGGTCCGAACTTTATTTTTATGCACGATAACGCAAGACCACACATTGCTCATACTGTAACAACTGCTTTGAATGACCAGCGAAAAGCCCTGATCTAAATCCTATTGAGCACCTGTGGGATCACTTAAACCGACGAGTTAGAAGTGCTCATGCACCTCCAATAAATCTTGAAGAGCTGTCCAACTTGCTTATACAAGAGTGGCATCAGATACCACAACAGAGCATTCAAAACCTCATTAGCAGTATGCCAAGAAGGATGCAAGAGTGCATAACAGCCAGAGGCGGAAACACAAGTTATTAGTTTACGTTAATAATTTTTTAAAGTTACATTTCTTAATTAATTGTTTTTCGAATTTTTGTCTATTTTTAGTTTTTTAGCTAGATTAAGTTGAATTTGTATATTTTTTTGACATTCATACCAATTAAATAACGTAAAGTACACTTAACTACTACATGTGTGAATTTTATTAAGATCAATGAGACTTTCAGCAAGTAATTTTAATTTTTATTGGTGGTCCCTTTAATTTTGTCCAGAAGTGTATAAAACCCGCATTTTTGCAAATGTTTCAAATTATTTAAAAAAAAAAATGCATAAAATGAGAATACGATTCGAATTTTCCAATGTGTATGATTTTCAAAAATTTCAGACCTCAATCAGTGTATTCTTGATTATAGTATATTATATTATAAGTGATAGAAATGCATCATTATACAAGAGTGAGAATTTTGAGTGCGCTTGCGCACGAGTGGAACACTTCTCACGAGTTTCATAATGTCATTTCGATCACGTGTGATATACGACGTTTTATCTTACAGGTGCAACTATTGCAAAAAATCCAAGAAATGCAGTTTCATTCAAGTAAAATGACAGTTGTCAAATTTAGTCACTTGTGAGTGATATGTCAAGTTAAATGGCAACTGTCAAATTAACTCACTAGTGAGTATTTTATCTCACTTGTGATTAAAATTTGACTTCTGTCACCGAAAACAATGGTCTAAGGTAGCTCAAAAACTCAACCTGTAAGATAAAATCCCTTATAAGTTTTTAAACATCTATAATAATTATTTAACAACGATTTCCAATACTTATAAAAATTTGCCAGTTTGTACATAATACCTACTAGGTACTAAAAATCAAACTTTCTAAACTATCTAAGTACTAATTGTTAGATACTCGATTAAATAAATAACATTAATTTTCAGCTAAAAATGTTTCACTTTTTAAACCTAATTTTGTTACTTCAACTTGTAATTTGAAACTATAATATACAGTGTGAACATAAAGTTTGGAACAAAATTCATAATAGCATTATGTAATGTTTTTAGGAAAATCGCTCATACAGGTCGATTTTATTTCGAAAAATGCCGCCATGTGACGTGCAACTCGTTTAAATGACGTCATTAGTTTTTGCGCGATGACGTCATCACTAATTTTTTTAAATGACAATCTCTCCACTTTTTTGTTTAAATAGATAAAACAGGTAAAGTTTGTCCAGTGAGAGATTGGTTGACATAAAAACCACTAAATTCTACGCAGAGGAAGTAATACCTAGCGCACGTAAAATTTGAAATATATCCTTCAAGCAGTAACATATTTGCCCTGAAATTATGCTCTAATTAATGTATTCTAGTGAATTTTGTAGTGTTAGGTTAATTTAATACAATCTAAAATCTCCCAATCTCGCGCTGGATAAAGTATAGAATACAGTCGAACTTCCCTTAACAGACACTTCCGAAAAGCAGATAAATTCTGATTCCCCGGAGTCGTCCCATTAGTTTCTTCGCAATAAATTCTTCTATAAAGAGGACATTCCCAATAACGGACGCGGACGGCTTTTTCATTCAATTTTTGACCACAAAATCTCTCTAAAGCGGACAACGGGCCCGCGAAAACGAATGTTTTCTGAGAAAAGCCTGAGATTGTCTTTTCCACTAAATTTACACATTATATTTGCACATTATTTACTTTATTGTTCATCCTCTAATTCCAAACATTTTTTCACTTTTCTCCGAAAAGCGGACACCTCTGTGTAGCGGACAAAATATCATTTCCGTGAGTGTTTTTTGTACGAAAGTTTCTCTGTATATTAATTTTTTTCTGCCTCACAAAGGAATTTTGAACTTCCGTTATCCGTTGTCTCTAATTTGTAAACCACTCCCGTAACCCCTACAAAACTGATCCTCTGATCAGGAAATCGTTTAATTTTTTTTGTGGTATTAATTTTATTTTAAAATTATGCGATATTGTGTGCACCTACTTGCCCAAATTATCTGTTGAAATAGTTGACAAAATTGCATTAGAAATTGCAAAAAGTAAATTTTCAAGGATGTAGTGTCCTATATAAATATCTCCAAGTCTTCACCCCATCAGACAAACTATTTCAAACCACATTGTCAACACACACAAACAAAAAACCATGAAAGCCATTGTAAGATCAGTTGTTGGAAAGAGCGCAAGTCAACAACAATACTTTTTTGTTTCAGATTGCTGTTCTTTTCTTCGCTTTGGCTGTCGCTGTGGTTTACGGTGGAGTCATTGCGACTCCTTTGAGTGTCGGTTGGGTTGGAACTCCAGCTCTTGCTGCGACTTCCTGGAGCGGAGGACTCATCGCCGCTCCATTAGCAGCCACTCCTCTGATTTGGTAAATCCTACCCCCTACCCGACTTCAATAAATATATACTTTTTTTAAAAGATTCTTTTCACTTAAAAAACAACAATCCTAATTACCTTACTTTATTACTAATGAAATGCCTCGTTTACATAAGACGCAGTGAACCCCTCTCTAACATAATAGTCGATATAAGTAGCTTAAGTAGTAAATGTCAATCAACCGTTGAAACCGTATCCGTGGCCGTGACCACCAAATCCTCCCGAGCTGAATCCACCACTTCCTGCATAATGTCCCCCGTATCCTCCTCCGTAACTGCCACTGCCTCCACCACTTGAACCGCTACCACTTGAAAAACTGTGCCCTTGGCCGGCGGTTCCAGTATGGATAGTTCGCGCAGCGTAAATACTGGAACTAGCAACTGAACCACCGGCTGAGCCACCATGGAGGAAGCCGCCATTTACGGTACTGATTGCAACAATGGCAAAAAGGGCAACAAGCTGTAATTTGTATTTTAAGAGAAATAAATCTGATTAGGTAAACTTGGTTGGACTTACCATCACCATCTTGTATCTTTTCGAGGAAGTAATACTTCAGATAATAACATTTATCCGAGACCGTGGCACTTATATAGTGAATAATTGAAACACGATATTCTTCAAATACTTGTTTCATGACTAGATCAGTTACGACTTTACCAACATTATGCACAATTTAGGGGTCAATTGTAAAAGTGTCCTATTTATTGTAAAATTACCAATTTTTGAGTGAACTGCTGCCTTACACTGGATTACATCACGAAATTCAGTAAAAAGTTTCATCATTTCAATTAGAATTAGATTTTTAACAAGGTCACCATACCGATACGGAAACTTAAAAAATATCTACCTAAAGTTATAACTGGTTCTACGGTATGGTCATTTAATCATATTATCGATATGTATTAGGTAGAAGAAAATATATCACAAGACGCATTTGGGATAAATTTCAAAATTCACCGAACATGTACTCCATAGCACAAAACATGGCAAATTTACCATCCTGTCCTATAGATTAAAATCACGTAAACCACTTTGGAAAGAAGAATTTCTCATGCGTTTTTCATATCTAATTATTGGAAACCAGCTTGGCAAGACGTAGGTACCTAGATATTTTCAATAAAAATTTAATTGAGGATCCTACAAAACAAGTTCCGGGATTTGACCTACCCAGGAAAATCTGGTGCAAATGAAATCGCTTTTTAGAACTGGCCATGGCAAATGCGCAAATGCAATAATACGAGTATGCTGTTTCACTGGAACATTCGTGAAAACCCCTCTTGTGAATGCGGCGCAGAAAAAGAAACCATCCAACACATTGTGGAAGAATGTCTCCTTACTAAATTCCAGCACGGTTTCTCCGAACTTCATATAACTAAAAACGCCTTAAATTGGCTACAACAAATTAAAAACCTATAATAATGTATACAGTGCATTTTTTTAAACTATTGCCATAGGGAATTGTAAAATTTATACCCCCTGTTAATTTATGATCCACTGCAGATTTGGTGCTAATTTTTATTTTAATAATAAATCATTAATAAGACTACGTAATGCCTACTGTTTGAACAACGACAAGCAGTTTTATTTGACTAATTTTACTCTTCAAAGTTGAAATTAATGAACGTAAATAAGTTGGCAAAAAACGTAGTATAGGCGAAATGGGAACAAAAATTAGGTTTTATATTTTAATTTATTATTTATTTTAATCATATAGCCTCGAGCAGGTCTCGCTATTTATTTTTTTTTCTATAGCAGATGTTAAAGTGTGCTTTTATTTATTCAAATCAAAAGGTCAAGTAGCATTTTAACCGCCCGGGGGTTGACAAAGTGCTACTTTAACAGCAAGGGTAGATGAGAAGAGAAGAGGGTGGGTGTGGGTGGCCGGGGAAAGTACCCCGGAGCCCCGCCGCACAAAAAGGAAAAAAGAGGAAAAAAGCCGACCGCAAGGTACCAGTACGGTGAAAAGGGAAAGGCTATTAAAAAAAAAAAAAAAAAAACAACAAACAGCAAGGGTAGATAAAGTAATTTGGTTTTTTTTATTACCCTAACAATAAAAATTACAAAAATTTTAGATTTTTTTACTCCAAACTAAACTATTCTTCAAAAGATTGTTTTACGTTATTATTTTCCACAATCATCTACACCATAAATATACAGGTGTCCCGAAAATGGCGCACTCACTACTTACTACCTGATCGAGGATGTTTAAATCTACATGAAAAAAATATCGAAAAAAAATTTCAGACAAAAAAATCAATTATTGCAAAAATGATAGTACAATGTAAACAAAGATATACTCGTACATCATTATCTTGCAGTGTTGCCTTAGTGGATTTAAGATAATTTTTACGATTTCCTAAACTTCTAAATTCTCTATTATGCAGGATCGGATATTGGTATAGGTTGTACTTTGTGATAATATGTACGATTAGAGGTAGTTTTCATGACAATTTAATACATTTATTTCGAAATAATTGAGCTGTTAAGTTCCACTTTCAAAAACCGCCAAGTCAGCAAATACTAAGCCCAATAGAATTTTTTTAACATTTTTCTCACGTTTATGGTAAACCTCTTGTACACAGTAGTGCATCGGAAGTGCGCCATTTTCGGGACACCTGTATAATAATAAATAATAAACACTGAACTTTTCAGCCTGTATTTGAAGAAAACGCAGTGCAAAGAGTGGACCTTCAGGCCAATGTATCTTTGTAGGGGGAGTCCCGATTTTTTTTTTAATTTCCCTATTTGGACTACTGAAGTGACCCCCTACAACGCTTCGAATTCGGAATTCGCGAATTTTGAGACACCCTGTATAATAACATAAGTACATAACATTTTAGTTTTACAATACAAAAATTTTCGATAATAATGCGGAATCTGGAAAAGTGCCCCGAATGCTTGCAGCGTTTCCACGTTGAATGGCAAGGGAAATCCCCTCGAAAAGGAATTTCTTTGATTTTGAATAGCCTGATTCCGCAATAAGCCGATGACATTAATTAAATCGATGGCTTCTTTGCACCAAGGGCCTAAGGTTTCAAGGGCTAAACCTTTAAATATGTAATCTGACGAAATAATTGAACTCTATTTGCTATGTTTGCGTTTGCAAGCCATTTCAGCGGCAAAACTTGAAACTTCAGAAGTTTTCAAAACGTAACTGTTTGCAAGTGTATCTACAATAGTAACGTCCCAAACTAAAGGTTGACCTTTAATCCGTGGCACTAAAGTCATCCAGTCCGTTTGGTTCTAAAGTTGAATTAACATGAATAGAAGTCAAAGACCGTTTGATAATAGAATTAATTTCAGTGTGTCTGGAAAATCTACCACTGCTTTTTGAACAACTTAGACCGTGGATGCCAATTTCGTTAACTTTCGCATTGCATTTGCAAATATGAGGTGTACAAAGATTACAACCCAATCTTAAACCAATATAAACTTGGAAGAGTTTGTATTTTTTTTTTATAAAGTTTTCAAATTGTTTTCAAAATGAGTTTTACCAGATGAATATTGTAATACGTATTTAGCCCTTGATGTCGCAGAAAATAACGTGGTTCCAGTGTGAATGTTTTAGACTTTTTGACCAACAATAATTGAGAGAAAAATAATGTAACCATGACAACTACATACGGTAGTTTTCAGTTACCTATTGCGTTGCTGCCATTTTCATTTTCACTTTCTGGAAGTTTTTTCTTGAACTTGTTCTTTTTATTTCTTTTTTTTAAGTTAATTAAAGGTTAAATTTATTCTCTTTTGAATTATTTTGTAAATCTATAGTAATATTAAACTCGATGAAATGTATTTTTTTGGTTCAGTTAAATTAAAGAAAAATCTGAAATACCTATTTGATATTTTAAATGAAATTTGTGGATAAACTATTTATTTTAGATGCCAAACACCTTATATCTTTTGAACGCTCATTGAAAGAGCTATCCAACGGTATATCGAAATACAGGGTATTCCATTTAAAAAAATTGACTAAATAAAGAGTTTGCGTTTAAAGCGCCCTCTACGTAATTAAGTAAAAATCTTAATGTTTTTCAACAAGGCAATAAAATTGACGATATTTAAAATGTTCTAAAAGAACCTAATCTAAATAATTATCATCTGTTATATTTTTTACAAATTTTCAACATTTGGTTTGTCCGGACACAAAAGAGCGAATAGTTTACTAACAGTAGAAGTTAGACCCATCAAATGTGGTATCTTCCTCTTTGTTTTGATGAGAGCTTTCCAAAAACGCAAAAAAATACTGGGTGTTCCATTTAAAAAAATATAAGTTTGTGTTGCCACCGATACACCAAACACCCTGTATAATCTAAAATATTTTTAAACCGTGCTCATAACTTGTATGTATAACATGAAATAATAACATTTTTCAAAGAACTTATATTAACTTAGTAAATCTACTTTGCCAAACCGTTGGGACACCCCGTATACACGACGATAAAATTTAATTATCTTCGCTCGAAGATAAAATACAATTTTATCGTCTTGTATAATAATAATAAATAACTATAAATGAAAGTGACAAAAGTCAACTAACATTTCACTCTGCTAAAAATGATAGTGGCAAGAAAACACTTTTACTATTTAGCTGCAGATAAATTAAGTTCCATTATTAATAATTGTCTTTCGACCAAATCATTATCATCCTTTGAGAATCTTTTGCTTTTTTCGTATAGAGCTTTCAATGTAGCAGAGAAATCTGATAAGTCGTTGAATAAGCATATAAAAGAAAATCTTTCTAATTTTGAAGTACCTCAAATACGAACTGGTTCTAAGAAACGTACAAATTTATCATTAGCTAAGAAAGTGGAAGCAAAAGTAGCCGATTTTGATATCAGAGGAGCTGTTAAATTATTGTCCTCGGATGACTCATTAGCTTCATTCAACGAAGATGTTGCCGAAGAACTTAAAAAAAAACATCCTTCACCATCTCGCGAACTTTTTTTCCCAGACCCTTCCAAAGCAGGAGACATTAGTTTAATAGTCAATGAGCAAAACGTTCGAGAAGCTATCAATTCATTTCCTGCCGGTTCTTCTCCAGGTTTAGATGGCATGAGCCCACAATACTTGAAAGATATTATATCTTTGTCAGCGGGTGAAGCAGGTCAGAAGGCAATAAGAGCTTTAACCAAACTGTGCAATTTTTTATTATCTGGGCAAATTCCTTCAGAAATCTGCCATTTATTGTATGGTGCGTCTTTATGTGCCCTTAACAAGAAAGATGGAGGACTTAGACCGATCGCTATCGGAAACTGTTTGCGAAGATTGACTTCAAAGCTAGCCTGTTTTCAAAGTCGTAATATTGTAAATTCGTATTTATCTCCACACCAACTTGGAGTTGCAACTAAACTAGGATGCGAAGCAGCAATTCATACCACACGAACCTTTGTTAATAACGATCAAAACCGTGGCAAAGTTCTTCTTAAATTAGATTTCAAAAACGCCTTTAACTCAGTCGAACGGGATTGTATTCTGAAAGAAGTTCAATGTCATACCCCACTTCTGTACCCTTATCTTTATCAATGCTATAGAAATCCTTCAACTTTATTTTTCGGTAATCATTTAATTTCTTCTTCTGTTGGAGCCCAGCAAGGAGATCCCTGCGGTCCCATGATTTTTAGTCTTGCCATTCAACCAATTATTTTATCTTTGGATTCTCAAATGAATATATGGTATTTAGATGATGGAACCTTAGCTGATTACCCAGAAGTAGTTTTATCAGACTTTAAGAAAGTTATCAATTTATCTCAGGAAATTGACCTTGAATTAAACTTTAACAAATGCGAGATCTTTTGCTGTTCTGAAGACACAGATTTAAAAGTCATAAAGGAATTTCAAAATTTAGCACCAGGCATTAAAATCTGTGACCGAGAAAGTTTATCTCTTTTAGGTTCTCCAATCTTTGACAAAGGTTTCAAAAACACCGTCGAAAAAACTACAGGGTGTTTTCGAAGTTGAGGTGTTCCTTGTAACACGAGATACTATACATTATTCTTAAGAATTTTAGCCTAAATCCTCTTAGTAAAATGTTTGTATTAACGGAGTTAATTGATTGTATATTTTTATTGTTTTCTAAAATTTTGAGTCCGGTCCTGTCTATTTCTCCGCTGTACTAGATTAATAACTGACATGGCCCAGGATGGTGTCTTTCTGGAAATCGCTCTGCGTACTCTCTGGACGCCGCAGCTGCATTCTGATAACGTGATAACATTGCCCATACATTAGCAACATATCTGTGAGCTCATTATTTTCGTAATGATAAAGCCATTCCGACTATTTAGATGACAACTCTGACAGTATTTTTGATTAACGTCCATGCTCATTTGATTTTTTTTGTCAATTCTAATTTCAAACAAATCAGCGCAAATTTGAGCAGGACCGGTTTTTAAAATTTCAAAAAAATTAACTTATTGTATCTTCATTGCCGTACACATTTTACTAAGGTGACTTTGGCTAAAACTCTTTAGAACAACGCATACTATCACAGGTTAAAAGGAACACCTCAACTTCGAAAACACCCTGTATCATTACAGTTGAAAATCTTTTAAAAAAAGCTGAACTCCTTAACAGACACGTGGCTTATACTTTAATCAAAAACTGTCTTTTCATACCAAAATTTAATTTTTTATTAAGAACAACTCCATTTTGGAAATTTTCTAATTATGTTAATTCAATTGATTCTTCTTTAAAGTCTTGTTTAGAGAGAATACTTAATTTACGTTTAACTGATTTACAATGGCGTCAGTCCACTTTACCGATTTGGTGGTCTGGGAATTCGTCGCATTTCCGATATTTGCCTCCCTGCTTTCCTATCTTCAATTAATGGGGTTAAAAAGCTTGTTTCTTTATTACTAAACTCAAAGGATAATGAGCTTAATATTCACCATTATGATGAAGCTTTAGCAGTCTGGGGTGTAGCAAATGAGAACGAACTACCAACAATCCCACAATTTCAGAAGAATTGGGATAATATTAATATCAAAGGAATAATTGCCAATGACTTAATCTTTAATTCACCTAGAGACTTGGCTCGTTTTAAGGCTTTGCAATGCAGAGAATCAGGATCTTGGTTACATGCAATACCTTCTCCTAATATTGGTACTCTTTTAGATAACACGTCCTTCCAAGTTTGTATTGGTTTAAGAGTGGGTAATCTTTGTACACCTCATATTTGCAAATGCAATGCGAAAGTTGACGAAATTGGCACCCACGGTCTAAGTTGTTTCAAAAGCAGTGGTAGATTTTCAAGACACAATGAAATTAATTCAATTATCAACCGATCTTTAACTTCTATTCATGTGAATTCAACTTTAGAACCAAACGGACTGTCTCGGGATGACGGAAAACGCCCAGATGGGATGACTTTCACTTTAGTACCGTGGATTAAAGGTCAACCTTTGGTTTGGGACGTTACTGTTGTAGATACACTTGCAGACCGTTACGTATTGAAATCATCTGAAGTCTCAGGTTCTGCCGCTGAAATGGCTTGCAAACGCAAACATAGCAAATATAGTTCAATCATTTCGTCAAACTACGTGTTTAAAGGTTTAGCATTTGAAACCTTAGGCCCTTGGTGCAAAGAAGTCATCGATTTCATTAATGTCATCGGAAACCAACTTATCGCGGAATCAGGCGATTCAAAATCAAAGAAATTCCTTTTCGAGAGGATTTCCCTTGCCATTCAACGTGCAAACGCTGCAAGCATTCGGGGCACTTTTCCAAATTCCGCAATATTATCGGAATTTTTTGTATTATAAAACAAAAATGTTTATGTAATTATGTTATTAATATAGATAATTTTTGTACTTTTATTAAAATATTTTTTTCACAATTTTTTCGACAGTTTAGGATATTGAGTTGTAATCTATCCGATAGTTTAATAGTATATTGTTATATAAGTGAGGAAAGGGATGCATTGCTAAACGAGAATGACAATTGGATCACGAGCGATAGCGAGTTGATCTAATCATTCAAGTTTAGCAATGGACCTTTCCTCACGTATATAACATACTATTTTTTCCAACGTCAAGAGCTTTCGGTTTATCTTGCATAGGTATTATCAATTTATTATTTTATACAAATCAACATAGAAGTAAAATTTGAAAATCACGTTTCCATGCTCACAGTAAACAATAAAATTTAATTAATGAATGTCAAGTCGTGTTTTTACCAAAACGTGAAAATTAATCAGAATTTACTAAACAAATAGTGATGGAAGTAGAAGATAGTGTTGTAAATTTACCAAATACAGAAATTAAAGAAGCAGCGAACTAGGTATCTTTGGAATTATTACCTATAAAATCTCGAGCACGCTACGGAAAGGAATACAATCCGTTACTGATATGGAGACAAGTAGTAAGAAGTGCTAGTTTGGCGTCAACGTCAAGCTCTGTACCGACACGTTATTTAGAAAAAAAAAATCAGGAACATTTGGAGTTTTAATTCGTGTAAAAAATTGTACATTTAATTTCTATAATACTGATAAAAAAGTTAAGTATCTTTGTATGTGCTAATTGTTAATAAAGAATTCTTACAAATGTATATGTATGTATGAACGTTATTTTAAAGAAAGTACCTAAATGGGGATCAAAATTTTTTTTTACTTTCCCCACTAGTGAGGGAAGTGATTTACTTTCCTCACATGTGATGCAAACGCCTACTTTCATCTCTAAATTGAGTGATGGAAATGTCATTTTCAGACTTGACGTTGGAAGAAAAATTTTCCACCATTGTTCCAAAAATGCTTTGCATATTTTCATCAGAACAAAAGTTAACAGGGGGTATAAGTTTTACCATGCAGTTCCCAATGGCAACAGTTAAAAAAATTGCACTGTTGTACAGGGTGATTCAAGTTTTACCCTTCGATCGAAAATACTCACTTCTAATCGATTTAAAATTCTCAAAAAATTCAGGAACGATTGTGTATCGCTGCAGAATATTTTGTAAAAATTTCAATTTTTTTAATGAAACGGGTATACTCTGTCCACTCATAGATTGCTTGCCATAAATGTTACTAAAAATGTTCACTCTACGCTACAACAAATAGATCCGGCGCGAAATTTTAAAAAATGGAAAGAGCAGGTTTACACGTGATGTTTTATTATTATTCTGCATTTTTGCACTTAGGGAAGACGAAAGACGAAAGAAAACTTCAGTACAGTAGGAGTAATACAGGGTTATTCACGAGAGGGGTATTTCTGAATTTCTATTTACCGCAACCTATTATACACATTGCAACAATATTTTGATTTCAAATTTTGAAAATAACTGAATCCACGATGGCTCCTAGTTCTGTCTCTTTGACGTTAAAGCAAAAAATTTTTGTCAATTCGAAAAATGTGTTTTTATAATAACGACGAAAAGACTGACATGTTCCTCATTTATGGAGAGTGTGCAAAGAATTCTGTCGCCGCTGCGGATGTTTAGAAGCCGATGGTAGACACTTTGAACGCCTTTTACATTAACTTACTTTGCTAATTTGTTGAATTTTGATTAAATACAGGTTATCTGCCAATCTGACATTTCTCACAAATCTATCCAACTTACTTTGATTTCTAATTTAAAAGAAATAACACATTTGATTTAGTAGTTACTGCCATTGGTATTGTTGGTTGCGCCAAATTAAAAATTCAGAAGTACCCCTCTCGTGAATAACCCTGTATATTAGGTTTTATTAATAAAGTCGGTACAGGTTGCAAAAAAGCATCTTGCAACCGACATTGAGAAATTTGCCTAATGTAACGATGTTTGCAACGACTGCAACAGTTACTTGTTTGGTGTGCGTCGGGATTCTAGTTCCATTTTTTTAACTGTCAAACGCACTGTCAAATTGCTGACTTTTAGGTTATGTGTATTAAACGTTACGAGAGGCTAAATGACCCAGGTCATTCCATACTTGTGCGCAAGTACTATAATTTTGCGCGTTATTTAAATTTGACGTTCACGGACTTAGAAAATATCGCAAATTTATTGTTTAAAAATTAGAACAACACTTGCGTATCTAATAAGAAACAATACAATAAAAGAGCTTATTTATGTAGTAAACTCATTTATACAGGCTGTCCCAGAACTCGCACGTCAGCTGTTAACTGTGAATTTTAATATTTAATCCAACAAGGATTCTACAACAACGAACGTGAAAAGTAAACGTGAAAAGTTTTGAAATGAAAACGATTTTAAGATAACCAATCACACACGCCTTCCTGAAGGTAACTCTACTAAATGTATGCGTTTCCGAGGAAACGATTTTAGATGTTGCTGCTAAAAAAACTGTGATGAAATGTTTGGACGAGTTTAATAAGGGTTGATTTTGCGCTCGAATCCCACGAATCTAGAAAACGACCCGTAGGCGAGTTTTTTTATGTTATTTTTTAGATTTTTTTTTTTAATTTTTAAATAAAAAAATTAAATTTTTAAATTCTATTGAATTTTGTATTATGTAATTGGTAATTCAAGGTAACGGATGCAACTACATCTGCAACATATGTTAAAAAGTAGAGTTTGAACATTAATATTCGAAGTTTTTTGATGTAAATGACAATACATAATATGTAGGTACACTGAAATATTGATAAAAATTATCTTAGAGATCTATTAAACTACGAGTGCTTTAATAGATAGCCATAAACGACTCCAAATTGAATACAATAATAGACCTATTAAAAGATTCTAAAAACATAATTATATCTTTAGTTTGTGTTCTACTCATCTACTGTTCTTTGCCTTACGTGCAGCACGCGGTACAGTACCATGCGGATGCGGTACTTGTAACAAC
Source organism: Tenebrio molitor (assembly GCF_963966145.1). Taxonomy (NCBI): domain Eukaryota; kingdom Metazoa; phylum Arthropoda; class Insecta; order Coleoptera; family Tenebrionidae; genus Tenebrio; species Tenebrio molitor. The sequence continues at coordinate 17,412,286 of NC_091051.1, read as the reverse complement.
AAAGCACCCAAGTTACTAACGCATGCGTATTGGTAAGGATCGTCCTGGGTTATTTAGCCTCTCGTTTAAACGTTCTCCTTGTAAACGTTATATCAATTTGACAGGGATTTCAAATCTCATGAAAGAAAGAAGCGCCAACGTTGCCAACTACAAATGTTGTAAATTACCAGAAATGTTACCAACATAATTTTTTTCCCCTGCTTCTTTGCAACCTGTACCGACTTTACAGGGTATTTCAAGAGTAATAATGTGCCCGACGGAATAAAAAATGCAACCCACAATACATTTTCGAATTTCCGAAAAAGCTGGCTACTGAAATTAAAATATCCAGCTTTTTTCGGAAATGGCTAAACACAACCAAGAGATTATTTAATATGTACTCCTATTTAATGCATGAAGAAAAATTACCTCTGTATCATTTTCGATGTTTGTAATTAGATTCTTGAGGCACGCACTCACTTCACAAATTTAAAAAAATCAACAAAAAATCGCAACGGAACAGATCAAAACAGCAACACGATTAAAACTAATAACTTTTAAAACCAGAGAATCGCAAAACAAAGCTCTAAAGATGAAAAATCGCATATCTAAATGCTTAAACCACTTTGACAGAACTGACAATTTCAAATTTGAAATGTCATATAATTTATTTTTCACGTGGGTTTCATAACAACCAATGAGAATTAGTGGCGCGAATGCTTCAAGATATTACCAACACAATCTATGATACTTTCTTAATATTTTAATGTTATGGTTTGGGGATTTTTTTATCTAAGGATATTTAAAAAAATGCATTCATCAGTGGACGTAGTCTACCTAAATATTTCATTTTAATTCAATAACCGCTACATTAATTTACATAATTTTTCACTGAGAGTCCTTTCAAACATTTAGGAAAAATTTGGTGTCATTGAAATCATGAAAACACCACTGGTTTTTGAAATACACTGCCCGCCAAAATTATCGCATAATTTCAAAACTCGTGTTTTTGAGCCAAAATTTATTTCCAGTTACAACATTTCGAACTGTAAATTATTAAAGAAGTAGATTTATAAAAGTAAACACTACAATAATCAGATAACAACAAAGAAGTGAAGAAAACAAAAAAATTAAAAATTCAAATTCGGAGAAAACAAAGAAATTTAACATTTAATAGTGGGTGTTGACACCCCGTGCCTTTATTACAGCTGCACAACATTGTCTCATGCTTAAAATGAGGATTTGCATAACTCTTTGCTTAATTTCTTCTCAAACTTCAGTTAGACCCAAAGACAGCTGACGAAGAGTTGTTGGTGGATTTGGTAACCTTCTAACTCTTTTATCTGTAGGATCCCACAATTACTCTATGAGGTTTAGGTCTGAACTCCTTGCTGGCCATTGCATTTGCCCAATTTCGACCTCACGGAAATAATGCTGCACTATTCCCGCAACGTGCGGTCCACCATTATCATGCATAAAAATAAAGTCATCCCAATAAATGGTCGGAATGGAACAATATGAGGTTCCAGAATATTGGTAATGTACGTCGCCGCATTTCGGTTTCCTCTTTCTAGCACCACCAACTCTGTGCGAGCGTCGAAAGTGACACCAACCATAACGGAACCTCTTCCAAAATTGACTTTCGGGATAATGTTACATTGAGCATATCGCTCTCCTGAGCATCGGTTCACCCGGACACGTCTGTCACTGTGATCCAGGCAAAACCTGGACTCGTCAGAGAACATTACTAACCTTCATTGATCCAATTCCCAATCAACGTGATTTTGGGCAAACAGCAATCGTACTCTTCGGTGAGCCGCTGTCAACTGTGGGCTCCTTGCCGGTATCCTGGTCCTTAAATCGTATTCAGCAAGTCTTCTTCTAACAGTATTTGCACTAATTTGGAATTGATATCTTCCTAAAGTCATAACTTGCAAAGCTGGAGCAGTCAGAGTTCTGTGTCTCAACGACCGTAAAAGCAGAAAACGATCCCGTTGAGCTGTTGTTGTTCGTCTGCGTCCTTGTCCAGGTCTTCTAGAGTATTCTCCTGTCTCGGGGAAACGACGCAAAACTCTAGATACCGTTGACTGGTGCAGATCAAGACCATTTTCAATATCTTGTTAATTAATACCGTCTTCGGCTAGTACTATGGCGGACAATAAATTTAGGCCGGCACAGTTCTGACATTTCAAAAAAGTCAATGCAAGCGACCATTTATTGTCATTATGACTGATGTGTCAGTTTGTCAAACTGAAGGTTTTCAAGCTGTTTGGCGTTTCCTTCGCCCTTTTCGTAACTTACAGATCATGACGCACTAGCATAACTGATTTGTAGTAACATTCATCTCTGGTGGACGCTTCTTTTCCCAATTTTAATTTTAATTATCGCTGTCACGATGACAAGAATGACAAAAATCGAAAATGGGGTTAGTTGAACATAATGCCAGCTTCACATTTTGATGTCAAGCCAATGACAGGCCGGCCTAAATTTATTGTCCGCCATAGTACAGGGTCTCTATAAATGATTGTCTGGTCAAGCCAGCCTTGGAAAAAAATTTTACTGTTCCGCTTTTTTGAAACCGATGCCAAATTCTAGTTCGTTTTCACGGTCACTTCTGACATTAGTGAATGACGTTTCGTTTGCGCTTGTCAGTGGAGTTTTGGTTCCTTATATTCGTTTTATCGCAGTTAATCACAGTTAATAAACACCAGAAATCTGTATTTTTCAATAAAAATTGCAAGTACGTCCGCTTTTAGAGGTAAATACACTGGCAAAATTTGTGTGGTTAGGTATGCTTTAATGATTTATGTTTTATTTTAGCTTTATTTTCTTTACAATGGTTTATTCTGTTGAACAGAACACGTTCATTGTGGTTTTTTACTTTCGAAATGGAAGGTTTAGTAATGGGGAATTATCTGTTTGTAAAAATGAATTCCAGCAAAATATCCGAACAACATTCAAGATTATTGTTAACTCACATTAAGCGAATTGTGAACAGATTTTTAACAATCAGAACAATTAGAAAGGGTAAATCATTAGGACGACCACCAGTATCTGATGAAATACTCGAGGATTTGAAAGAAATGGTGGAAAAGACTCTACAGATATCCATAGCCTGTTTATCTCAACAATCTGGTGTACCACGAAGCACTTGTCACAAAATCATTAAAAATAGGCTACAACTGCATCTTTATAAAATTAGTGTTGTACAAGAACTCCAACCTGCAGATTATCAAAGTTGTGTTTAATAATGTAATCAGTTTGAAAATCACCTCACTTTCAGAATTTGGAGTGCTGAGAATCCACACCAATTTGTAGAGACTCCTTTACATGTTTTGAAAATTGGTGTGTGGAACTGTGGATAGCAGTGTTGCTGTACCCTTAACAAAGAAATGCTGCAAAATATTTTTGAAAATAAATGAAGAATTGTCAAGTGTTTAGAAGTTAATAGGGGACATTTTCAATCTATTTTATAAAAAATACCTATTTGTTATCGTTATTTAGTGTTGTAAATTATGTTGTTGAATACATTTGATTTTGTTGAAAAACCAGTAAGACTTACTTGTTATGAAAAACACTGTTATTTATATTGGAAGAAAAAATGGGAGTCAATACCATATTCGACAATTCAGTCTAGGCCGTATTTACCACTAGCATAAAACAAGAAATGTGAAAACACTACAGCAGACAAAAAGGCAGTATTGTATTGTGGTATACGGGGACAAGGTGTTGTCAATACGAGTATTTATCTGTTTAGATTTGTTCTCATACCAATTCCTGTACAGTGTGTGGCGGTACGATGGGGGCAATAATTGTTCCCCTGTTGGTGTTGATATTAAATAATAAATACATTAATGTTAGCAAGAGTAAACCACAGTTGAAACTTGTCCCTGGTTAAAAGCCAACAACCTAACCTGAAAATGTGACATTCATTATTTGCCGAACAAAGCGGCACATTCAAAATTTGACAAGTTTCCATGGCTGGCTGGACCCGACAATCATTTATAGAGACCCTGTATATATACAACAATTTGTGCACATTGTTCGGCTGTAGTATGTCAACTTAAACGTTCGTAGGAATTCATTTTCGAAATTTATGACTGAAGGAACCAAAACTTCTTACTAACCGTCTCTCAAATCCACAATCAAAATGCTTTACGAAATTGACCAATAACACTAATACAGACTTTTCATAATAAACAACTTTAGAAGTTATCAGCATGGCGCTTTTTGCTACTAAACAAAAGAAATACGATAAAATAATTGATTCAGCATAAGGAAATTCATTTTGTATTGAACTTTTCAAGGTCAAATAATTTAAATTTTGGCACTGTAATTATGTTTTGTAAATATGTAGTGAGATGCATATAACCAACATAATGTGATTTAGCAATGCTCAATTCAACGTTTACGGTGTTTACCTGCATGTCACTATTTACAAAACATAATTACAAAGCCAAAAAATTAAATTATTTGACCTTGAAAAATTCAATACAAAATGAATGGACTTTACTATATGCCATTCACGATGTTTTGGCATAAGGGGAGGCTATGATTTCATTTTTTAACGTTGGATACATGTTTAATTTCTGTCATCTCTGCTGTCACTAAAGTGCCTGACATGCGGACCTATCAAAATGAACGTAACATGTTGCCGAATTTACCGTAATCATAATTAAGCGACTTTAAGACGCATTGATGATGTTTGTATTAGACTGCAGAACATATTTTCAGTAAGTTACAATGAAGTCAAGTTTTTTTGTGTGTATAAATTGAATCGTAGGTGAGTACAAGAAAAAAATGTAACACGGATAGTGAAAAAAGAAACAACGACCCAATTGAAATGGCACAGGGATTTTGTAAGACCTATTACAACTTCGCGATGGAGTTGTGAATATATTGCTTGAGTCTATTTTGAAATGTACTCCTGAAATTTGCCAATATTTTTGTAGATATTGTGAAGAACTTATTTCGGAAGATTGGGCAAAATTAATGTGAAATCTTTCATTTGAAAACGTTTTTCCTTTAATAATTTCATTAGGAGAAGCTGACTCGGAATTTAATTGGGATTTTGATGCAGGTAATGATGATTCAGAATTTTCTAATGAAATTATGGAAGTTGAATAGTTTTGTTCTTTTTTGTCATAGACGATGGGTGTGTAAATATTTTGCAGAAAGATTCGAATAAAGTAAGGTTTAATAAGTAGGTACAAGATTTTATACAATCTAGTTCTAGGAATGTTTTGGTTAAAATGAAAAATTCATTGAGAAGTTACTAACCGGTTGGTTAAGACACTGTATAGGTGGGTTATCTAAGTAGTGTATAAATTAACAGGAGCCATTTCGTCTTTCGGTCCCTGTCCCTACTATTCTGTAGTTTGTTCAAGTCAGTTTCCTGTTTTGTTAAACTGGATTAAAAATGTGTGAGTATTGTTATATTTCAAACTAGTAAAATTGACAACAATGCACTAGACAATGACGCAGTTTATAACCTCAAACTTAGAAAAACATAACCTAATTCAACAGACAGCTTTACTGCCAACTTAAATGCACTTTTTCCATGGCCTCCCCTTATGCCAAAACATCGTGAATGGCATATAACGGGTGACTATTAAAATTTTCACTTAGGGTTGGCTATGGATCATTCTTTGTTATCCGTTGCACCTTAGACACTGACAAGTTTGACATGTCAATACAATCATGTTTTTTCTCTTAATTTGGTTATGTTTCAATTGTACTGACTGACATTTGTCGTTCGTTCTTGCGTGTCTAAAGTAACAGAAAAAATAAAAACTCGTTCAAAGCCAACTCCAAGTGAAAATTTTAATAGTCAGCCGTTATATACGCAATTTTTACCCTTTTGAGGTGACGTCACGATTTCCTTCCTCGCTTTCTCTTTATTGAAACGACAAAAACAGAAAAAAACAAAAAAAAGGCACGTTTATTTATTGATGGTCACTTTGAGGTTATTTTATGCTCCTGTCAATTTGACAATTTTTAATTTCTTTCACTTATTACATTGATTACAAACATAACCTTTCGAAGCAATTGTCAACAAATTTGAAACATTATACAGGATGTTTCTGAAATACGTGTGTTAATTTTAACCAGTGAAAGAACTCGCCAATTTATGAAACTTTTCTCTATAACATTTTGTAAAATTCGTAAAAGTATTCCAAGATTTTTTTGCCCCACAATTTTTACCAAACGAGTCGTTTTGTGTGATTAACTAGTTTCTATTTTTTGTAACCATGAGAATCTAAATTTTGATTATTTATTTTTTTCTATAACAATGGAATTTTTTAACAAAGCTCTGTTTCTATCACAACAGAAAATTTTCACCCATAGGTGGGTATACACTTTGATGGTTAATTTATTCCAAATTTTAAATCAATTTGTATTGCTTTTTCGTAAAAATGTTATAGAGAAAAGTTCCACTGGTTAAAATTAACACATATTTCAGAAACACCTGTATATATTTATAATCAATTCAAATTTGTTTCTGATCCTAGCTCAAACATACGTGAAGTTACTAGATAATGACGTCATCGCAAAAGGGTGAAAATTGGACATTCACATGTTCACATGCTAAAAAAACGTCTCAACTTTGAAAACATCCTGTATAAATATTCTTGATGAACACTGCAATCCTGCAATCTGTGACTGCAATTATAAATAGGTTATAATTTCTTTTTTGAAAGATGTGATCTCTTAAAACGTCAAGCACAAGTCTGAACATTCTAACCTCAAATTATTTTTAAATTTATCTCAAGCAAGTTTGTCAACACTAATCCAGCAACGCAGTGGTCGATTCATTATTGTCCAAAATGTTACACAATTGAGGAGCGTTTGCAATGGCAAATTTAAAGCCGAGCGGACAAAATCCGCGAAAGAAAGTTCAAGTAAGTTGTTTACATCCATTATTTACATAATAGACGTTTTCAAACAAAACCATCAGGTTTCGATGGTGATATGCGAAGCAGAAGAGAAACGACATAGATCTGGCGTCAATGCTCTCCAAATTGATCCAGCTTTGGATCGTTTGTATTCTGCTGGTAGAGACTCCATCATACGAGTGTACGAACATGAGCGTTATTTACATGGAATGGAGCACCACACTGACTGGGTCAATGATATAGTATTATGTTGTGGGGGTCGTCACTGTAATCACTTAAATCCCCAAAGTGTACTAATTTTTATTGATAATATTTTTAGTAATCTCAGCCAGCTCTGATACTACTGTAAAAGTATGGAATGCCCATAAAGGGTTCTGCATGTCAACATTGAGAACACATAAAGATTATGTTAAAGCATTAGCTTATGCTAAAGATAGAGAACAAGTAGCTTCAGCAGGTTTAGATAAGTCTATTTATTTATGGGACATTAACACTTTAACAGCTCTGACTGCCAGCAATAATACTGTTACAAGTAAATGTTCTTCAATTGCATTTTGTTTTTCTTGTCTAATGTAGGCATTTGTAGCTTCTAGTTTGATGGGAAGTAAAGAATCAATTTATAGTTTAGCGATGAATCCTCCAGGAACTGTAATTGTGAGTGGGTCTACTGAAAAAGCTTTAAGGCTTTGGGACCCCAGAAACTGTGTCAAATTGTTTAAATTGAAAGGACATGCAGATAACGTGAAGGCGTTAGTTGTGTCAAAAGATGGCAGCCACTGTATATCTGGCAGCAGTGATGGTTCCATTAAAGTGTGGAGTTTAGGAGGGCAAAGGTGTATTCAGACTATTAGAGTACATGGGGATTCAGTTTGGGCACTTTTAGCTACTGAAAACTTCAGCCACGTAATCTCTGGTGGGAGAGACAAAAAGGTCAGTCATCTTTCGTGAGTTTTTTTTTTTTTAATTTATGATTTATTTATGCAGGTCATAATAACCGATCTGAAAAACCCCCAAAACAGCGTCGTTGTATGCGTTGAAGAAGCGCCAGTTTTAAAAATGTGTTTCACAGCAGACCAGCAAGCTGTGTGGGTGAGTAGTCAATGTTTAGATGGAGCCCTAGTCACTGTCAGTTGGAAATTGTCAAGTTTGACATTTTTTCAATTGTTTGGTGTTTGTTTTTTTTTAAGAATATTTTTTACAGGTGTCGACGTCGAATTCAAGTATCCGTTGTTGGAAATTACCAACAGAGAAGCATTTCAAAGAGGAAGCCAAGATGCCTACGTCCCCAATCTCGTTAATCCCAGGGGGCGCTGCTATTCGTCAAGCAGCAGTACTGAATGACAAACGACACATTCTTACCAAAGATGCAAACGATAACGTCGCCCTCTATGACGTGTTAAGGGTACTAATTTTAAGATTATGTCAAAGTGAATCGCAACTCCAGTATTTATCGTTAAAAAATTGAAAAAGAAGTCGCCACTTGGAAAGTAAAATATGTTTTTGTAGGCACGCAAAATTGAGGATTTAGGTCAAATAAATTTCCAAGAAGAAATAAAAAATCGGTTTAAAGTAGTGCACGTTCCGAATTGGTTCAACGTTGATCTTAAGACGGGAATGTTGACGATACATCTAGGACAAGATGAAGTTGATTGCTTTTCAGCTTGGGTGTCTGCCAGAGATGCTGGCATTAGAGATTGTCCGGAACCTGATCAGAAGGTGAATTACGGCAAGCTTTTATTGCAAGCATTGTTTGAACACTGGAGGGGGGTCGAGAAGGATGCAGAAAACAAACTGTACTTTACTGTACCCAAACACATACCTTTAATTTTAAGGTAGATGATCATTTCACATGTCTTAAGCTGTCATGAATTGTAAAATTTTGTAGCGAAGTAGGTGGACGCACGCTTTATAGAGTACTAGTAGGTGATACGGTTGGCGACACTGAAAACGCTCTACTCAATGAAACCGTACCCAATTGGGTAATTTCAAACATTGAAGAAAACTGCACCGGAAAATTCATTAAAGTTCAATTTTATCTACAACCACACTCTTCTGTTCCTTCACATTTGTTAAAACAAGACAGACTTAAAAAGGTAATGGAGGTAGTGAAGTGTTCATGTGTTACGTGATTGTTTTGCAGCCCGACAGATTAGTGGCTAACGATTTTATACAGTGTCGGAAAGTGGCCGAACACATTTTGGAAAAACTGTTGGGTGACGGAAACGCGAGTTCTCCAGGAGGCGACGCCGACTCTTCCACACCGACGAACAACGGCTACAACGTCGATCAAATTGAACTAACCTGTAACGATCAAGTGCTTGATCCCTCCATGGATTTAAGAACCGTGAAACATTTCATATGGAAGTCTTCAGCAGACTTGACGTTACATTATAGGATTATAAATGCAAAGTAATTTACATTCCATTGGTATTGTACATCCTCTCCTTTAATTTTCCATTGTTGGACTGCGGTTACTGCGCTGATGAAGCGCCACCTGAAAGATCTTTACTTGTAGGTTTTTTATTAGCCTCTATTGGATCCATTTATATTTGTTATTTACAACAGTGTAACAGTTTTTTATTAAAAGATGATAAACCGTGTAAACCTCTAATCTTTTGAAGCGCTTGTCGCTCCTCGCTCACAATCGGTAATAGATTACCACCCGTTAAAGCTGGAGAAAAAATCTTGTTAAAATTTTTGTATTTTATTTTGAAACATGTTTGAATAAAAATTTAGCTGTCATTATAACGTGACTTTTTCGACTCAAATTCCAAAATGTGCCGTGTTAAATTTCCCCAAAAGATCTTTCAAAAACTCTACAATAAAGTCAAGTTCCTGAGGAGGGACACGGTGTGGTGCGACTTTGTCGATTCATCGTTACCCATTTTTTGGATAATCGGCCCGGCCCAGTCCGGTAAAACAACCCTGGCCCACTTCTTGTCGGAATGTAGCAATTACCGTTTGATCCACATGAAACACTTGGCTCCGCAGGGGACAAAATCAACTTCGACACTGGACCTCAGAGACTACGTGACGCTGTTAAAAATGGAAATTAAAAATACTTTCAAATACTGTCATGGATACATCATCGACGACTTTCCCACAAACATGAGTGAATGTAAAAGATTCGAGAGGAAGCTGCGCAAGCCTACTATTATTATTTATATATCTATAAGCCTAGATGCTACCCTCGGAAGGGCTTTAGCCCAACACCCAACCGCTGACCTGAACGCTGTAAGAATCGACTACGTGAAACAGGTCAAGTTTTCTGAGAAAATTTACCACAGATATTTAAAACGTCACAATGTCATGAAGATCTTCTCTCAATACCCCATCCAAGACACACATGCCAAGGCGCTGGAGCATCTGGAAACAGAATTCGGATACAAATTCAGGCAAATTATTAAAACCACCTAGTACGTCACAGCCCAAATATGCTTCATGTTTCCATACACCGTTTCCAAGACAACGCTAAATGTAGTCATGGTACACAGTCAACATTAAACAATCATCCTGGCACAGTCTACGTAACAAAATGGGCGATTTCAATAAAAAATTCATAATAAGGACTGCAGGTGAGGTGATTTGTTCAAAATTTGACAAGACTTCATTTAGCCTTTCGATAGAATGTCACTTGGGTGCTTCACTGTCTGAAGAAACTTGGGATAAGGAGGTTGTTGGGATTGCTGACGTGGACGAGTTCATCCAAAGTGAAAATAAACTGATCCTTTATGCCTTCGTCGAAGAGAATGATAGAAAAAAACTTAAATTTGTTGAGGAGGTGGACGGTGTCGAGAAGAAAATCGTTGTTTTTAGTAAAGTCAGACCAATTGTTTTGTCCGAAGAAAATATTTTGTCTTCGTTACAAATCACTTCGGTTTGTGGGCCGCCAACATTGGCCCTCTATAACACCTTAAACAATGTTTTTACTCCCCTTCTGACGCAGGTGGGTACGAACCAACAGAGAGATCATTATTAATTTGTTATTTATGATTGCACATGTTACTGTTCTAAATGTAATAATTTTATTTGAGGCTTGTTTTTTATTTGTTTACCTTACCAATTAATTGTTTCTTGCAAAATGCAATCATTTAAGCAACAATCATTTTAGAAGACTTCTCCTGAAATCCAACGTCATTTAGCCAACTTACAAGCAGAAATACGATCTTCAATCCTATCTTCAACCAATGAAGATGATTTACTCAGCTCGAATTTAACCTCTTTTAATGGTAAGTCTCTTATTTAAACAATACAGTTTTAACATTTCAAAAAATTCCGTTTTTCCTTCAGTTATAGAATCTTTAGAAAATGAAGTAGAATATTGGGACAACGTTTCTCGGTCATCCAAGAACAGATTAACACGAACTAACGCTGCATCTTTTAGCGACATCTTGAGACCCATTTCAAGAGAATTTAGGTGATTCCTTTAATCTTGTCTCCGTTTTAATAAAATTGTTTCTTCAGTGTAATAGATGCCTTACCGTTAAACGAAGTGGAAGAAGTTCTCGAAAATGCTCACAGCATTTTGGATGACTTGTGGCGTCACGAACCATCCCCTTATCCTCCTGAGCGTATGACCCACCTGATGGATCTCGTAGCCAATGACGTGAAACGCTGTATTTCCAAACAACTGACTGACTGTGACATTTGGGGTGACAATTACAACACGGTGGCGGAGGTTTTAAACCAATGTATCACAACTGGGGACCGTTGGTTGGAGAGTTGTAAACAATTAACTGAAATATTCTGGCCTAACTACTCTTCAAACATGTGGAAGGATGGAGTGTACCAACCCCAAGAACTGACTAAACTTGTTGGAAGGCTCCAAGAAGTACAGTTTTACGTCACGTGTCGAGTTTAATTTTACATCTCATATCTTGTAGATTCTGAATGTGCAAACGCTTCTGAGACAACTAACTCGACTACTGACCCCCCAAGAACAAGAGGAATTAAAAACCACCGACATGTTCAGACATTTTAAGAGTAAAGCATTTCCAAAAGAAAGAGTCGTATTTTTATTTGATTAATTTTTAGATCTTAACGTTCTCGAATTTGGTCAACACTCTTCCAACTTGTGGTTGAAAGCTTGCAAACAATTCGAATATTTATTGCAACCAGCGGAAGAAAAGGTGGCAGCTAAACTCAAGAAACAACTATCTAGTGTTGACGCCAACACGAGACAACTTCTTCACGAATTCACTCGGTACTCAGCTTTGATCGGTAGACCTATACTGAAACAAACTCTCCTCTCGGAGCGACAACATCTGTTAAATTCTCTCTACGACTATGTCAGACATCTTCAGTCTCAAAACATTTCCGAAAATACCTTGAACGTTCGATACGCCACTCCACAAGTTGTCGCAGAAGTCATAATGACTAAACAGTTGGAAGCTAAAGCTACTGAAGTGTTGCAAACTTCGCAGAAGTTGTTAGAAGATCTGAACGGTTACGAGAGTTTGAAGCAAATGGTGACGGAGTTGTTGAAAGATTTGAAACAGCAACATACTGAGTTGTTCGAATCGTGGACGAGAGAGATTTCATCTTTGATTAAAGAAGATATTTTGAATCTAAAAGAGTCTGATCCTGTAGTGCAGTTTTCAAAAAATAACAAACTCATGAAAGTGAACTATTCTGATCGTCTGGTTACTCTGATTTCAGAAGTTAGACAGTTTAAAGCTTTGGGGTACCATATTCCAAGTCACATTGACCAAACTAGTGAACATGCAAAGAAGTTTATGAAATTAGCACGAACTCTAGAACAGGTACCTAACATGAAACATTTTTGAAAAAATGTTGGTATTCTGTTTGTAGATAGCAAATTTTCACAACACTATAGGAAATAGAATGATTATTTGTCAAAGACCCATGATGTTAGCAAGCGCTTTGGAATTGTCACGTTTGGTCCAAGAAGAAGAGGTGGTTTCTTGGGAAAACACGAAATCAGTGGAGAAATATGTGGAAACTTTAAAAAACGCCGTGGAAAAATTGTCAAAAGAAAACAATCTCTTGGCCTCTTACTATTATCAAATAATTGACAAAGTGAGGTGTGTGTGCTGTCTGATTACTGTCTTGATTGTAATTTTTAGATAAAGTTTCTGGAAGATGTTGATTTGATAAAAGAATACAGTAAGTGGAAAGAAGCTACGAGGTATATGAGGAATATTATGACCCAAGTAGAAGATAAAGGGTTCAAAAACATGCAAACATGGAAGGCGGATGTTGACACAAATCTGTGTAAAGTGCTGGAAAAACAGTACATCAGAAGCTTGGATACTCTTCATTTGTATTTACCTGAAATTTACACCGATATTGTCTACAGAAAGTCAGAATTGCAATTCTCTCCAGACCAGACAGTACTAATGGAAAAGTATCAACAACAACTGAAAAAATTTCTGGACATACCTACATCTTTCCGAGGTGTTTCAGACGATCCAGATAAACATATTTTCAGTGAGATCATAGAGAGAACTCGGAACGATTTGGAAAAAGTCAACAAACACACTTTAGACTTGTTCGAACAGCTGGGGGGAGTCCTCAAGCATTGGCAATCGTGGCTTCAGCTTGACTCACTTGATGTGAGCAAATTGACAAATTGGCAACATTGGGATTTGCACTTTAGGGCCTCTAAAACCTTCGGTCAAGAAATTGCGAAACTTCCAAGGTAATTTCTAGTATTTTAAAAACCGAAAGGCTATCAAATGTTTTGTAGTACCGAGGAGCGAGTGGGTTGCTTTCTCATAGGCCTGTCACGATTGCGTTCGGATTTAGAATCTCACAATAGAAGTTATTGGGACCAATTGGTACTTTCCCTTAAAGATTCCATCGCTCAAGATGTTGTGAAGCTACAAAACTACGTCGATCCTTCGACTGCAGTTTTGACCAAACAACCAGTCACCATAGAAGAAGTGGGAGAAACTGGTGCTGCACATGCCAATATTTTAAAACAAGCGTCAGAAGTATTGATTCTTGAGAGAAATTTGTCAAAAATATTGCACTTTTGTTTCAGATGGAAGAATGCTACAATCAGATGATTCAAAAGTCCCAGATTTTGTCAAGTTGGACCAGAGAACAAGTAGATTCGGTGAATCGCTTCAAAGGGGCTTGGGAGAGGTTGCAAAGTCTTTTGGAAAATCACCAACATATCATTGCTAAACAAATGGAAACGATTAAAACGACTCTAAACATTGAAAGTGAGAATATAGAAAAAGAAATGGAACGTTTCGCGGCAAAATGGGAACAGATTAAGCCTAAACCTCATACCGGACAGATTGCTGACCAGTCCACGGAAGAATTGTATCAACAGTTGGTTAATATTAAGGAGAAGAAAGTGCTATGGCAAGATTTAATGCAGAAGAAGGATAACCTTTTTGCCGATTATGAAAAATTCAACATTGACAAACCTGAATTTCTTTTGATTCAAGAAATCGAAACTGATTTAAATAAAGCGGAAGACTCTTGGTCGCTATTTGAAGAGTTCTATAATGAGCTCGAATCTCTGACCAATGAAGAGTGGATCGTATTTAGAAAGAAAATCTACCGATTTGAAGACTTCTTAACTAGTTGGCAAGCCAAGTTGAAGAATACTGACAAAAGTACTGATTTGGAGATGAGAATGCTTCAAGAAATCCATAAATATGAAGTATTTTCTCATGTGAAGTAGTCTTTCTATGTTACGGTTGAATTTTTAGGGTATCATGGGATCTTTGAAGTATGTCAAAGGTGAAGATTTCACAGATAAGCACTGGATCGACGTATATAATATTCTCGAAATGCCTCTAAAATCTCTGGACGACTTGAAATTTAAAGATTTTCTAAACGTTTCGGACAAGTTATCGTCTTCAGTCAAAGAACTACAAGTCGGTAGTTGTCGAAATATGTCGACCAACCTAACAAATATGTTGTAGATAATCTGTAAGAAAGCTGCCAGTGAAATTGTTGTGCGACAAGCATTGGCTGAGCTTGACCAATGGGACGTTCAAGCAAGATTCATTCTAACATCTCATACAGATTCTAGAAACAAAAACATAATGCTGGTGAAAGATTTTAAAGAAATTCTAAGCAAGGTATTTTAGTTTTCTCCATTTGTTAGTTAACTCGTTCGCTGTTTGTAGATCGGAGACAATCAGAGTCTATTGCAATCGGTCAAAAACTCTGCTGATTATGAAAGTTTTTCCGAACGAGCTAGCTTATGGGAGAACAAATTAGCAACGTTGGATCAAAACTTGACCTTATTGGCCCAAATCCAGCGAAAGTATTGAAATCAAATCCATCTGATCAAATTTAATTATTTGTTGTTCGTAGATGGGTTTATCTGGAACCTATCTTTGGTAGTGGTACTTTAATTCAAGAAAAAGCTCGCTTCGACAAAATCGACAAAGACTTCCATCATGTGTTAATCTTTATAGAGAAAGATCCACGCGTTTCGTCTTTGTGCAGATATCCAAATCTGAGCGCATTATTAAAAAATCTTCAAGATCAGTTGAATCGCTGCCAGAAGAGTTTAGATAACTTCCTCATGGTAAAAAGCAAACAAAACTGCAGCAGCAACTTAGAATTTTATGATTTTTAGGAGAAACGTGATAAATTCCCCCGTTTTCTATTTCTCGGTGATGAGGATCTTTTGGAAGTGGTCGGACAATCATCTAAGGAGCAAGTTATTCAAACTCATCTCAAAAAATTATTTGCCGGGATTAATAGTATTCAGTTGGATAACGATGGCACAAAAATTGTTGCAATGTGTTCGCTGCAAGGTGAAATCGTCCCGTTGATCAATCCTATCAATATTAACAAGCCTGTAGAGGAGTGGTTAAACGGGTTAGTCAAAGAAATGCAATCAACTCTGAAAGAACTACTAGTGGAGTGCCTCAGCGAAGGCCAAAACGCTGACCCCTTGAAATACCCATCACAAGTCTTGTGTTTGGCAGACAACATAACTTTCACGCTCAAAACTGAACAAGCCATAGCCAGCATGACTCTGCCTCCTCTGCTGGCGTACTACAAAGCTCAACTGACCCACTACAGTTCGCTGGAACTAAGCGTAGGCGAAGAGACTAGTTTTGCATCGATGAATCTCGACACAAATGAAGAAAATAACATTTTGGAACTTAAACTGAAGTCTCTGCTTCTAGACACCATCCACCACATCGATGTACTCGGAGAGTTGCTCGACGCGAATATAACAAAAGTCACTGACTGGGTCTGGCAAAAACAGTTGAGATTTTACTCCAACTCGTCTGGTGAGGTCACGATTAAAATGGCCAACGCTCGCATGGACTATGCCTACGAATATTTGGGGAATTCGGCGAAGTTGGTCAGAACTCCACTGACAGATCGCTGTTTCTTGACTCTAACCCAAGGAATGCATTTGGGAATGGGGGGAAACCCTTATGGTCCAGCTGGAACGGGCAAAACCGAATCGGTTAAAGCTTTGGGGGGACTTTTGGGCAGGCAAGTTTTAGTTTTTAATTGTGACGAAGGCATAGATGCCTCTTCCATGGGACGGATTTTATCCGGATTGGTCAGAAGTGGAGCTTGGGGTTGTTTCGACGAGTTTAACCGTTTGGACGAGGCGACTTTGTCGGCAGTATCCATGCAAATACAACCCATACAGATCGCGCTAAAAACGCATCAAGAAAAAGTGGGTCTCTTGGACCAAGAAATAATTGTCAACAAACACTGTGGGATTTTTGTCACGCTTAATCCAGCAGGTGGAAGTTACGGGGGTCGTAATAAACTCCCGGATAATCTGAAACAGTTGTTTAGACCAGTGGTGATGACTCACCCAGATCACGAACAAATTGCTAGGACTTTACTTCACTGTGACGGTTATCAAAATGCTGACATAATCGGGAAAAAATTGATCGAAATCTTTGACTCGTCAAGGTAAACGACCAAATAAAATACGCATTTTTTTGGAAATTGGTTTTTTAGTAAACTGTTAAGCAAGCAACAACATTACGACTGGGGTCTTAGAGCAATTAGAACAATTTTGACTGGTTGTGGAAGGGCTCTAAAGCAACACAGAAAGAAAACTGAAGAAGCTGAAGGCAATCAGTTACTCACAGAACTATCTCTGGTGGTTAAAGTCTTGAGGATGGACACTTTGTCTAAATTAACATTCGCAGACAGTGTCAAATTTGAAGGTTTGATAAAGGATGTGTTCAAGGACGTCGTTATAGAAGACATGGGAAACGAAGTATTGGTTAAAGCTTTGGAGGAAAGTTGCCAAGAGCTAAAACTTGCAGTTAACAAAAGACAAATCGACAAATGCTTGGAATTGTACGAACAACTCAAACAGCGCATGGGAGTTGCTATTGTTGGCCCTCCCAGCTCGGGAAAAAGCTCTATACGGAATCTACTGTTCAACGTAAGCACCGTGTGATTATCGTATATTTTGTCAAAATTTGTTCCAGGCCTTGAATAAAATGGGAAAAATACTGAAACAACATGATTTCAATCCTAAAAGTATGCAAAAGACTGAGTTACTGGGTCAAATCGATCTGGACACTAGACAATGGTACGATGGTGTGTTAACTTTGTACAGTCTTCAAGTAACGACAGAACCATCAGGTAAATTTCTGGCCTTAACTCTTACAAATTTTGCAATAACAGTTAACAGACACGTGGTCTTGGATCGTTTGCGACGGCAATATCGATCCAGAATGGGTGGAGGCGCTCAATTCAGTCCTCGACGACAACCGCCTCTTGTCACTACCGTCAGGTTGGAGAGTCCAATTCGGGCCCAACGTCAACTTCATTTTTGAAACGCACGATTTAAGTCATGCTTCGCCAGCGACAATTTCGCGAATGGGTATAGTTCTACTCAGCGAACAAGATTTAGACGTCGCTTCGTACACAGAGAATTATATCAAAAATCAACCTGAAGATTTTGAACGCCTTCTCGGGTCATACATCAACGACTACTTTCTGAAAGGTGTTGACTGGATCTGCAACGAGGGAGAAATTTCAGTACCTTGTTCTAAAATAGCCGTAGCGAAAACCGGGTTGACGCAGTTGTATGATGTCAAAAATAAAACTCAATTCGCTGTTGCTCTGGTTAACGGGTTGGGGCAACAGCTCCAGTATGATTTTCGAGAATTATTCGCCCAACAAATTTACGAATGGATGGGCGAAATTCCGCCGCCCTTAATCCTAAAATCCAGATACAACAGCGAGAGGGACATCATTGACACTTATTACACAAATCCGAACATAACTCTAGACGTAGCTAGTAGAAAAATCCCGTTGATTTTAACCGGAGATGTGTGCAAGACGCTGGATGGTTTGAGAACGTGGCTCTTGCCAGGAAACGAACAAAATTTTCTACTAGTTGGACCACACGGTTCAGCGAAATCGTAAGGCCTAGACTTCAATTCAGATACAAGATAAAAATTCAATTTCAGCTTGATTTTGGAGCATTTGGTCAAGGAACGATCAGATATGGAATTGGCCACAATCCACTGCAGTGCCAGTCTAGTTCCGAACTACATCATCAACAAAATCTCTCAGCTTTGTATCGTGGTAAACACAAACAAAGGCAAAGTTTATAAACCGAAGAGGGGTAATTTAACTCTGTACTTCAAAAATTTACATTTACTGAAACCGGATAAGTGGGAGACTAACATTGTGATTGAATTTCTGCACCAGGTAATCGTTTTTAAAATCATATCGTCGTTACTAGTCTTCGTCTCTTTCCTACGGCACCCTGCTTGGTCTTATCCACCACTAATCTTCTCTTTATTTCCGTCGATTCTTCCGATATTGATTTGTAAGCTGAAAACTTCACTTTTACCGTGTCTAACATATTTTCATATTCCTGAACTTGTTTCTTCAAAACTGCCTCGTTCTTTTGGAAACCCTTAACGAGATATTTTGCTCTCTCGTACTTCTCCAATAAGTCGTAAAAAGCGGATTCCAGATTAGCTATACGCCAAGAGTGTTCGTCCTGTTGCCATTTCATATTTTTCTCGTCTATTACTTTCTTAAGCAGATTATCGTAATTGTGTAGCACCTTATGCAGAGCTGCCTCCTTATCACGATTATATTCCAACTGTTTTCGTAACTCCCTGTTTTGTTCCTCGAGTTGCGTGACTTTCTTTTCCATTGTGGTTATCTTGTCAGTGATTTCTTTAATTCTAAACGTTTCACTGTTTTTTTCTAACAAAAAGTAATATCGAAAACTGACTAAAACCACTTGAATTAAACTCACCTTCTTGTGAATTCCTAAAGAAAAATTTATACAACTGACCAATCATTTGAAGTGGTACATGACACATTTCATTTTATTTAGATGATAACGTACAAAGCTTTCTTCGATTCGAGTCTAGAATTGGTAGGATACGAAAATATCACAATAGTGGGATCTATGTCTGCTACAACCGTTCTATCGACCAGATTTACATCTATAGTTCATAATTACAACATCAGGTAAATTATCGACTTAATTGTATTTCCATAAAACAATCTACTGTCGTAGTTTACCGGACCAAGAAGATTTGTCAATCATTTTAGTATCATATTTAACAGTTCTGATCAAAGAATGTGTGAGTGTTTGGCCAAAAGCCAAGATTGTTAAGTTAGCAGCTACAATGATAGCGACCTACGACAAAGTATGATTTCTTGTTTCAAATAATTTTCTTGTAAAACATTCGATTGTAGATAAGGGGTACTTTCTTGACTACAAATTACAAACATTACGACTTCAGTCCTCACGATGTCACCATTTGGTGTTCTAGCATTTTGCGTTACAAAGATATTCTTCAGACAGATGCAGAAAATTCACTCTTGGAAATAGTGTGCTACGAAGCTACCAAGCAATTTGGGGATAAACTAGTGTGCGAAGAAGATCGTCTAAAACTTGCAAACATACTTAGTGAAGTTTTCAAAACCCAATGGGGTTCGTCTAACATAATGAAGGCGATACAAAATCAATTTTGCGTGCCAGCTCCGCAATATTCTTCAACGACCGAGAGCTTTCTCCTTCAGAAATTGAGCGAAGAAGAATGGACTAGCAGTGTACAAAGAGGAATCACACAATTTGGTCGTGTTTTGATAACTTGAAGAAAAAATAAAAAATAATTGTAGATTTTTAGGGCGAGAAGGTCAAGAGTTGGATATTTTGATTACCAGTGAATTGCTCCAATTGAGTGCAAGTGTGGCAAAGATCTTGAGCGCTCCTGAGGGTAATGCAGTTATGGTAGGTAGAGCTGGAATTGGCAGAAAATCTGCGGTTAAAATTGTCTCATCTTTGCAATCGGCTCGACTGATAATTCCGATTTCGAGAGCGCAACCCCAGTTCAGTGCTGACTTAAAATCTGTAAGTGATTTAATAGATTTGATGGAAAAAATGTTGACTCCAGATTTCTTAGGCAATACAATTATCTGGACTCGACGGGGAACAAGTTTATTTGTTACTTGAAGACCACATCTTTAACCAGAAACACATTTTGAGTTTAATCAACATTTTGGTGTCAGCAGGAGAGGTACAATTTTCTTCTTTCTGAAATGAGAAGTGTTCAAGTTCCATTCTAGGTTCCTGGTTTGTATAATGCGGCGGAATTGGAATCGATGATTGCCGGTCTGAAGGATGAGGCCAGCAGGGAAAATTTTGAAGGAAATTTAATGGAGTTTTTCAACGAACGTAACTACTTGGTTTTAATGAGATGATTTTAATTGTTTTAATTGAAAACTTCAGGTGTGAAGAGACGACTGCATGTTGTGGCATGCATAGATGTTAATAATGAAAATATTTGGAATATTTTTGAAAACTGTCCAGCATTTCTCCATGAAAGTACGATCATTTGGAAGACAGAATGGAGTTTGGAGACGATTCGATTGATGCCCCTTCTAGTTATCAACAGGTAAAGAAAAATTCTTAAGTTTTTGAGACAGTGTGTTGAGATTTTGTAGGTCCAACGAGAGTGACGAAAAAAGTGAAGTGCAACATTGCAGCAACTTCCCAAAAATTTTTGAAGTAATTAAAGAAAAAATGGCAGCTCCTTCGCGTTTCATCTCGATGATTAAGCTTTACGTGGAGATTTTTATCAAGAAAAAGTCGACAATAACGTCGAAACAGAACAAATTAAAAGCTGGAGTTGCCAAGTTAACTGAGGCTGGAAGTTTAGTGGCGAAGCTGAAGCAGAAAGCGGCCGAACAACAAAATAAACTTGCTGAGAAACAAGCCAAGGCTAATACCGCTCTGGACATGATCAGCAACACGATGAAGAACGCCAGCACTCACAAGGAAGAAATGGAAGTGTTGAAACAGAAAACTGAAGCGGAAAATCAGCAATTGATGGTGCGGAAAAAGGAGATCGAAACGGAACTTTCCGAAGTGGAGCCTTTGATTCAAGAGGCTCGATCGGCAGTTGGGAACATCAAGTCGGAATCGCTGTCGGAAATTCGCTCTCTGAGAGCTCCTCCCGACGTGATCCGAGACATCCTCGAAGGGGTTCTAAGACTGATGGGAATCCAGGACACTTCCTGGAACAGTATGAAAACCTTCCTCGCCAAAAGAGGAGTCAAGGAAGAGATTCGATCGTTCGACGCGAGCAGAATCACAACCGAAAACCGCCAATCTGTGGAACGATTGATGGCGAACAAAGGCGACTCTTTCGATCCCAAAGCGGCCAAAAGGGCGTCGGTGGCGGCAGCACCGTTAGCGGCATGGGTCGCGGCTAACGTAAAATATTCGCATGTTGTCGACAAAATCAAACCTTTAGAACGAGAACAAAATAAACTGAGAGAGTGAGAGAAAACAATGGATTTGGTTTGTTTTAGTTAATTTTTGTGTTTAAGAAATTTGGCAAGTGCGGAGGCGCAATTGGGCGAATTGAGTGCGGGACTGTCCGATGTTGACGCCACGGTTGCAAAACTAAAAGTTCAACTTTCCGCCTACACCAAGGAGGCCGCTGAGATTGAAATCGATTTGAACAAAGCTCAAGAGACACTAGCGGCCGCTGAAGGATTGGTTTCGAAGCTGGATGATGAATATCAGAGGTGGCAGGAGCAATTAAAAGAGTTGTCACAGCAGATTGATAAACTTCCGGAAAACTGTTCTTTAGGTTCGGCTTTCATTACTTATTTGTCGGATGAATCGGAAGAAGGAAGGCGGTAATAATTGAATTAAAATGTGTTCAACTCGATTTCTGTTCTGATTTTCGCAGAATAATCTTGGACAGGTGGATCAAAGAACTTGGAGTTGACGCTTTCAGTTTTGAAGAGTTCTTGTCCAGTGAACGAGAACATCTACAATGGCAAAGCGAAGGACTGTCTTACGATAAATTGTCAGTCCAAAACGCCAGCATAATTTTAAAAGTTCGACTGATTATTTTGTTTTTCTTGTAATTTAACATATTCTCGTAGGCCAAGATTACGCCGTTGCTTATTGATCCAACTTCCAACGCAATAAGTTGGTTCAGAAATCATTTCAAAAATCGACAGATGGAAACAGTCACACAAAATTCGCCGAAATTTAACACCAACTTGGAATTATCAGTCAGGTTAGAGCTACACAACTTTTTATGTTTCTTCTATTCTCTCGTACGTTACAGATTTGGAAAGATCTTGGTTATTGAAGAGATCGAAGAAGTTTCTTCTGTACTGTTTCCGATATTGCGAAAAGAATTTGTTTATCAAGGTTTGTCGTCATAACTGACATGTTCCTAATCCGACAAATTATTTTCAGGCGAAAGAAAACTCATAAATTTTAACGGAAAATTAATTGATTACCACTACGACTTTATGATGGTTTTGAGCAGCAGAAATGAACAGTTGAAAGTAGCTGCAGACGTCAGTGCCATAGTTTCCACCATGAATTTTACTGTGACTCACGCAGGACTAACAGAACAACTCCTCTCCTGCACCATTCGCCAAGAAAATCCCGAACTAGAGGACAAAAGGAAGCAACTGTTGCGTGAAAGGGAAGAATTACAAGAGAAACAGTACCAGCTTCAAAATCAGCTCCTCGAAGATCTGGCAAATTCTTCGGGAGATATCTTACAAAATTCTGTAAGCTTGAGATAAAAAATGAAAACCAAATTTTGACAATGCGGTTATCGTTTAGAACTTGTTGGCTTCTTTGAATGAAACTAAAGCGAGTTCCACTGCAATCACAAAAGCCTTGGAGGAGTCGTTGCAGATACAGAAGAAACTCCAATCTGGATACGAGGTTTATCAAGAAATTTCTGTGTTTGGGAGCTACTTGTACTTCGCTTGTAACGAATTCTCCAAATTTAATGTTCTTTATGTTTTGTCGGTTCCCGCCTGTATTCGCCTATTTCTGACCTCTTTGCAGACATTTCAGGTAAGTTTACAAAGCCTACGGGATTATTTTCATCATTTGGAGCAATCAGGGAATGGAGAGTACCGTCGAGTCTCAAAAGAAGCATCTCTTTTTCACCGTTTACAATTACGTAAGTCGGGGCATTATGAAGACAGATCGACTGACGTTCGCGATGCACTTGGTTCAAAAATTATTCTCCGTCCAGTCGGGAGAGTGGAGACACTTTTTGGGCAGTTCCGTGACCGGAAGAGGAGACCCTGAAAACATCCCTCCGTGGATTCCAAAACACTGTCTACACAGCGTGCAGAATCTGCAGGCTTCGCTGCCGGCATTATACCAAATTTTGCAATTAGACGAACAAAATTTGTGGAACAAGTTTATGGCGTCGGATTGTTGCGAGAGGGATTTTCCTGCTCATTGTAAAATTAGCGAGTTTCAGAAGCTTCTAGTCGTGCAAGCTCTACGCCCTGATCGTGCTTACTCCGCAATGAGTCAATGCGTTTTACACGTGACGGGGTTAAGAAGCGTCGATCCTCCAGTGTTCGACTTGAATCAGATCTTTAGAGAATCATCTTCGTCGGAGCCTATTCTAATACTGACAGTTTCTGGAAGCGATCCTTCTTCGGAAATTCGTGATCTGGCTCCGAATCAATTTGTCGAAGTCGCAATGGGGGAAGGTCAAGAGAGCAAAGCGATTGCAGCTTTAGATAAAACGGCACGAGCTGGACAATGGCTCATTTTGAAAAATTTGCATTTGGTCACGGGGTGGTTGTCGATTCTCTGTCAGAATCTACAAAACTTGCAACCACACGACAACTTCAGACTGTGGTTAATCACCGAACCGAATCCTACGTTCAATTTTGTCTTAGCCCAAAACAGTTTGAAAGTCGTGTACGAGGCCCCGCAAGGATTACGAAATAATCTTCAAAGAACGTACGCCACTTGGGGGAGCAAATACATCGAGAAATTGCACCCGACAGCGGGACGAATTTTCTTCATTCTTTCGTGCATTCACGCGATCGTTCAGGAACGTCGCACTTATATTCCCCAAGGGTGGTCAAAGTGGTACGAGTTTAGCGACACAGACTTAGCAACGTGTGTCAGACTCGTGGAAGATTTGTGGCAAATGCAGTCGCCTCAAGTGCAATGGAAATTTATTTCTGGGTTGTGCTGCGACGCTGTATATGGGGGCAGGATCGAGAATATCGACGATATGGGGATTCTCAAAACATATTTGAGGCAGTATTTGGTGGATGAAGTTTTGAGCCACAGGTGGACTCCCTTCGGGACTAAAATCATGTTACCGAGTTCTTCGAAGTTTAACGTACGCTGCAGTTATCACTAAATGTTTGATTTTTATGCAGTTTTCCAGGATTACGTGAACGTCTTAAAACAACTACCAGAAAGAGATCTGCCTTCGTATTTTGGACTGCCTGAAAATATTGGGCGAGCTTGGGAAAAGCAAACTTCCAATGAAATCGTAACCAAACTCAAAACTATTCTACTCTCTAAAGAAATTTCTCTACGATTTGACAGAGATCTTTGGCAAAGGAGTTTATCGCCGTTTATGATGTTGTGGAAGAAGCTGAATCAAGGGCACGATTTTGTCCGTATGTCGGTACCCGCTTCTGTATCGAGTAATTCTTCAATCGAAACTTTTATGGCGGAGGAGTTTCATAACGCAATTCGCCTAGTGCAAAATATACACAGAAATATCGCCATTCTAAATAAAATTTGCAAAGGAAATGCACTTCCCAATGATACGGATATGCTAGTTGGGAATTCATTAATAAATTATCAGGTCAATTGTCACTTCTACTTTTGTTTATTGTCTGATTATTTCAAGTTTACAGGTTCCTAAACCATGGGAGTTGTTATGGGAAGGTCCCAAAGATCCCACCCGATATTTGCGAAGTATAATCAGCAAAACTGCAAACATTTCGAAATGGAAGGATAAAAGATCCACTGAGATCTTACAAAACCCCCTTAATTTATCTTCACTGTTGCACCCAAGTGCCTTTTTGGCTTCATACAAGCAAGAATATTCAAGGTAAGGGTCACCCTTCTTTTAAAAATTACGGCTGACGTTTTTACCGACGTGCTAATTAACATATCCTTAGGTTAAGCAACATTTCAATGGATCAGCTTGAATTGGAATCGAGTTGGAAAGTTCCCACCCACAAAAATCATATTATTTTGACTGAATTACTGGTGGAAGGCGGTTTGTTTGAAGGAAGCATTCTAAAACCGTGTCTACCTCACTCGGAAAACATTAATCCCTCGCCGAATTGCTACATCAGTTGGAGAGAAAAGGTAAAGCACGAACCGGTTATTCAATTCGATAAAAAATATTTTTTAGAAAATTGCCGTGAAAGAAGATAGGTGCGTGGACGTCCCGCTTTATTACACTTCTAACAGAGAAAAACAACTGACGTCTTTGCAAGTTTTCTGTAATGTGAAGGAAAAGGATAAGTGGACTCAAGCTGGTCTCGCTTTTTATTTAGAATATTAATTTTTTTTTCGATTTATTATAAAAAATAAATAACAATTAGCTTACCTTATAGTATATAACCGTCAGTAGAAACTAACGCTTTATTATTATGACAGTCCCACAACCAGTCAGGTCTTACACATATTGCCTGCGAGCTGTAGCTTTTTAGGTTTTCAGCGTTCAGTTCAGAAGTGATGAAATAATCTACGTCTTCAGAAGGATTCTCGGTGACAATTCTAAAAAGTAATATTTTAGTTTTGTTGAAACTTAAAAATTTCACTATTTACCCTTTATATGCTATTATATACCTCTCCAACATTTTTGAAATGTCTTCGTCTAGAGTCTCATCAATGAAGAAAGTCTTGAAGTCTAAAAAATCTGGTAATTTCTTTGGTATGTCATCAGTATCATCTATACATATTATTTCTTCATCTGTATCTGCTGTGAATGTGTTGTTTTCCTTTTCCTTCTGTTTAGCCTGAATTTCTTCTATCCTTTTTTGCATCCTGAAATAAACTCTTTCAATCCACAATTTCGAAATTATAAATACTTTTATGAGGGTTGGAACGATTGGGACACCCCATTGCTGTCCAAATTACCAAGCCACTGTAGGTTCAGAAATGGGCCGTATTTAAACATTTTTACTGGGGTCTTCAACGCATTTGTGCTCTGAAATTTTTGCGAAATAAAAAATACGTCGCACCGGATTGTCATAAATGTCCTTTTTGATAATAATACAATTTTTTTTTGCTATTCAACGTAGATTCGCGTGACATATTTATGGGCCATTTTTAATTAGTGGTCCTAGGTAGGTGCCTAGAAGGGCTCGGAAAATCCAATAATCCATTTCTTATCGAAAGAATCAAAATTCCCGGTACAAATTACAAAATTTCAAGTACGGACCATCAAGTTGCAAACGTTCGGAGCGTGCCGAAGCGACCGAAATCAGGTATTATTTACAACATCTTTACGGACAAGCCATAAACCATTGTAAGGGGCAATTTTATAATGAGTTCCCCATATCGTTTCATCCTACTAAGTATACATGAAACACTCACTGTGTATCATCATAGCCCTCTTCATCAGTACTGTCATCAATTTCTACCTTTTCTTCCTTGATTTCTTCCCAAATTTCATCTTCACTTTCTGGTTTCTTTGAATCATTTTTGTCCAGACAAAATCTCCGCCAAGGCAAACGCTTTCTCTGCGTGTGACACTCCTCAATCCAATTTCTTTTAACAATCTTGCCTTTACCTTTTACTTGATTGAACTTGGGGGTATTTGTGAAGGCACAACTGTAACAGAAACCTGTTGACTTTATTTTTATGACTTGTTTAAGTTGCTTACATCAAATGTGTACAACTATTTTCCCAATCTGGTTTATACTTTGCCCCCATAGCAAGCGCCATAGTTCTCAAATTTGCTCGGTCAGGATTTTGGATACCACTGATCACCAGAGTAACACCTCGTAACAACTCAGAAAATGGTTTCTTGCGTTTCTCTACTGTTTTAGCCTTTTTGCTAGGACTAGTACTCAAAACTGATTCATGTTTTCTCTTACTAGATTCACCTGAAGCTTGAGGTTTGGGTGATGCATTCCTTTTAGCTTTTTGTTCTTCTTTAGCTTTTTTATCTTTAACATCATTCTGTTTCTTTTCAATTATTGTGTCGATCTTTTCATTAGGCTCTTCCTCATCTTTGTTATAAAGCAATTCATTTCTGTTTCTAGGTAAAGCCTTTTTAACTTCACTGTCACTACTATCATCTCTTTTTTGTGATGTATTGTTGATCTTTAATCTTGGTTTGGTTGCTGGAGAGGCTGATGATGAGGCTTCTCTGATTGCAGCTGCCACAGAAAGGGGTTCTTTTTGATATTCCGTACGTCTAGCAAATAAGCTTCCAGTTGATAAATCATCAGGTGACTCAGGCCTTAGAGCAAATTTGCCAATAGTCGCCTGGACAGCTGCTCCATTGACTTTATCTGCAGGAGTATGAAATGTGATAAATGACAAACCATACTGAACATGTCTGTTAAACGGCTGAGTACAAACAATTTTAACTCTATCCCATTTTTGTTCACATTCCGGTTTTGACAACTGATCTTGCCTAAACATCCGAACCTTGTTAATATTTGAGCTCTGACGCGCTTCTAAAGGACTCATAAAGGAAGACATCACCAACAACACTTTATACTCATCGGTGGTGCCAGATCTGGTAACAAGCACTTCAATGTAGGCTGAATTTTCATTGCCGATATCAATTCCCGAGATCACGCAAGCTTTTTCCAGTTGAAGGACGATAGTGGCTGATCTCTCTCCCGATTCTCTGCATTTCCACTTTTTAGCGGGATCGTTGGACACAACGTTGTTTGCAACGTGTACCTGGAATTGTCTTTTAATACAATTATAATTTTTATTCGAAGTGGACTTACGGGATCCTCGCTGCTGAAACTGACAACGTGATCAACTTTTATTTTGGGCATTATCGAAGAAATAATTTGCAAAATTCAAAACGAACATTAACATAACCTCCAAAATTTTGACAGTAGACATCGGCCGCGGGAAATTTGAATCTGGCACTGTTGTTGTTTTGAACGCAGATTGGCAAAGTCATCAATCAGATTGAAAGCAATCGCAAATATTTACCTATTACTATCTAAGATCAGTAGAAAAGGTTTCGCTTGATCAAATGATTAATTAGATTTATAGCCGAACGAGCGCTCGGTAACAAAATGTTTTCATGCAATTATGTAACGATTATCTTAAAATTTTTCGATTATTATAAATAGAAATGGAGAACTTTAAGTGATTTAATAAAATAAAAATAGTCGATTCATCTATGTCAAGTGGAGTCGTTTGGTAAACAAGTAAAAATATTGCCATTCCGCCCAATATCACCTTACCGAACGCAAGAAAATCGTGTCTCCGCAAAGGTCGAAGCGATGAACGACTCGTCTGAAATCAATGTTATTTTAAACAAAGCCAAAACCAATTGCTATAATTCTTTCATTGATGCGTCTCCAGCAGAGGGCAAATTCTGCGAATTAACGTTTGATGGTCTCATGTGTTGGCCGCAGACTCTCGCCGGCGTCCTAGCGAACCAATCGTGCTCTAACGAGTACATAAAATCAACGAAAATCGTAAGTTGAGTCAGAATTTTTTTCAAAACGCTACAAACATTTATTTTTTCAGGGCTTCGCCAGTAAACAATGCGACAGCGAAGGACGATGGCTCACACTGGGAAACATCGAACCGTGGACCAATTACAGCGAATGCGGTATCCTTTTCATTGAGAAAAAAATACTGAACGAAACATTGACCAATCCAAGTATTTACAATAAATGGCTACCAATTATCAAAAGCATTACACAATTTGGGTATATTCTGTCAACAATATCGCTAATTATCGCTCTGTTTGTTTTTATATACATCAAGTAAGTTAATTACGAGCAAATAAAGACAAATGAACTATTATTTTTAGGAGATTACACTGCGCTCGAAATAAACTTCACGTTCACTTGTTTGCATCTTTTGTAATGAGAGCGTTGATGTCACTTATTAAGGACGGGTTATTTGTTAAGGGCACTGCTTTACCTCACGAAATCATCTACGAAGACGGTGAACCGGTCTTCACCAAAGCGGATTACGTGAGTGCTCTGATCAATTAAAAGCTTGTTTGAGCTTGTATCGTCCGACCAACAACACTCATTCGTCCACCTTTTTCAGTCATGGGTTTGCAAAGCTATCATCAGCCTATGGAATTATTTCATAATGTCGAATTACATGTTTCTTTTGATGGAAAGCGCATACTTACACAATTTACTATTCTTGAAACTGTTCTCAGAGAACGGTGTTGCGATCTACTACTGCATGGGCTGGGGTTTCCCCGTCATTTTTATATTGCCTTGGATAATTTTCAAAATTAAAACTGAAAATTATTACTGCTGGACGCAACAAACCAATAAATATGTAGCCATGTTCATCGACGTTCCGATAGGACTTTCCGTCATTGTAAGTACGTCAGCGATTTGTCGACTGATTTCCGAAAATAATTTCCAGATAACTTTCATCCTGTTCACGTTAATAATGCGAATCTTGTCTGTGAAGCTGACTTCGATGTACATCCAACAGAGATGGGTCAAATACCAGAAGCTCGTCAGAGCAATTCTGATCTTGGTACCGCTGTTTGGAATTCCTTACGCCGTTTCCTTCGTGTTGTCGTTTTACGTCGACAACAACCAAACTTTCGAAATCTTGTGGTTGTTCTTCGACCAGACGTTCACCGCTTTCCAAGGTCTCTTTGCCAGTTTGGTCTACTGTTTACTGAACAGCGAAGTTCAGATGGAGATTGCGCGGAAGTATCATTCTTTCAAGGACAGAAACAACAAAGAGTTTAAAAGGAGAAGTCGGACGATATCGCACACGCAGCAGATACCGCTGACCGAAGAGATGCAGGAAATGCCGCAAAATTTCGGGATTCAAGAGCAAGTGTACGCCAACAAAACAAGTGATTATTTTTAAGTTTATTTATTGTAGCTTTAATCCACACAATAAACTTAAGTAAGTTATTTTCCTCTGAACTATTACATAATCACAGGACAGATTATATAAATATATAGAAAAATCGCTGATGCAAAAAATCATTATCATGCAATTTATCCCATTAAAAGTGACATAATACTAGTACGGACTAAAATGGTTTTACTCTGTTTGGTCTGGTAGAACTCTTATTTACAAATCCAACTCTGACTCGAATCAGAAAAAGAATCGCTGTCAAATATTTTATTCGAAAACATAACAACTACAACTATACCTTCAATTAATAAAGTACAAATTCCCTAATAAAAAAATGGAACGAATCATTTACAGCAAAAAAGAAAAAACAAAACGATCATAAATAAATGATTGCAAACTTGCAAGATGAAAACAGTGCTGGTGCATGTTATTAAAAAAATTATCACTCCTTACGAACTTTCCTCTTCCTCGCCCCGTCCCCTGAACCTTTAGGTGAATGATCCTGTCGTAAACGCAAGTCAAATATTGAACAAACTTCGATCGCGACAACCTCACCTCTGTTTTCCCTTCCGACTCTTCCTCCTCGTCGGTATCCGGTCCCGAATTCTTCTCCCTATCGTCGTCTTCCGGGTTTTCGACTTCTGCTTCCTCCACTTCCTCTTTCGCTTCTTCTTCTACGTCTTCAGTCGGTTCATCAGTCTTTTTGTTTTGCGCTGCTTGTCTCAGTTCCTCTTTCTCCTGTGCGATTTTACACATCAACAATACACATCGAGTAAAATCTTTCAACTAAATACCTGACTCTGACTAGCAGAGGATCCGGGCTTGCAGCAAAGGTATAATACGAGAACAACTGGTATGCCTAGCACGAGAATATACACACCCCAAAGCCAAGGGTACTCGTTGGTCAGGGTGGCTAACTTTTGAATTACGCTCTCCTACACAAAAAAGTACATTCAAGCGGTCACTGGGGCATTATAAAGGGACGATTCTACTGGGGTACAAAATAAAATACCTCCTCGACGCAAACGTAGAGATACCATATGTAAAAACCGATCGGTATGGCGCAATAAACGAAATACAAAAACCATGGTAGAGGCTTGTAATTCAGTTTTTTCATGATGCGACCCCACAACGTACCCTATTTCAGATTTGAATATATTTTTTTT
The DNA here is from genome assembly GCF_963966145.1 of Tenebrio molitor. NCBI lineage: Eukaryota > Metazoa > Arthropoda > Insecta > Coleoptera > Tenebrionidae > Tenebrio > Tenebrio molitor. Next base: position 17,380,958 of record NC_091051.1, on the reverse strand, counting down.
AACAACATTTTGCAGGTTGGAGTTTAGCGACGCATTAAAACATATACTAACCGAATCCTTGGCAATCTTTTGCCTCTTCTTATCGAAAGTAGCAGCGGCCCAGTGGTCGGCGACGGCGAGGTCGTCAGTAATGATCACATTATCGAAGAAAATATCCTTTGACATTGACCATAATTCGAAACCAACAGCGGACTGCAATAAAAATAATCCAATAATTGTCGAATACAAAAATAAACATGTAATATCTGGCTTTTATTTGTACATAATGAACCCTGCTATAAAATTGCTATTATCGGAAATACGTAACGAAGGGTTTGACATACATCATACGTCACAATCGTAGTAGGTCACCATTTTAATTTTTACTGTTAAAAAGGAGGACCTATGTTCTCCGCCTTATCCACCGTAACAAAAAAACTCTGACGTAAAATATCCAAGCTTAATAATTTACTAATCGAATTAATGCATTTTTTATGTAAATACCACTCTTCGTCAACCAAAGATAGATAAAAATACTTTTCATTTAATTTATCTTTCTGAATAATGACAAAAACTTTACTGGCGAATGTACTTCTCATAATTACGAAAAACCTGTCCTACCTAACATATACAGGAGGTTATTCTAAATGATTGTAGTCGAAGTAGGCCATGTCCATGTTATTACGTTTTTGCCGCTTTCATGTGAACTGTCAGTTGTGTCACTGTCACTGTCATTTTTTAGGTGAAAAGTGCGGTGATTTATTTATTTTTGTTAAATTAACGATTGAATCCAGAAATATTGAGTTGTTCTACAATCAATTTTAAAAATATTGAGTTGTTTTGCATCCAATTTAACACATCATTTTGATGATTTTTTTATGTGGAGCGGCAACCATAAATTTTACATTCAGTTTTCACGCCTACTTCGACTACAATCATTTAGAATAACCCTGTATTTATCGACACCGCTGATGTTTTGAACTTTAATTGGGCTATACACTTGTTTTCTTGATATTTTATAAACAATAAAAAAAGAACCTGAACGAAATGAATATCATATCTATTTTCGGCCCCGTAATTTATTTTTTAAATATTCAGTTGGGTGCGGTTTAAGCACACAGTATCTTACCTAGCAACCCGTATCCCCCTCTACAGATAATTTACGCATTAACATGTTATGTTGTTTAATATTTGTTGCGAAAACGACATGTTCCTGAGCGGTTTCGGCTAATCGCGTATTAAAACCAGGGTTTAATATGCCGTAAAATGTCGCAACCTTCCTGCTGGACTATGGAGGGAATACTATTATAATAATTGGATTATGAATTGAGTCATCCTATACTTCCCATGAAACTAATTTAATAAAGAGGAGACAGGGTAAAGGCAATTTTTTAAAAACGTTCTACACATTCAAATTCAGCTCAAAAACGTGACCAATGAAAATTTGATAAAACGACTAAATTTTTTAAATTGAATTTGTGTTCTGGCGCAAACATTAATTTTTACAAAGTACATAGTAATGGATTATGTATAAAGTGCGCATACGTCGGTATTGTAAAATCATGCTCGGTACATTTAAATTAAATAAATAAAATCTGTAAGCTTTTGCAAATACAATTTCCCACTGAATCTGACAAGAGGAACCTTCCCATTAAGAAAAATATTGATTTAAATTATCATTACATCCACAACGTCGAGAGCAATTTCATATCGAGTTCAACAGCACCGCTTGATTCGCTTAATAGTACCATTGACGACACAAATCGAATTCCTAGAAAATTCGATTTGTTATCACTCGATAATAAAATTTACTTCCAAAATGCCTGTCAAAAGTTACACTTACAACTGCCTGCATTTTGAAGGGGTGCTTGTCTTCAAAGAACTCCGGATTCGCGATCCTCCTCGGCCTCCATTTCCCTTTGTAATTCGGATTATCAATCAACGGCGCCCTCCATTTGCCCTTGAATTCCGGATTGTTGATCAGCGGTGGTTCCCAAGATCCACACCCGACCGCATCTTTGCAAAGCGGATTGTCGATGAGCGGAGGTTCCCACTCTCCGTCCATTTCCGTGTCCCAATCGTCCGGTTTTTTAGCATCGGGATCCGGGATATGAGTCGGTTCGTTCTCCAACCAACCTTCGGGCATCACCGCCGATTCGTCGACGATCTGAGCCGGTGCGTCCTCGTCCCAATCGTCAGGTTTCACAGCTTCTGGATCGGCAATTTTCTCCCTCTCATCCCAGTCTTCAGGTTTCTTGTCGTTGGGATCGTCGATTTCTTTAGGGGGATTGACGGTGGGGGTGAAATCTTCCAACAAGCTTCCAGAATTGACAATCTTTCTGTCCAAAGATATTTCAAATGTATTGTCAGGTTGCAGCACCAGAGTGAACAAGTGGGGAAGCTTGTCGGAAAATGCGTCTTCGATGCGCTCTTTCGGTTTCTTGCAGTGTTTTTCTTCTAAGCTGCCGTTAAGAGGGTTGCGGTGTTTAAATATGAAGTGCAGTTTATGGTCGTTGCCGCATTTATCGGGACCAAACATAATGGAATATGGCGTTTTGTCGTGGAAGTTGTTCAGATTTTGGGTTTCAGGGCCCTGACTCAGTAATTTCAAATAAGCACCGCCGCATTCTTGCCCGTCTTGGAAAATCACTTCGTACTGGACGATTAAAGGTTTGGTGTCAAAGTTGAAAGGTTTCAATAAGGATGACGCAATGGCGGCGTGTTTGGCTTTCGATTTGAGTACCAAACCTTTGTCACCCACTAATCCGTCTTTCCCTGCCCCCTCTATCTGCCATTCTCCGTCGTATTTCGCTATATCTTCTGAGATTCCTTCTTTTTTCGCTTGCGATTTCACCCATCGCTTGGCAAACTGATCCAAGTCATCAAAGTGTTCAGCTAAATAAATTCTTTTTGGATCTAAGGGTTCAGGACTTTCGTATGGTATATCTATGACAGGTTCCTCTGTCTCCACTATTGCTTCTTCAGAGTCATCCACTTCATCACATTTTCCGTTGGAAAAAATTATAAGTAAACTAACTATTGCAGTTACAATTTTTATGTGCATTGTGCTCAACGTGACGTCATATATTGTCCTGCAATGCAAATAAGTATCTAGTTACTAGAAAAGCTCGTATAATTCGCGACGAAATATTAAATAATGAAAGTCATCAAGGACTAATCTAATTTAAAAAAATTAACCGGAGGGGTTACTGAACGACACTTCCTGATATCGATTCGAGCAGCAAAATTATCGCCGAAAATGTACGAAATTGAGAACTCTGACTGTGTTGTTGTTGCGTTGTTACTAGAAATGTACAGGAACACCCGATTTTTACAAGGAATTACGAAAATCAGTTCCGGCCGACAAATTAAAATGTCATACCTAACCTCAAATTCCGGAAGCGGTTTTTATGCACAGCACACTATTTAACGTATTCACAACACAATTGCAAACATCAGCAGCTTAATTCACTTCAAAACTAATCGTAAGGTGAGTTAATTTAACATTGGATAAATGTAATTGAGGTTTTAAGGACCACGTATATCATGGCATTCGTGAAGGAGAATAAACACAAAACTATCAGCCAATCAGCATCAAACAGATGGCAAAATAGAATCACATTTGAAAATAGGCGGCAAGATAGCACGCTTCCTAGGCTACTAGATTCAAACAATTTCAAGGATTGACTTCAAATTTTTTTTATAATTTCGTCGAAAGAAGGGTTGTAGAGTGTATAAAGTATTTATTTTTTAAATAAATGCATATAATAAATACAGAAAATTATTATCACAGGTCAGATGATATAAATTAATTAATTTTGCAACATAACATGTTTGAATGAAAGCCATTTCACAGCAAAGCAGCCATAAAGCGGTTATAAAAATACAAGTTTAGGAATAAAAAGAAATAATGAGCAATATTGATTGGTCTTTGTGTCATCAATAATAAACGAGTTCCGATATAAACAACATTGAGCATAAATTTAGATATTTTTTTGGCCCTTATTCTAATAATACTCGTAAATGGAACGATAATCCAATTCTATTAGAAAACATCTTTGGCTTTTATTTTATTTTTTTTAAACAAGTATTCATCCCTAGTTTTCCTGCAATCATGGCGTGTCTTTCAATTTTATTCCAGACTGTAGCCATCATCAGTGTATAAAACATAGAAATGGTTATCAGAATCTTTAAGATGTGATAAATAAAATTATAGCCGAATGGCGAATTAGTTGTTAAAGTAACAACAAGTAAAATGAATGAAACAAAAGTGAAAAACCAATACAAATATTTATGATTATTCAAATTCTTGAGCGCTTCATCGCAAATCTCAATACTCTCCTCTAATATTGTTTTCTTTAAATGCACATCCTCTTTTATTGACTGAATCTCACTTCTTCTGATAATCAAAGTAGCAGCTACAGCTTCATGATCTGAGTAACTGTAAGAACACTCAGGGACTTTGTTAGGCAATGGCAGCTCATAGCTTTTTAAGTCAACTTGTAAGTTTGAGCTGGAATGATACATGATGTAGTCAAGCCTTTTACCAGGTATATTCTTCTTGAGTAGAGCGGTAGGTGTGTAACTGTTTGTGAGACTCTCACAAGTTGCTGCCATGTCTTGTACTGTTTCACCAGCTTCATTGAAGGCATCTGTAAATCCAGACACATTCAGTATAATCCTGTAGGCTAAATCTCCAGGTTCCGTATTTAAATCTCCAGCTAAAATGACCAGGTCAGCACCTCCTGATGTCATCTGAATGAATTGAGCAGTATCAAAGGCTTGAAGCACTCTATGAGCTTGATATTCATCACATTTGCGGTTGTATTCTGCATGTAACTGAGGAAATTTTAATTAATTCCAATGCAATTATCATGAAAAAAGACTTACATGTGCAGAATAAATATTAATGATATAATTGTTAACTTTCAATCTGCATAAACCTACTCCTTTTCCACCAAACCAATCTCCATGGTGGATTTTGTGAATGTATCCATTGACAGGCCACTGATGGAAAAACACTTCTTCCATTGTGTGACGTGACAAGATACAAATTCCAGAACCCGTGACTCCACTAAAAACGGCGATACAGTCGGGGTTATTTCATACAAAATAATCACCTGTAAAAGTAGTGGGAATAAGGCAAGACTCCTGACACTTTGTGCTTGATTAATTCATAATCCGATTTGAGCCAAATTTCTTGAAGGCAGACTACATCATAATGGCTTGTTGCTAACATTTCTCCTATCGCCTTTATTCTGTGTATCCTGTCTCTTGAAACTACGGCAAGGCCCCTGAAACTTACTATTTGAAGCCAATGCTCACTTATCACATGTCAGAATTTACCAGCAATTCAAAGTAAATACTTTAAGCTCCATCTTCACTAAGAACGACTACCGATTTATTGAAAATGATAAATTTAAAACTCATACATATTTTAAGATTAGAGACGCGTGACGTGTGACATTTCGGTATTGTTCACTTGGCAACCACTTGGCAACTGTCATACTGTCAATATATACCTATATACGTCAAAATGTCAAATTGTATTGGATTTTCCAGCGATTTTCCCAATGATTCTTTCTTTATTCTTTATAATCATTTGAAAAGTAAACATTTGTACCGGACATATTGACCACATTGCATTTTAAATTAAATTTACAAATTTACAATTTCAAATTGATTGTTACTCCTGTTGATAGAGTTGTGATCTGTTTTACCGACCCCCCACTTAGTTTTTTAAATTTCGTACATTCGCAGCTTTTTCGTACAGTGGTTTGTGGTTAAAAACTAAAATTTTATAAAACTTATAAAAATGAACGAGTTAGTGATTCCACCTGCACCCCTTTGGTACAGGAGTTCGGTGGTGACATGTGCCCCAGACAACACATTGGTGTATGGATCTAAAAACGATATAATAGTCCTCAAAGAGGGGGGCCCTGAAGAATGTGCCGAAGTAACATTCATCCAAGGAGCCCACTCTAAAACGTACTTTTCTTCATTTTAAGTCCAACCAAATCAATTGATTAGTTATTTCTCCATTACAGTCTTACTTCGATCAGTTTGAACAAAAAATGGAAAGATCCCCATTCATATGCAGTTTCTTTGGGAGAGGATAGCGTAATCAAAGTATGGAACCTTGAGACTTTTGAAAAAAAGACTTCAAACAAGGATCATGTGGTAAGTACATTTAATTTTTTGTTTTCAACTGTAATCAAATGGTTTAGGAACATAAAGAACCAGTAATTGGGGCCGTTTTTGCTGGCGACGATAGAGTTGTAAGCGCCGCCTCAAACGGTTTTATTACAATATGGAACATCAATACAAATGAATCTAAACCTTTGAAAGATTTATTCAAAAGCAAAGTCACCCTCACCTGTCTTTCCTCTTGTCCTCATGCTACTTGGTTGCTAGCTTTTGGTTTAAATAATGGTGGTGTGGTTGTCGCAGATTTACGTCGTAAGTTTCACCACGTTTTTACTATCTAGTTCTGTGTTCATTTATTTTGTTCAGGAAATGGGCGAATTCTGTATAAATTGAGGGGGCACTATCAGGCTGTTGTCTCATTATCCTGGTGCCCTGCACCAGTTAATATTTTTCCAAGACATATACAGAACAAAGTCAAAAATAAATCTGAGGGTGGGGAAAATGACAATAAAAGTGAAGACCTAGGGCATGCAGAGAACAAAATTAAAAATACATCTGAGGGAGGGGAAAGTGAGAACAAAAATGAAGATCCAAAATTGGAAAATGAGCAAAATGTTTCTCAGTCTAAAAAATCAAATCCTTGGATAAATTTAGTCCATGTCGATGATGCGGAAATTTCCCAAGATGAACAAAAACCTCTTGTGGAGTCTGACGACTTCTTAGATGAGTGTAACGCTTTAAAGTCTAAAATTTTGGGAGAAGATGTGCCCACAACGCCATCTAAAAAACTTGAAGAAACATTTGAAGCGCTAGTAGAAAGCATAAAAGAATTAAGTCCGTCGCAAGAAATTTGTCAGCAGAGAGTTTGTGATAGACCTCTGCCAAAATTATTTGATCCAAGTGGTGACTTTTTGGATGATCTCGTTTCTGATACTTCATTTGTGGAAGATAAGAATTTTAAAAGTGGACAGGAGGAAGAATGTGAAACAAAAATCGAAAAGAAATGTGAGGAAAGCGAACTAGATGAAGACAAAAACGTTGACGCTGAACGTGAGAATAACCAAGGAGTAAAAGAACAAACAAGTGAAACAGAAGATAAAAATGCAGAACAAGAGGCAAATGCAGTTGATGCGGTAGATAGTGGAATAATGACGGATGAATCATTTGTCAAAAATGACGAAACTGAAGAGGAACCAAGGACTGAATACTTGTTAGCATCCTCCGGAAAAGACAAAAGCATCTACATTTGGCGTGCAGGCACGGATGGACGAATGCAAACGTTTTTCAATATGCCAAAAAGGGGCAGTCGCCGAGACAAGAATTCAAATGCTTGGATTGCCATCTGTTGGGTCACTCCCGACACGATCCTCTCGTCATCGGCAACAGGCGAGGTTCTAGCTTGGCCTTTGCCAAAACCAAAAGAGTAAGTCTACCAATTTATATTTTTCAAGACTAAAAGTAATTGGATATTGTAGATCCAATAAACAGTACAAGGTGGTTCATTATGAACACTCCTCTCTTATTTTCAACATAGTAGCGCCGCCCAAATACTCATCTCGATACAATTGGCGTGACCAAATTGAATTAAAAGTGTGGACTTGGGGTCAGGACGGGCGTTTGATAAATTACGATGTAAATGAAGGAAAAGTACGGCTTAGTTACTCCACAGTTACCGCTTCTGTTACCTGTTTGGACTCACTATCTCTCGATCCGAATCGGTTTGTTTCCATTTTTGTTTCTGTAACTCTTTACTCTCTTGATCTTTATTAGATTAGCGATCGGTCTAAGAGACGGAAATATTCGTGTTTGGGATTTAAGTCTTCCGCATACAAAAATTGTCAAAATGCAGAAATATCAACAAAAGTTTACGCACAAGGTATCTGCGATTGCTTGGCACCCAATTAAAGAAATGGTTTTGGGATTCGGGACCGAAGAAGGACGAGTAATGAAATAAAAAAAGTTTGTTGCCAAATATCTAATTTTATTATACATTTAGGTCGGTTTTATTGAGATGATTTCCAAAAAAAATACTCTGTTTCCTCACTATTTTCGCAACCAAGTGTACAAGGTCGAATGGGGACCGATCGAGGGAAATAAGAACAATCTAGGACTGTACGTATTGGCTGAAGGAAAAATGGCAGTTTACGATATAACTCAACCCAACGAAGGTAAAACATCAATTTTGAATTTTACGTTATTGTATCTGTTGTTCAAGACCCTATACAGTTGGAGCTCCCCGAAAAGTTGTACGTTTATAAGTTTGCGTGGAAGCCAGATTTTACTTTGTTGTTAATAAATGGTAAAGATGGTTTGTTGCTCATTTTGACAACGGATCTGGTGGCACTTACAACACTCTATCCGACCGAGAAGTGTCTGAATAAAATCGTGTGGCATCCAGATGCTTTTACAAATAACGTCGAGATTTCTCCTCGGTGCAAATGGTTCGCTGCGACCACCTCGAAGGGACTTTTAGTTTATGACTGCAGTTCTCTAGAAGAAAATAAAAATTTTGCTGATAATATTGTAGCCAATTTTGAAGGACATTTGAAGCCTCCGTTGTCTCTAGCGTGGTGTCCTTTTGAAGGGAATAAAATTGTGTCGACGGCAGCTGACGGCTTGGCTCTCGTAATTAAATAAATTTTCTGAAAATTACAATATCTGATAGTTTCTGTTGTTCAGGTCTGGGATGTGATTACAAAATCTCTTATTTCAACCTTTGTTGATCCATTTATTGGACATAATCAGAGTATTCTGTGGAGTCCTCACGATCCCGATTTAATCATAATCGGTGACAGAACAATTAGAATTTGGAGGATTTCTAAAAATCCACCCAGGACCGACGAAGGTAAAATAAATCGATGAGGTATCGTTTATCGATATAATTTTTTGTAGAATTTTTGACCGCCAGAAAACGATTGCTAGCTAAAACAGCTAAGAGTGATTTGGAAAAGTCAAATAAAAATAAAACTAAAGCGGACGTGCCTTCGAAGATTAAAATTGTTGCTAAGAACTCGATAGTTCCACCATTTTATGTTTCAAATGATGAAAACATAAGCGCACAAGTTGCCGAGATGAGAAAAGTGTTGGCAAGTGGAGAAAGTTTGGTTGAGAATGTTGATAATTCTTTGGACCCTCTACAACTCTTTGGGACAAAGCAACAGGTATCCCAACTCTTGGATGCAAATTGTAAGTATTTATTATTGTTAATGGAACGAACTAAAATGATACGATACTATCGATAAAACAGACGATCAACAGAAAAAGGAAGGAAAACATAAGTCTTGCGAAATGATTTCTTTGTGGAAGGGAAATTTGGAAGATCACATTCAAGACGCCATAAATGAGAATCGTGTTACTCCCACACTGATTGTGTTAGCTCCGATGGTTTCACCAAAGTAAGTAAATGTTTATTTTAAAGTCATCTTAATTAAGTTATAACTTAGGCTGTGGCGAAACGCGTGTGAAGTTTACGCCAAGAAATTATCGGAAGAAGCGAATTCTGATCCTTTAGAAACCGCGATGTATTTCTTGGCTTGTCACAAAGTGGAGGAAGCAGTCAATTGCTTGTGTTTAAATTCGATGTTCAGAGAAGCTTTGGCTTTAACCAAACAAAGATTTCCCGAAGATAGCGATATGATTACCAAAGTTACGGAACAATGGGCCGAACATTGTACCAATACTGGGAATTTCGAAAATGCTGCTTTCTGGTAAATTTAACTCGTAAAATTGTTAATTTATTCTAATATCGATTTTCAGCTATATTTCTTTGAAACAATATGAGGACGCCGCAAAAGTATTGGCGCGACGTAGTCGTAAAGAATTTTTGGAATTTGCGGCGGAGTTAGCTGAGAAAGCACAAAATAAGAAGTTGTACAACTCTATTAAATTTAAATGTACCGAGATTGAAACTGCAGAACAAAATGCAACAACTGAGAATGAAGAAAATGTGCCTTCTAGAGTCGATGCCGTTTTGAAAAATATAACAGAAAATGATGAACAGTCCGTTAGCGGTTCAGAAAGTGAAGATAAATCGGAAAAGGAGGTTAAAGAGATTGAAGTTTCTCTTAGTTTAAAGGTGACAGATCAGATTACTCAGCACAATGAAGTGCCTAAATCCAGCGACCATGGCGAGGACCACGAAATACAAAATATTTGTTAATTTACTACGTTTTAAAGACTGACTGAGTCTAGGAAGTACTTTTTATTTTATTATTGTAAGAATTAAAAATAATTTTCTTAATTTAATTTTAATGTATTCTTTTCATTGAAATTATGGAATATATTTTTTTGTTACTAATAAAAACCTTAAAAATTACATTTGTTGGGTAAATCTAATATTGCAAATCTACATATGCACAATATGTACACACACCCGAGGTCATTACTATCCGCCAATTCCCTACAGTGAAGTCTGTAAAATTTTCTTGTGAAGGTTGTTTGCCAAAGTATGAAAATCAAAAACACTAAGAGTCAGAAGTAACGATCCCTAATAAACTGAAGCACGTAAATGTAATTGCAGTATCTCTGTTGCAGTAAAAAAGTCTTTGCGGACAAAGAGCAGAGTTGCCATCCACAGAAAGTATAAACTACTAAAAGGTAACTCTGCCTATTTTACTTTTTATTTAATGGACGGATAGTAATGAAATCGACTTTATAATAATAAAGCTTTTTTGCATGAGCAGAATCTGATAGTACCTAGTTAAACATTGGCAAGTGCTTGGTACATAAGCAAATCTTCAGAAATATCACTTATTTTGAACTCTTGATTTGCTGGCAAGAATACAGCTGTTCCAGGAATAAGGCAAATGTTATCTGATTTGGCTTTGCCGTTGACAACAAGCACAGTACTGGCTGAACCTCGTTTTTTAACATTATAGCTTTTTAGAGAGATAGGAGCCTGTAAAATAAATTGGTAAGTGTTGAATCATGATTGATTATGTATTTCTTAACATGACTGCTCTATTATAATCGGCCTGTTCAAAAGTGTAGTTTGAGTGATCCCCGCAGAGCACTAGTAAACGGGCGCTTTTTGGGGATATTATTCATCTTAAGATTTTGTCACCGAGAATTTTTCTTGTTCAAATGACATTGTGAAAAAATTCCTTGTTTTTTGCTGCTTTGAAATTAAATTTGTGAACTTTTTCCTTATTGTTCGTTGTTTTTGTGTTTACTGTTCTTTGTTATTTTGCGTATTGATTATTATTTTTAGTGAAGCGCCCGTTTTGTCGCGCTCTCATCGGCGGAAATTGGCTCTTTCTTGGAAACATTTGCATAATGTATTTTTAGTGTGAACAGGCCTGTTATAATACAGCAAGTCATGCTTTTTAAATAGGGACAACTTTTATGTAAGTACAGGAAATACATAATAAAATTCGTGAACCCCTGTCATCAGAATTAAGAATGTAACAACAGATGACGCTTCATTAGAACTAGGTGCCATCTACCGTTAATATCTGTAAACAACTTATTGGGAAAGTTTTTTTCGAAGTTTTGTGCATACAATAGAGCCAAGGTTCAAACTTACTCGAATTTGAGCAATGGCAAAGTCTGCTACCGGTGGTTTAAAAATTTGGCAGCAATTGTCTTCCACGATTGGTTTAAAGATTTTTTCTTTTGCTGTTTCACCCTTGTAAATAATCATGGAGCATAACGTGTCTACGTCGATGTATTTTGGAGTCAAGCCTGCGCGGACGACATTATCAGAACAAGCCATGCATTCAATACAATCTGTAAAAAAAAAACAACAATCACTTTATTGTTAAACAACCCTTAGGCCCGGTATTTCAGTCGTGGGTTAAACCAAATAAAAATGGTTAACTATTAAATTACCTGGTTAGGGGTATTTCGGTGTCGGGTTGGTTCTAATCAAGGTTAAATTTAACTGGAAAGTTAACCCAGGGGATAGGGGTGGGTTAACCTGCTTTTTCTCGGTTAGACATGCGCATTACTCGTGCCAAAAGTGCGGTGCAGAATTATTTATTTTTCTGTTTTGGCAAGTTTAATATTAAATTAGCACTTATAACGGCTATTTCGCATTTTGAAGGGGCGCCAAATGAAAGTTTGAAAATGGACAGTCGTCGAAGGTCAAAAAATTAGAGTTTGATATAAGCATTGTATTTACATTAAAATGTTAATTGTGAAATTCAATTTAATTTGATCTTACAATAGGTATTATTTTATTTATTTATTCATTTACAAAGTCCTTATAGATTTTTTGTTTAAATTTTACTTATATCTCTTTATTTTATTGTTGCTTTTTTTTCGGTATTTGTAGACAATGTGTAAAATTGTACAATTTATAACATGCAAATATATTATTATTATTATTATTATTTATTTTTACTTGAATAGATATTTTTTTATTATAGTTTACAGTATTGTAAAAGAATTATTTTTTGTTAATAAAAGATTATTTTATTTAATAGTATGCCCGTACCTTGTGTTTCATAAATTTTTATATGTTCTGATTTTCCCCGAATTAAAAAGAGCTAGAAGATTTTTTTTTTTATTGTTACATTAATATTTATAATTATTTTCTTGTTTTTTAATATACATATCTGATCCAAAAGTCGGTATCTGTTGTAAAATTCCATTATAAAAAAATAGGTATGAATTTTTGAATAAAAACACCACTCTTTAACCAAAACAACTCTACACGTGGGTTAAATACTGTCACAGCTGACAGCAAACGGCAGCATTCTACACCTGTCCGCTACGACTGGCTACGAGCTTTTCGAATATGTCTGCCGAAAGCACTGCCAACATTAAGAAAAAGTTGGTTAAATACTTTAACCCATAACTAAGCACTGAAATGCGCATACAAGGTTAATAATTGGGTTAAAATTTAACCGCGTTTTGCAAACCCAAAAGTTAACCCTGCACTGAAATACTGGGCCTTAGTGATGTATTACCTCCATAAAGGTATGCATGAGGCAAGTTGGGCCCTAAGTAAATAGCTTGAAAAGGTTCCAATTTCAGATAATTTAGAAAATATACAACAAAACATCCAACATCATCAGGGTAATGGCGATAAAGTCTCTCAATAAGATCTGCCAGCTGGTTTTTTCTTTCATTTACATCTAAAAAAAAAATGTTACAAATATGATTACAAAATAATAAAAGATACCTAGAGACTGAAACCTATGAAGTAATTTTTTCAGTTGTTCACTAATTACATGTTTGGGGGTGGCAAAGATGGCCTTAAAAGCTTCTTTTAATAGTTCAACAGTGTCAGCTTTATACTTTTCTGCAGCATCGCCAGTTACTTTTTTCAATTCAGGAATGTCTGAAATGGTTAAAGAACACTAATAGATTAAATTTTGTAAAATAAGAGTAAAAAAATACTCATGAGAAAAAATGAAATTTCAGGAAGAGGTCTAAAACCACACAGAGCCTCAAAAGGAGTTAATGCTATTGCCAATTCAGGTTTGTGGTTAGGGTCCTTGTAAATGTCAGGTCGTTGTTTATGCAATTCTTCTGCATGTTTCTAAACATCACTCTATTAAATGCAGTTAAAGGTGAACAGTTTTTTTACCTTTGCAGGATGCGCCTGAATCGATAATGCTTGATTCACTGATAAGACTTTGAACAAAAATGGAAGTTGGTCACCAAACTGCTTACGGACATTATCCCCCAAATATTCCGGGTGCTGAGCTATTACTTTCGACAAATCATCCCCATTTTTGAGACTAGACGGTCCATTAACATGAGTTCCTAGCCAGAGCTCGGCGTACGGCACATTCTTCTCGATTTTAAAATTTTTATTAACGTTCGCATGAAGAGCCGCCACTTTACTTTCACCACCTTTCCTACCCCACGCGTACGTTTGTATTTTGTAATTTAATTCCATTTTATGCAGTATTCCAGTAACACTTTTAGGTTAGCAGATTTTGACATTCATGACATTGAGATGACAGCGGGCCATGTGGAGGTCACAGGTAACGTGGGGTACGTTCCTCTCAAATGTTAGTTGAGATATCCAGTTCGAATATTATTAATCAGGTTTTGAGGGCTAAAATGTAAATGAAACTGAAAATAGAACGTTTAATTAAATAAACATGCATCTTGAAAACAACGTTTATTAAGTTACAACTATAAATAATTTGAAGGGTTAAGTTGTACTGATGCTCCCATGATATATTCGTTTTTGGATCTGTGTGTTTCCGTGATCGGTCCAGAACCAAAAAAAATTAGACGGAGCCAATCCTCGCTTTGCAAACTCTACTTCTATCAATATGTTCGCCATTATAATGATGCTAATTGAGAAGCACATAAGAGCACAAAAGCAACAAATCTCGTGAAGTGTACCATCTTCGGTCCATTTGTCGTAACGTTCTTCGGCGTGGTTACGTAACCGTCTGAAACGTCTCAACAGTCGATACCTGTAAGGTTTTTTTTTGTGAGAATTTACCCCTAAAAAGTTGGACAAGAACAACCTTAAAGAGAGTGGAGCTGTTTCTGTTTCCACAGATGGCAGACTGTTATCTTCCAGACTAGAATTATCTTCGTTTTGGTTCGACTCGTCGTCGCTGTTATGGTCGTTGGTAACTGGTTCGTTTTCGACCATTCCTTCTTTGATCTTGACTAGATCTACTCCGAGTCTGAAATTGTGAGTCATTATAAATTCTTCGAATTTTCCCGAAGGCTTACTCTAGACGGTTAGGTCTAGAACTGCGCGCTAGAGAGGAAGCTCGCAAGGATAGATCTGAAGTCCTCCTAGTTATTTTACGAGCGTCTGCAGTTTTAGAGAGCTCAATTGGTCGTGTAATCGTCGCAATGCTCGCCCGTCTTTTTGTAATCACCCTACCGTTCGAGGTGGTTGCGATTTGTTTCTGGGCTGGAGCCGTCTCTGAAGAATTCGAATTCTGCAGGACCCGCCTAAAATTAGCTCATAAATATTTCGCAACAGCCAGCACTAATCTATTTGTGAAATGTTGTTTGATATCTGACAATTTTTTATTATCGGAAATTATTTCATACTTTATGGCCCTGTCAATGAACCGATAACTCTACAAAAAATGAATTTCTCAGATAAACGAGTAGTCCTGAACCAGGATGTAGATTACACGAACGTGATGCATCTATTCTCTAAGTCTCCAGTCGCTGTAAAAACTCACTTTGTGTACTGAAGTTGTCTCCTGGCGGAATCTCTTTGTTGTTTGAGGAGATTCACATGATTGATCATCACACCGACGGATTCTGATATACGATTTTCGTGTTGGACCGCCCCGTATCGTTCGGAAGAAATGGTCGCGTGTGAAGACGCCTTCATCACGATATCGATCTGCCCCAAGAGCGCCGAAAGAAGTTCCGTGGTTTCGGCATCGATGCATAACGATTGCATTTTGTTGGCCTTCTGGATCAGCCTCTCCAGCTCTGTGTTCAGATTGGTCTCGGTCTGGTCTCGATACCGCCTCTGACGCTCGCACCTGTCTTTGACGGTGGTCGCATCGATGGTAAAAGCCAGAGACAAAGCCACGAATTTTTGCTCCAGTTCTTCATCGCTTAAGCGTTCCCTGCGGAAAAGCTTTCAAGTTAGTTCGCACCGGTTCTTGGAAATATCCCGAGTTTTCGTCTGTTTACGTTTCTCAGAAAGTTTTAAAAATATGAAGGTTGCGTTATCGTTGAAGTGCGGTTTTTAATGTGGTTTTATGCTGAAACTTTCGATGCTCTTTAATTATATAATCTGATTCAAATGCCAAATCTAAACTTTACTCATATCTGCTACTCACAATTAAATGACAACAATTAGGGCTTAATTAAGATTTATTATGAGTTGCTATGCTGTTGTATCGTCACAGAAATGCATAGTGGACAGATCCTGCGATGCAAGTTGTTACAAACAAATTCAGTTTTTAATTTTAGAAAATCTAGAGCTGAGCCTGAGCCGTTACCGCGGATTATTCCTGCCATCACAGTTTATTCTGCGAGAAATAAATTTGTGCGGCGGCACCAAATATAACTCTTTTCGCTTTAATTCGAAAAGATTTATGTAAAGAAAATCGGCGGAAATTCATCGTTTATTCAGGCCGAAAATATTTTCTTTGTTCTTGTACCTTCGACCCACGCACCGTTTAGGAATGCCTTACAATAACATCGCAAATCGGAACGCTATTTCCTCAACGCTATCACAATATCAAAGGCGATTTAGCACATGCAGAAAAGAAAGCAAATCGCCCGGGTATGGTCAAGGGTAATGGGATTAAGGCCGACTCTATACAAGGAGACTCGGCGGCAAAAGAGTTAGATGTGGAGGAGGTGAACGTCGGTGAGATGAGCGGTTTTGGGAATATCGTACCTTGCTCCGTTGCCCAAAAGTCCCATTTTTTCCAGGACGGAATCCGGCAGGCTCGGGAACACCTCGAAGGGCTCCTGGTTGGGTAAGCGTTGAGTGGCTCCATCGGACATCGATCGAAACCTCCTGAAATCTGCATCCTGAAACAATGAAATTATGAAGGAACTATCAAACGCCGAGCACCGACCACAGCAGCCTCGGTCCTGTTCATTTGGCGGAAACAAATCCATTAATAATTTCGCATAAATGTTTTAATCAGGCTCTGGGCTGTTTATTTATGCTGAGGTTTGGCGTGGAAAGGGGCAATAAGTTATATAAAAGTGATGGGTGGCGGAAAAGGCTGTAATTTCTCTCGAACTGGGACATCGATTTATCGTGCAAAATTTATCTCGTCGGATTCGACGAGATTTCAGTTTTCCTTGATGGATTGCCGCATTGACACCGTTTTTTTTATTCGGTTATAATGTATCTGATGTGTTTACTTTAATGCAAAATCCGTTGATACCGCGTCTGAAGGTTTGTTTTCATTACGGTTTCTCATATGAAATTATTTAAACAGATCCTTTTACAAAAATAAGCAACAGGATCGCTGATTATTTTCTGAATATTCCCAAACCAACGCGTGTTAAAAATACAAAAATTCCTGCAGTACACTATCCAAAGGCGAGATCTAAGTCGTGAGCACCTGACTGCGGTAAATGTATTTCGTGATTATTTAAATTTATTGCGCGTTGCTTGCACGGAGTAGTACTTCATTTTTATCAGAACTGCACTTTTAAATTTGTTGTAAAACGTAACACAAAGCAAAACATCAACAAAGAACTCCCAAGTTGAGAAAAAAAAACAAGTCTGATTTCCATTTCCTGTGACACTTATTGTGGATTGATGATCCAAAAGTCTAGCAATATATCAGATTTGAATAGTTCGGACGTAATTGGAAATGGAAAGCAATTTAGCCAACCCAATTCAGGAATAAATTAAAAACGAACAAAATCGACTCTTGAATAGAGGGAAATTGCTGCAAAATGGTGTTCACAAATCCTGCAATAAATGTCATTAAAGCCGCAGTAAACAAGTAAACGGTGTCTAGTTAATAATTCACGCTTCTTAACATTTATATGTTTATCACTACCGTAATCCCATAAAGCGTTAGTTTAGTAGAAACAAAGTAACTTGTAAAAATGTTGCAATTAGCTAAGTGTTTGTAGAAGCAATAAAATATCTTAATAGGACTCATAATTCTGCCAGCGTTCAGATTGAAATTATTGTTAATTAAACTTGACCTCTCGTGTTCTTGAAAATTTTTCAGTTTGTCATTAATACAATAATTACATTTTTTGTTGTTTTTTCCTTTGAACTTACCTTCATAATCATCATAATTTTACAGTAAAGTCCAATCATTGCACATGGAACGAAGAAAACTGGTCAGGTCACGTGTTAAGCAATTCTTATCATTTGAGGTCGCACTAAAGACTATAATCTGACAGAAAACACATGTCCTGAGTTCGTTGTTTATTTATGTGCATCAAAAACAATTTTCAGTTTGTTGGACAAAAATTACAGGAATTTTTAAAGATAAGACAATCGCCGGACATTTTAGAATGTTTCAGTGTTGTCTCCAGTGTGATAAAGGCGCCTCCACTTACGGTGACGTTGGAGGGGTAAAGTTTTGAATAATTTTTCCTTTTCATGTACCTAAACACAATTCGACCTGATGAACTCGTTGGTAACTGCAATATTTTTCAGAACGTTAAAATAAACTAAAAGTCACTTTAGAATATATGTAGAATAAAGACGGTGAAAATTGATCAAATTGGAATTTTTTGGGAGTTCAACAACTCTCATGGTTCAGTGCTGAATCGAGAATTACAGGTGGTAAAAAGTTTAGTTTCGAATTTTTTTCGGCGATTAAAAACCTTACGCTTTTTGGGAATTCTGTGATCTGACAAATAAAAATATTCAGGGAATTACCAACCTTGTTAACCACAATAACAATAAATTATTGGAACAAACGAACAATGAACTCGTGCACGCGAATATTTGATTGTCTGAAGAAACTGTCAGTTTAAACCGCTGTGTAATTTCTTCCACTATATAATTTTTATCGATCTAGGGAAGGAAGGTCTGGCCTGTGTAAAATGTACCAAAGAAACTGAGTTTTTCTACTTGAACCCACGCGAGATTTACAGTATTTACACCTATTTTACGTTATCTTTTCTAGAGAAATGTTCCTCTTGGTTTACAGAAAATTTTTATTAATTATAAAAACAAATAAAGAAGGATCATGATTCATGATAGACAACTTATTCTACGGCACTTTTTGCATTGGCTCAGTATGAGTCTTGGATTTGTAAATTTACTTTTTTAAATTATTTTCTGTTGTAAGTGGAAATTTAGACTTTAATGGAACACATACCTACGTGTGTGCGTTGCATCGAATTAAAATTTGAAAAGCATGCTGCACAAATTGCTGCAACGGAGAAATTTCTAGTTTTGTCACTGATATTTATTAATTTATTTAAAAGGGAAGAGTTGTAAAATGTTTGTCAATGCCTTAAACTAAAAGAAAAATGTAATGTGTAAAATTCAAAATATACAGAGTATTTCACGAGTGATAATGAGCCCGACGGAATTGAAATTACAACCCAGAATACATTTGCAAAGCAAAGCTGTATATGGACGCGGACAATATCCAGGTTTGCAATGGAAATGTATTGTGGGTTGCATTTTCAAATCGGTCGGGCTCATTATTACTCGTGAAATACCCTGTATAGTTAAATTTGAACTGGTGTAGTTTAAAAGTGCATTATATACTACTAGAATCTGCAAGATGCTCAGTACCTACTCAATTTTAGTCGAAGGTAAAATTACAAGATCTAATTTTTTTATCGGATAAACTTTATGTTTTGACAATTTAACGAGTTGAATTTGGGCATTTTTATTCTAATATCAACGAGTAAAATTGTCTAAAGCAAAAATGTTTAAGAGAAAATTGGGAAATTTATCAGATTTTAAAAATTGGGTCGTGTTATTTTTGGAAAGATTAATTCCAGAATACAAACTTTAACATTAAGTAATTATTTATTTATAATACAGTTATTAAAACCACAATTATTAAAAACAATTTGAGAATCTGACAGAAGTAGCATGCAATTTTAATCACTTTTGACAGATGACACAGTAGTAGGGCGTTTTTATCGCGATAAACATTTTTGATTGGATGAAAGCAAGCGCTCTGATTGGCTGAACACGCACGTTTGATGTGGCAATTAATGGTAGAAATTTTTAGTTCTGATGTAGTTTTGGACGTGCTATTCATTTCTATCTTTATCTTTATACCTTTGTAGTAGGAGCAAACCATATTGGGAACTCGTTATAAAATAAGTCGATTACCTCTTACAATGGTTACAATGGTTTATGGCTTGTCCGTAAAGATGGCGCAAATACTATCTAGTGACTTTACTGATTTCGGTTGCTTCGGCACGCTCCAAACGTTTGCAGCATGATGGTCCGTACTCGAAATTTTGTAATGTGTACCAAGAATTTTGACTGTTTCGATAACAAATGGTTTATTGGATTTTTCGGGCCCTTCTAGGTACCTACCTAGGACCACTAATTAAAAATGGCCCATAATATTTATGTCAGGCGAATCTACGTTAAATAGCAAACAAAAAATTTTAATGTGAATTTGGTCTTAGACGAATAATTTTTAAATTATTATTACGTATTATCAAAAATGACATTTATGCAATCCTGATCGGTGCGACCTAATGCGTTGAAGACCACCAGTAAGTAATCTGAATCTTCAAAGATTTGAGTAATTTATGACGACCGACAGCAATGGGCTGTGCCAACCGTTCCAACCCTCATAAAAGTATTAGTATGTTATAAAGTTTGGTAAAGTGGTCTTCGAGAAATAGTCAATTTTGACTTAAATTGTAAATCATTTTACAATAGGAGAGAAAACTGTCTTATAACTACCATAAATAACACAGCAAAAAGGATTAGGTATTTACCCTGAACAAAGGAGCAATAAAATTAGAGGGTATAATGGAATTATTTATGGTAGTAAGGTAAGACGGTTTTTTCTCATATTGTAAAATGATTTACAATTTAAGACAAAATTGACTATTTCTCGACTACTATACGACATTATTTCTTATGGGCGGATTCAACACTAAGAAAAACTGTGAAGGTATCAATAAAAAAATCATCTGTGAACCAATAGTATTCTAGGGGTTATACATATGTCTTTTGCTTAAAGAGTTAAAAACAGTGTTATTTAATAGTTTACGCAACCTTCTCTTTGTTTTTCTTTGACAGCGCATTCTGTATGAATGCGATTATCCATCCTACACTACAAAAGTTAAACGAGCCACTACCGCTTCAAACAAAAACCCCATCAAATAATTCATTTCTCCTTTTCTTTATTAAATGCGATTGTTTTTCTGACTGACCAGACACGAGAAATAATTATTTGTGCTCTAATTTTAACGTAGCGATTATTTTTCTAAACAGTACTCCTGTCAGTTTTGTTTTTCTTCACATTTTATTTATTTTTATGCATCATCGACTACACCCTGTATAAAGTTTATAATATGTCACTTTTTAGCAAATTAGCACACCACTTCACCACTGGTTATTTCTGGAAATCTGGAATGAGAACTCGTTACCTACATCTTTAATACTCTTGGTCGCACATGAAACGATGCAATAATAAATTACGGTTTAGTTGCAAGTGTTTATTGAAAATTAGAATGCCCATTCATAAAATATTGTCCAATACAAAAGACGCAGTAGAATTCTTACTTGGTGACGAAACATAAATATGTATATTCGTGGATCGAGTCCATAAATAACAAGTACAACGTTTCTTGCTAAATTTGAAATACATACTATCTAATAATCAATTTAAGTTTCTTTGTAATGTGGTGTAGTGCAAATTAAATTTTAAATGACTCCTCCTTATTTAATTACAGTTATTTTTCATAAAAAGCCATTACGTAGAAACTAACAGCGTCTAAACATTATTTCTAATAATGATTTGATGATGTACCTATACTTTGTTGTTAATTTTTTATTCTATAATAAAAAGTTGCACTTATTCTGTAATAAACAGTATTAATTATTATTATCAACTACCAACAGTACCTAATAGGTAATCACCAAGGGAGTAATTAAAAAATAAAATATCAGATCTGATTCTACTTTTAATGATTTGTTCCTTTTTAATCAAGAGGAAAGAACCAGAGTAGCGTTTGACTTAAAAAGTGTGAAAACGTTTATTTCTATCTGGGGAAAATTTTTGTAAAATTTGGGCCAACATTTTAACGTGTTTTTTCAAGTGTTTTATTTTATCTAAGAAAATTGCCATTAAGTAGGTAATTTAATTGGTATTTAATAATTTAATTAAACAAGATCTTTAAGAGAAAAACAAGACGATTATCATAAAATAACAAAAATGCCAATCATGTTTTTATGAAACCCTTCAAACTTTTACGACTTTATTAAATAAACTGACTCATAAACTTGATGTCTTGAACAGATGATTTAATAGTTGTTGTTTTTTTATTTTTGACCGTAAATAAGTAAAATACTTAATGGTTTAACTTCAAGTTTTTGTTTATTTTTATTTATCGTGTATTGGTAATTTGTACGGTCGACACACATGTCGGATAATTAACTAAAATAAGAATTAATTCGGCAATTAAATCCTCAATTAGTGTAGCTGTTTGTGAGATTTTAATTAGGAATATTTTGCTTCTGACTGAAAACAAAGTGATAGGTCAAAAAATGAAGGTACTTCATTATACTTGATCTGGATTTTATCTTATGTCCAAGAACAGCCGAAGCAATTGTAGCGCGCTGGAGTTGTTTTGTGGATGTCAGCGTGTCTTTGTCGTTAATCAGATGGAATTAATGATTAATCATAATCTGGGCATATTTAATCGTAATGGTCAATCAGGATGTGGTACGCCAGCTCCATGCAAAATGGATGGTTCATATTGCTTGACCCTTTTGATTAAAGACAATGGTTAAGCAATGCAACATTATTGTCCGTGCGACGCTCAAACGCTAAAATATTATCTAATATCTATTGTGGAGATACCGAGTTTCTTACACAAAAGCCGAAAAACTCCCGACAATGGGCGACCCTTGCCAAGATCTAATCTTCTCACCTCGGCTGCGTTATCCTTTTGTGCTAATTCTTGCGTTGTGGATGACTTTCTCGATAAACCCTCCACATCCTCGCTCGAATCCGAATGGCAACTGGAGGCACTAGATACGGACACTATGGACTCGTTCCGGTTTCTCTTGAAGGAACCAGAGAAAAGTTCCGGGGAGTTGTTGTTCAGTTCGAACGGCATCTTCGAGGCTCGCGTTATCGACATTATTTACGTTTTTCGAGTCGCTTTTCGAACGTCGCTCGCCACGGATCGACTGAGTTTCGGTTTATGAAGAGTCGCAAGTCGTCCCCACTCATCATAATTTACTACATATTCGACGGACGGCTGTTTCGCTGAAAACGACATCACTTTTGCGAGGAACAATTTATATAAACGCCCACCGATAATCCAACCTCTCGGCCGGCACGGCATTCAGGCCGAGCGAGCCGAATTTTTTTAGCTTCGAAAAGTAAACCGTTTCCAATTTAGTAGCCTCGTTTCCAAACTAATTGTCCATTAATCTCTTTCACGTGTCACGACGAGTTGGCCGTATTTGAAGGCTATTTGTAATAAAATGCAAAGTAATTGCATTTTATTCGACTGTCGCATGATTTACCGACTTTTATAATGCGATAATGAGCTAATTATCAGTTGTGTTTCCTGTTGGCGTTTCCCATGAAGGAAGGAAATGTATCATTTTGTTGTTTTTATTAAATTCAAATGAGACATCATCATTCACACAATATGTCAACAAGCAGTGGAGAGTATCACAAGTCTGATAACGAATCTGTGACCTTAAAAATATATTATCGAACTTTGACTGACGAGAAAAATAAGTAATTACCGCTCTGTATAATTATTACAGACAAATTTTAATTTGTGTAAAAATATTATAAGTACTCCATGAGAGCTTTGCTTTACGTTGTTTGTTTAAAAAACAATGAGTCAAGAATAATGAGGGTTCCGTGGGAATTTAAAGGCGACTAAAAATAGATCAAAAGATGATTTGACCTCATTTCTGGCAGATATACATTTGTGAGATATTTAGCCTTAATTAAGTAAACAATAATTTACGTCTCAATAACGATTTCATTTAATCAGCCTAATTATGGCCCTGACGACGTCCATAGTTTGATCGTCTTCTAAGACTATATCGAATGTGTCCATGTAAGCCGGGAGATTGCCTTCAACCTAAAAACAGTTATTAAGACAAACTCCAGATTTTTAAAGTAAATAAACCTTTTCAAATATAAATCCGATTTTGAGAACATGATTAGCGTGAGCCATCCCATCGGCCATCTTAGCGTCACCTAGAGAGTCTCCTAATAAAATAACGTTATTGCGATTTTTTACGAGGTCGTAATAATCAGAATTTTTTATGGCAAATTCGTTTTTATTTAAAACGTGAATTAGAGGCCCCTGGAAACCCTGAATTGTGCCGTTGTCATCGTACTTTAAGAAATTTGAAATCACCTAAAAAGTGTGATCAGTCAATGCATCTCCAAAGAATAGTTTAATTAAGTACTTTAATATTTGGTAAATATACGTCGTAATGTTTCAAAACTGAAATAACCGTGTTCCCTAGTCCAGCAGAGAAGATTAGCACAGGTACATCGTTGTTTAATAGCGTTTGAAATAATTCTTTGGTTCCGTCTCTTAGAGAGGTAGCTAGTTTTGTGACAGCTTCATCGATCTCTTGAGGGCTCACTGTCAAACCACTATAATATATTTTCTGTAATGAATAAAGTGTAAAAGAGTCACAGCATTACCGGAGAGCTTGTTCTGACTGCGACCACCACTCCTCCATCAATTTGCGCTTTTCATCAAGGGGTATGCTTGGGTCATACTCCATTGGGTAGTATTTTGTGACCAACGCATTTGACGTCTCTTTGTACTTCTCCGTAATTGATGGACAATAGCTAAACATACCTGAAACGAACATTAGGAGGCACAAGTGAAATGTTACTATTGAAGAAACTTACGGAAACTGCTTAAGTGTCGCTTGCCATTTTCGTGTTGTTTCGTTATTGTCAAATCGAAATCTGACACTATTTGCAATTGTTGAAAGGTGTCATTGATTATACCGTTTAGTTTAACGTTCAGTTGTTCGGCGTCTTTTATGTGAACGTGTGGTTGATTCAGTTCTTTTATTTCATTTACTAAATTTCTTGCCATTTTTTCTAACCTAAAATGAGGGAGTGCGTCACAATTGACAGATCGTTGGCGGAGAGGTTATGGCAGAAATCCCTAGGTCAGTTGCGGGAAATATAACTTGTATTTGTATTCATTTATCGCCGTCCAAGCCTGACACAATTGTCTACTCACATTTTGGTTACTAGCCGCTGGTAATTCTTGTAAAATGCGAACAGGAATTTTGAAACATTGCAGATGTGCATTTGTACTGATTGATTTTTTGATCGTCACTCAACAAAATTGTCCCGGAGTAATGTGAGGTCCAGGTTTGATTATTCATTGTTTAATGCTTCAGTTTATAATTTTTTTTTTGATACATACTTGACTTAACGAACTTAATGTTACCTAAATGTGTAACTATTTTAATCATAAAACCGTTTGACTGCAACCGCAAAGGTTACATGGCGCATCCACCATATTGGATTGTCAAAATTATTCGTGATTTCTGACTTCTGAGAGACTTTTCGTTTTTGTATCGGATTAAAATAGAAACTGTGTTTTGCGGACTATTAATTGTGATGGATGATTACAAAAAACTGCATAACTCTATTTTGAGTAGTTGAGAACACTTCGAGTATATTGCTTAGTAAAACTGGTGGGGAACCAAGTACTTAATGATATCTCGATTATCAACTGAACTTAATCGAATAAGAGTTACGGAACGTAGTTCAAGCCGGAAAAACTTGTTGATACATTTTTCTTTTGCTGTTATTTGATAAAGTTGTTTAAGATGTTAAGTTAAATTTAGTTAAATAGTACCTATTCGGTACTGGTGCAACGTGAGAGTAAACTCTGATATTCTGTTTTCTCGGAAGCTATCCGAATTTTTTTAATCAAGAACTTTCAATTGTGGAGTAGTAAGTATACAGTGAGTTTTTTTTAAGGATGAACTCGAGTAACAATCTCAGCAAAAAGTTGCGGAATTCTTATAATGCTATGAAACGTTTATTACGAGGAATCAATATTTGAAAAAAAAGTTTTTAATTTTTGGAAACGAATTGTAATCAGTTGCAAGTAAATTTTGTGTTTATTTTCTTGATATTTGGATAATTACTTACATGAGATTTTACAATCTTTTGACTAAGACTGTACGTAAAAGTAAACAGAACCACACTGAATTCAATTATCATTGCATTTCTGTTAAAGTTCTTAACGTAACTTTAGTAAAACGTGCGATATGAGTGTAATATTGTATACCGACGTCAATCATATGCGTAAAACAGGTACAGTTGCGGCCGTTGAAAACTCAGACACTTTGACAACGCCAAACTTTTAGCTTAGTAAATGGTATTGAAAGTGACGTTTCTCAAAATGTCACTCAAACATTATCCACATTAATTTCTCTCGCAATGGCTCTTATACTCACACCGTCCCTCAGTCAAACACATTTTTGCAAATCAGATAATTGCGGCATTTCAAAAGTTACGCGCGATTGTGACCTAATATGTCAAATACTGACAGTGACTTTATAATCCTTGATGAAAACCCTGTTTACGCTAATCAAATTTCGGAATTTATACAGAGTGTTTAAATCTTTCCTGTCTGAGATTTCAACGGCCGCAACTGATTGGGGACAAATTACTTTGGTCGTCAAAGTCAGTTGATTGACATAAAGTTGTAAAGCAAGCATTAGGACGGTTAACCTTATTTTTTACTACTGTCAACCACTGTCACTGTCAAACTCATCATTGCGAAATGTTAAATACCGAAAAATGGACCACTGAATGAGAAATTCCAAGGAGGAAAAATTGAGAAGGTTTCCACAAGGCAATTGGCCCATGGACAATCCCTCAGAAGCAAGGGAGACGATTCTAAATTTTTGAATGGTGGAAGGTCCCATATTTTTGACAAGAGAAAAGTCAATAATTTAAAATTGTCGTCAATGTTGACTTGACGTTAATGCTTGGTTTACATTAATTTGTTTTGAAGTGACAGAAAAATGACGACCAAAGTATTTTGTCCCCAATAGTACATAACCTCAAAAACCGTGTTTTTCCACATATAATTAGCGATTACATGGAAAATCCTCGACCAACTTTTTTGTAAATTCATTAGAAAATTCTACGATATCGATACTTTATGTGTGAAAAATTAAAAAAAAATTGGCCATTTTGGAATATGTTTTTTATCAATTTATATACGAGCAATCGAGCATTGATCGATTTCTCGTAAGAACGCGTGTAAAATATTCCGAAACTTTAAAAGGTAATAACTTTAAAATTCCTCGATCAAATTTTTTTAAATTTGGCACAGTACTTTAGCATGGATAGGACTATTGTACCAATTTTGAGCAATTTTCGCCATTTTTCAATGTTACTCCAGTTCATCCTTAAGACTGGCCATAGGGTTTTACATGCTAATTTTTCAACCCCCTGTTAAGTTTTGTCATCATGAAAATATTCAACCCAGTTTTGTAGTAAAGTTGTGGGATATGATAATGTATTATTAATTTATTAACCAGAAGCAAGGAATAAGCTAGTAAAAAGACGTTTTTTGAATTTCGTTTGGTTCAATTTTAAATTTTCAGTAGGCTAAATATTCACCTGACATTTGTAATTTTGATATGTAATTGATTGTGTAATTGCTTAACTCCCTATGGAAGCGATTTTGAACATTTCATTTAATTTTTATTGAAGTGAAGAACCTTGTTATTACATAAATAATGAATCTATCCTTATTAAAGTAATATTCAGACTGTTTTGTGGATTTTTGCCAATAATATTTTGTTTGTAAATTGTCTATTACAACCATTTAAGTATCACGAAATGAAGTAAATGGCTAGGTAATATTACTTTTAATCTAAAAACAGGCTTTGTAATTTCCACAAAAATAAAAGTTAACAGGGGGTTGAAAAATTAGCATGTAAAACCCTATGGCCAGTCTTAAAAAAAACTCACTGTATAAATCTATTTTTTCCAATTTTTGTTTTTAAATTAACTTCCTTAAATATCATTGCTTTCTCGAAATCCAAAACTTCAAAAATCTTTTGTTTACAAATTGATGAATACATAGGATTTAATTGCTTCTGTATTATGGTTATTATTAGTTATTACAGTCACGTTTTTTTTGATACTCATTTCATTTATTATAATTGGTTGTAATTTATTTTATCTTTCCACATTTGGTTGCAAAGTGTTTCATTTACTGTAAGTCTCCTCCAAGTTCATTAGGTCCTCGTCGTGGAGGAGGGACAACATAATGCATTAATTATTTTCATTAATTAAATTTTTACAAATCAATACATTAGGTATGCCAAGAACGAACAATCAATTTTTGTATTTAACTTGTCTTAAATCTTGGTTTCCTATGTTTTTAATATAGAATAACTTTTAGGTACTTTGTTTTTTTTTTTTGGTTACCTTTTTAACCGAATATTTATTTATGCGGCACCACTGTCTGCACTTTAATTTCGTTTGCCTTATCCATCCTCCTCTCGATAAAAACCTCGACCTCTCGATCGAATTCCCAATTCGTCTGTTTTATTTTTTGTTCGTCAGTTGCACGGTTGCAACGAAGTCGGTGTGAGGCATCGAAAATACGAGGAAGTGATTCGAGAACACGGCGCGTGAAATGGGGGCCTTGGGAGCAAAGGGTTGGAATTCTCTGGCGTGCTTGTGCCCTTCTTTCTCTTTTAATAACTAATACCACGATTTATCTGTACCTGGTTCAAAGACTTGTCGACCGTCTGATGCGGAAGCGACCCAAGTGTTTGAAACAGAACTGTGATTTCAATTTAACTCAGTTTTAGAGCTCATTCTTATTCGTATTCGTTCAACTCAAACAGTCACAAAGGACTGTTTACTTTGCCGATTTATATCCTGCCACTCGGCGATGGCTAAAGTCAACCCTTTATTTAACTGTCTGCTCCGACGAATGAAACGTCGAAGATGTCCTCCGCGTGTTCCACCCCGATTTAATATGCGGAGTGAATTATATGCATATGGAGCGACAGCCATCAAATCAAAAGTTTATCAAACACCGTAAATTAATAATGCAGCAGTGAAAGGGGGCTGGATGGGCCATTGGGATCCATTATTAATTTTTATGACTTATTTTCACTTTTACAGACCGCATTCGAACAGGACGAGAGGGTTGAAGGAGACACCGCCAAACTCGCCAGCTGAATTTAAAATTTAAAATCGGAGACGAGACGAATTTTTTGTTATCTTTATTTCTTTTCTATCGGTGGGAAGGGTTCGGGGTCGATGCAAATTTTTCGAAATTCACCTCGTCTCGAAAAACTCCACGATTTAATTAAAACTTCCTTTCGAACAAGTCGAAGAACTGTATTAAGTATCCGATCCTGGATTAGTCCAAATCTGGGTGACGCCATTGTTAATAATAATTACGGGTGATGGTGCGGGAAGGATTTTCAGCGGTAATGGTAATAATTGTCTGATAAATGTGAGAGGTGTCGGTGTGTCGGGGATGTCAACGAGTCCAATCCTTCGTGGGAGTGTAAAGTATTAACCACGTGTATACAAGACGCAAGCAGATAAGATCGGATGGAATCCATGAACTTGCACTCTCTATCGAATGTAATCCGACTTCGACCCCGAAAGGCACTTGCCATTTCTCAGTGTTAAGCCGTTCGGATGTCCCATTCTCGCACACATCTAATCAGTTTACAAATTTTTCAGGTGCGAAACGACGAAAACGCGGCCGTTTTCGGTAATCGCGCCGAGAAAAGACCGGGATGGGAACGGAACCGGCACAAAGACGACGGGGAGGAAGGATATAGGCGAGCAACTAAGGACTTCTGAACTGAAGGCGAAAGGTTCAGAGTCTAATTACCTCTCCAGAGATTCATTAATCACAAACTCCCGTAATTACATTCGCTAAGTTTATACATACATATTATAGCGCACCGCGTTCTGCCCTCGGCGCAAACAGACTAATAGTGATCTGATAACGACAAAAAGCAGTCTTAGGTTATCATTTCTTCAATTACCGGGTTAAAAAGCGTCGCCTATCTCAACCCCATTCAGCCGCGAACGACTTATCGCGATCTCTTCCAGGGAAAACTCGGCACAGCGGACCCGACGAAAAATAAACCGAGGAATGTAATTTTTGAGCTTGCAGTTCCGCACTGGAATTGATTAAATTAATAAGGACGGGGAGCTGTCTGGGACTTAAAAGGACCACGAAAGCAGCACTGAAATCAGTTTTCTCGGGGAATAAAATAAAAAAAAAATTAGCCTAATTTTCAAAAGTAACTCTGCTCGAGCCAAGATTTAAAGGAGAATAAAAGAAAAATTTGACACCTACATTGAGATCAGCGTGCGTTGAAATTCTGACGGCAACTAATGTTCACCCCGTGTGCCGTACGGAAGAAAATTAAATTCACCCTTGCAGTTGTGCTCCCTTAAATGAAAGCGACGTAGTTTACCCCTAAATAATTAGTATGGTGCTACTAAAAATATTTGACTCATTCTCATGACTAATTCGTAAATACCAGACAGATTGGAATTTAAAAAACGGGCTATAAATAAGGTTCCCGTTCAGTATTTTAATAAAAGAATTCTTGGGTTAACATCATTTAGGTATAAACACCTGAGTGGTTGCTTTGAACGACAATTAAAAAGAAAATAAAAAATCAAACCGCCTCAAGAGTTCCATGTTGGTTTCTCGCGACTTCTAATTAAATAAAATTGACGAAATTTTATATACCTGACTAATTATTGATAAGGTATATTTGAGAATTTTTAATTTTTTTTTTGTTAATAAATAAGGCCGTAACAGTTTTATTAGTTTTCTGAAATTAACTGTTAATTTACCTATAAAGTTTTTACACTAAATGAATCTGTATCTGCTAGCCCATCAAACCCTGGTGGCACAATTACAAATTTTGACTTGGTTAGCTAAATAATTCGCTTTTTTATTTAAACGTAAACCAGACGGGTGATTTAGGGCACAATGGTATAATTTCCCAACAAAGGTATAGCCGACCGTTTTAAACCTTTTTGCCATAAAATTGACAGTTTCCATTGTCACCTAAATTTACGACAGCACAAGTAGCAGGTCATAAATAATAATGATTTTGAAAGTTGAAATGTAAAACTGCGTTTAATTCAAAATCTAATTGGTATTTTTTTCCGTAGATTTCGTAAATAATTATAGGAAGTGAATCTGGGTAGGTTAGTATAAAAATCAGAATTTGACTTTTTGGTTGAAATTTACATTTTAATTTTTTTTTGGCTTTGTTTGTAAGTGAAAAATTATCAAAAAATTATGAAATGTACCTTACCAATAGCCAGGTAAGTCTGAAAAATTTCCACAATTTTATTTAATTAGAAGTCACGATTTCTCGCGTGCGCGTATACGATGCCCCACCCGGTATACGGGTTACGGATCACGGATCAGCTGTTTAATCTTACGTTTTTACACACACACAATCGACTCCTCAACGTCTACTACGAGGTGACATTTAAAAAAACACCCGGTACAAGGGATTCACGACTAATAGTGAGCCTAACAAAATTTGTGATGCAACTAACAATGAATGTCCCCATAGTTTTTTAAATAGTGTTCTTATTGATCATTTCACAATCCATATAATGATTTTGATTAAATAATATAATCGGTGCAAATGTAATGTTGGCTGCATCACAAATTTCGTTAGGCTCATTATTAGTCGTGAATCACCCTGTATACTACATTATAACAATTCAGCCTATGTATGTACTTTTAATTTTGGTCAGTAGGTACTGTAGTAATAATATTGATCTAAACGTTTGCAGTTATACAATTCGAATATTTGTTCTGTTGGCCAATAAAGATTATTACTATTTTAACGCCCCTTAAGATAAATAAATCTTCCAGGCTTCCGAATGGTCTAAAAATTTTGTTGACTTGAGAGTTATAGCCAAGTCCAAGATATAGCGATATATTTGTTGATTCCTGAGCTTGATGAAATAGGTAAAAAAAAAGGGATTTATTACGTTACGACGAACGAAATAGACAACTCCCTCTGTCTTGACATTACTGTTAGTGTTTTATTACACGCACAAATTCATGAACCAACAAAGGATTTTATTGTGACAGAGCCTGAGAAAAAATATGTAATGTCTCTACTTTACAAAAATACATGTGTTCATAAATCTGTCTGTTGTTTGATTAAATAGATAATAGCTATTTATGTAACCAGTTAGGAAATGCATTATTTTGTGTAACGAGTGGAATATTTGCGGGACGAGCGCAGCGAGATCCCGCAAAATCACACGAGTTACACAAAATTGCATTTCCAAACGTGTTACATACAAGATTTTTTCTAATTTTGACAAAAAAAAAGTTTCTGCAAACGTTAAACGAAGTAATGAATTTCATTAATAATTAATTATTATTGTGTTAAAATATCAAGTAGGTAAGTAGGCACGGTTATTTTGCTTAAAAACAAAAAATATGACAGTGTCAACTGGTGATACAATAAATTTTTCCTAACCAGTTAGGAAAGATTTTACTTTTCGTAACCAGTTACGAAAAGTGTGACGTTTCCAAACGTCAATTAACTCTGAAAAGTGTCACTTTATATGTCAAAATTAGAAACATTGTATTTTATTCAGTTTAGAATATTTAAAAAAGGTGGAGAAATGAAATAAAATTCTACAAACTATCTCAAAGAATACCGAATTATCAGATAATATGATGAAAAGGGTAATAAATAGAACACAAATATTCTGATTTTACAATAATATACAGGATGTTTTCGAAGTTGAGGCGTTCCTTGTAACACGAGGTACTATACATTATTCTTAAGAATTTTAGCCTAAATCTTCTTAGTAAGATGTTTGTATTAACGGAGATAATTGATTGTATGTTTTTATTGTTTTCTAAAATTTTGAGTCCGGTCCTGTTTATTTCTCCGCTGTACTAGATTAATAACTGACGTGGCCCAGGATGGTGTCTTTTCGGAAATCGCTCTGCGTACTCTCTGGACGCCGCAGCTGCACTCTGATAACGTGATAACATTGCCCATACATTAGCAACATTTCTGAGAGCTGATTATTTTTCTAATAATAAAGCCATTTCGACTAATTAGATGACAACTCTGACAGTATTTTTGATTAACGTCCATGCTCATTTGATTTTTTTTTTGTCAATTCTAATTTCTAACAAATCAGCGTAAATTTGAGCAGGACTGGTTTCAAAAATTTCAAAAAAATTAACTTGTATATGCCATTCACGATGTTTTGGCATAAGGGGAGGCCATGGAAAAAGTGCATTTAAGTTGGCAGTAAAGCTGTCTGTTGAATTAGGTTATGTTTTTCTAAGTTTGAGGTTATAAACTGCGTCATTGTCTAGTGCATTGTTGTCAGTTTTACTAGTTTGCAATATAACAATACTCACACATTTTTAATCCAATTTAACAAAACAGGAAACTGACTTGAACAAACTACAGAATAGTAGGGACCGGGACCGAAAGACGAAGTAGCTCCTGTTAATTTATGCACCACTTAGATAACCCAGCTATACAGTGTCTTAACCAACCAGTTAGTAACTTCTCAATGAATTTTTCATTTTAACCAAAACATTCCTAGAACTAGATTGTATAAAATCTTGTACCTACTTATTAAGCCTTACTTTATTCGAATCTTTCTGCAAAATATTTACACACCCATCGTCTATGACACAAAAGAACTTTAACTTCCATAATTTCATTAGAAAATTCTGAATCATCATTACCTGCTTCAAAATCCCAATCAAATTCCGAGTCAGATTCTCCTAATGAAATTTTTAAAGGAAAAACGTTTTCAAATGAAAGATTTCACATTAATTTTGCCCAATCTTCCGAAATAAGTTCTTCACAATATCTACAAAAATATTGGCAAATTTCAGGAGTACATTTCAAAATAGACTGAAGCCATAAATTCACAACTATATCGCGAAGTTATAATAGGTCTTACAAAACCCCTGTGCCATTTCATTTGGGTCGTTGTTTCTTCCTTCACTATCCGTGTTACATTTTTTTCTTGTACTCACCTACGATTCAATTTATACACAAAAAAAAAACTTGACTTCATTGTAACTTACTGAAAATATGTTCTACAGTCTAATACAAACACCATCAATACGTCTTAAAGTCGCTTAATTATGATTACGGTAAATTCGGCAACATGTTACGTTCATTTTGATAGGTCCGCATGTCAGGCACTTTAGTGACAGCAGAGATGACAGAAATCAAACATGTATCCAACGTTAAAAAATGAAACCATAGCCTCCCCTTATGCCAAAACATCGTGAATGGTATATATCTTCATTGCCGTACACATTTTACTACCCTGTATTATTATACGAGTTGTACAAGACAGTCTATTGGCGAACGAGAGGGTTTCAAGGAACGAGTTCGACAAAATGTCTTGTGAAACGAGTGTAACATGCTATTTTTTCAATTTCGGCTTCATTAATTTAATTTTAAAAGTGACTTTTATTTTAATGGAATTGGGTTGGTATTGATGAAGCAATGTCATTTTATTGAAAATTAAATTTCAAATTGTCTCCCAAATGTTGTTACAATAATAATTTACCCCTTTAATAGTTTATTTTGATCCCACTGCATGGATTCAGGTTCAAATGACATCACGCTTAACTCTAAAATTTACTATCAATACCAACCCCATATTCAATAATCACTAGAAACGATGCTATAAAATTGATCATTGTGAAATTGTTTTCAGTGTCACAAAATGCTCATTGTGACACCGAAATAGAAAGTAGTAGCTTTTTTAACGAGTTGGTGTGTAAATTGGGCTCTTTATGACATTCGTGGGCCATAGAGAGCCCAATTTACACATGAACGAGTTGAATACAACGTTTTTTTGTACAACGAGTCCCTTAAATCCTCCAAATCTCTTAAAATCTTAAAATTAGCTTGACGTTTCGTTTTGACAAGTTGTGACATTTATCAAAATCCGTTCAAATAGGAGAAAATTCTCAAATTCTGACAGTGTCGAACAAAAAAAAAATTTCTTAGCTAAGATAAGAAAAGTTGTTGCATATCAGAACACTAAAGTTGTAAAGTAATTAAATACGTTTAAAAAAAGTGTAACTGGTTTGAAGAGAATACTCTTTCGCAGCAGTTATTACCATTTCAAGAAAACGTATTTCTTTTGAATATTTCCTAAGTTTTGGAAATGCATATTTACATGAGAATGCAAAGGGAGCAAATTCTACGAACTTTGCGAACGGTCAACTAATTTAAAACCTACTTCATAATTTTTTACAAAGCAATTACAGATTTATTGTGAGAAGATGCGTTGTTTCGCAAGAAGAGCAACCTCGTAACTTTGGAAACTTTACCGCAATCTTTCTCCATAATTTTTTGATGAAGCTTACTTAATAATGAAGAGCATTATACTTCTGCCATAGTTTTACCTTGTTCTAAGTAATTTGTTAACATCATTCCGTATTTGTCCCAAAAGCAAGCTTTTTATAAGCACAAAACTTCTTTAAATGAGGGGAAGCAGAGCGTTATTGTTATTTTGATTCTAGATCGTAATAATAAAATACTTCCCGGACAATCCTCTAAAGAAAATTTAAATATTTGTCTGTCATGTCTTTTTTTAATTCACAATAACTAATCGCTTAAACTTTTACTTGGAAACTTGGTGTAATTATGTACATATTTGCAAAACAATTGGAATCGCATGAGAAGCCTAAGTATCTGCACCTCTTTGTAATCCACTTAGACAAGCTACAAGGTGATTCACGAGTAATAGTGAGCCTAACGAAATTTGTGATGCAACCAACATTACATTTGGACCGATTATGTTTTATAACCTGGAATTGACCTTGAGTTGTTCAGAACCAACACGGAGTTACCCGGAGCAGCTTTGGAATCATTTCTGACCGACCCAGACCAAGCTGAAGTCCATTCAACTTTGATTATAATTAACAAAACGGGTGGAGGCGCCGGGAAAACAACAATTTTCGTTTTCGAAAATATTCAAGTATTTTGGACATTCGAGGTGACCTCTGGAAAATCTTCGTCCGTGTCATCCCCGCCTAATTTTCGTGCGTTATTTTTCCGGTGCTTTATGAGCCTCAGTCTGGAAAAAAAAACGGGTTCCGGGGGAGTACTGCGAGTCATTTGATATTTAAAACGACTTCTCATATCCCGATAAAATAACCGTTTTCGGTAGCGCATTATGCGCGAATACATTTGTATTAAAATATTTAAAATGAAAACTCAAACGAAGGAAAATAATGCCAGCCGTGCCGACAACTTTTGAATTAAATTATTATTCAAATGAAAAGGCGGCAGGGCGAGGGTGCGTCGTCGAATCAGCGACGCGGCAGCAGGAAGAAGAAGATGTATTTTATGCTTCCTCTGTCATTTCCGGTATAGCTTCACGGCACACGGAGTTTGACCGCAAATGAGTTGCCGAAATTGCATTTGAATAAAAAATCAGAAACGAACCGGGGGCGATAATTTTTCACGGGGCCGGCCGCGCGCGGGGCGTTTTAATGAGGGTTTATTATTTCATACGGGAGGACGGAAGTACACACGCAAAGCAGATTATTCCAAAGCGCATGCAGTTAAGTACCTTGTATATATAAATTTCTCTAACTAACCGTGCTTATATATTATTCAAAAACACACATAATTCATTCCGCTTACATGATGAAAACTCGGCAATTTTCACCTATGTACGGAAAGTTTCCGTAACTTACGCGCCTTTACCTTTTACCGTTTCATGAATTGGAAATGTAATTTTCCCTCTACGACAATTTTCTCCCTCAAGCCCTAAGTATAAAATACTTTTTATGTACCTTATGAATATAATTATGACAGCTTTATGTGCATTATGTTGCCCGCTATCATAGCTCCAGCCCTCATCCAGTCGTTTCCCCGCAATGTCCACCAGTTACAAATTTTAATACACTGAACTTCCTATAAGGCCCCGCAACGAATTTTTCTTCAAACTACTCCATTAAAAATACTTGACACCATAAAAATGTCACCACCGTAAATAAAGCACCACAGCAGACAGGCGTAACCTATTAGCGCACGGTAAAATACGAAATTAATTATGATTTGAAATTTTCTGATCATTTTTTATCAAAACTGAAAGCAACGTGCTGCGGCTCGAGTACTTCGTGAAAGCCGAGGCGGAACCGCCGACCGGTTCAGATTTTAACTTAATTAATTCGTCCGAATTTTGTTCTTGTAACGATTACATCATTGCCGAAGTCGGTAATTAAGCATAACAACTCGTGTTTAAAGTCAAAGTGGCCGATTTAAATTAATTAAAATGTTGGCTGAAGGAAAAAGCGCCGACGTCGATCCGACTTGACGATTTCTGAAAAAAGTTAATCGAGCCTCCGGAGCGCGTCTTTGAGGTCGTTATTAAATTTACGGAGTAATCATGTAAACGCACTTTGATATTGCAAAATAATTCGCCGGTGATGTTATTATGGCGGATTGCATCGTCCGGCTGGATGAAGAGGAGCTCTTCAGACGGGTCCGAGTGTCCTCTACGAAGTCACCAAAACAAATATCACCGTGAAGTCGGTTTCAAAGCCGGACGCATCCGCTTCCGCCACTCCACCTAAGCAATTTACGAATACCGAAATTTCAATATGAGTTCGTTGCGAGTTGCATATTAGTTGAAATTTCATTATCCAAATTCCGGGGCTGGTGAAGCGTCTTGAAGGTCATCCAAGCCACTTGCCGGCGCACGTTTAATTATTAATTAATCTCCGAATTAAATTATTACCACTATAATCGGTTCGGCGGGTTTACTGTATTAATTAGTGCAGAACCGAGAGCATAACGTACACGAGCCAATAACAGCCGAAACTTACGATCTTTACGTTTATTTTCTTAATTAATATCGGCAACGGAATTTTCTTAAGCCTCCGTTTTCAACCTATAGGTATAATTAAATACATCCTCCAAGGGATTTTTTTTTTGTTTGCTAATCGGAACAACCTTTCAGACTTTATGCATAAATTACAACTACGTCAAGAAATAAAGTGATATTAAATATTATATTTTATCTTACAGATTGAGTTTTTGAGCTACCTTAGACCACTGTTTTCGGTGATAGAAATCAAATATTATTCACAAGTGAAATAAAGTACATACTCACAAGTGAGTAAATTTGACAGCTGCCATTTTACTTGAGATAAAGTACTCACAAGTGAGTAAATTTGACAGCTGTAATTTTACTTGAATGAAACTTCATTTCTTGGATTTTTTGCAATCGAAATGCCATTATGAAACTCGTGAGAAGTGTCCCACTCGTGCGCAAGCACACTCCTCGGTCAAAATTCTCACTCTCGTATAATGATGCATTTCTATCAGTGATAATCTAATATATAAAATTCTCGTGTCACAGTTTTAGTTATCATACTCCTCCGAAACGGCTTGACCGATTTTGATGAAATTTTATATGTATATTCAGTAGGTCTGAGAATAGGTTGTTATCTATTTTTTATACCCCTAAGTGATAAGGGTCGTCCACCCCAAATTTTTATTTGTTATTTTTTGGACAAAATTATTTATATTCATTTTTTTATGATGTAGCATTAAATAATACATATAACCCTAAATTTTCACTCTTCTACCATCAACCCCTATTTTTTAATAGCGATATTAGTAATTAAATAATTTTCAACCCCGGTCGATAACTTCATCGTTCAGTTAATTCAGTGATTTCATATAACCTCAAAAGTACTCGACATGTGTCACGAGCTCACACCAATGATTTTTATTGTGTTACACATTGTTGGATTTGTCTCCGCCCCGATTAGCAGAATAACTATTAAAACATCGAATAACTAACGAAAAAAAAATTATGAAGAAAATTCATTTTGAAAGGTTATGTCATCTGTCATTGTGCGCGCTTGACAATTTGAATTTATTTGATATTTAACGTCAGCTGAGTTTTGACACCAAGTGTGATCAATGGTGATCAACACGTATTACTCTTACCTACTTTTGCATTGTAAAGGGTGCGACAACATAACTTCCTTTTTTGGAATGCGCGTCATTCAGACTGTAATGGGGCGGGAGTGGTCTCATTCGGAAGCCGTGGTGCCGTAGTTTTAAAGATTTGTTCCCTATCTCTGTCAGCTGCCATCATGCGTTGGAAGCATGGAGGTAGTATTAACAGGAGGGAGCACTATTTGAAAAAAGCGGAAATGCGCACTGCCATAAAGTGGTACTAAATACAGAGCGCACCATGTGAAAAGATCCCAGCAGAGGGCCAGCAGTGTCACTAACGCTTGCGCGTAGTTTGAGAAGAGTCATAAAGTGCTACCAGAGAGTGGCCGACTGATAACGCATCTAAAGCATTGATGGTATAGGGCTATAGGGAATGCTCCCTCCTGTTAATACTACCTCCATGGTTGGAAGAGTGGAGATGGAGACCCTGCGTTTGCCGTCGAGGTCTACTTTTCAAACTGATATTCTGTGATCGCAACCCTTCCGAAATCGCTTCAATGTTGGGTCGTGTCCAGAACCAGAAATCAATTGTTACATGGGTCACTACGTTCAGACAAACCGGGAGTGCGACAAGACGAAGAACTGGAGTTTCACTTCAATAAGGGGCAATTTGTAGTAGAGAATTCGCTCGCCAGATTTGGCCCCTTGCGATTTTGTTTA
Organism: Tenebrio molitor; assembly: GCF_963966145.1. Classification (NCBI taxonomy): domain Eukaryota; kingdom Metazoa; phylum Arthropoda; class Insecta; order Coleoptera; family Tenebrionidae; genus Tenebrio; species Tenebrio molitor. The sequence goes on along the minus strand of NC_091051.1, from coordinate 17,341,570 downwards.
TGGGTTTTTTTGAAATCTCGCGTTTATATCAACCATCCAAGGACCCTACAAGACCTGAAGGTCAACATCCGTGCAGAAATTGCACATCACGTGACGTGAATACGAATGAATAACCTCCGTCGGAGGGCGTAGTACTTAGCATTAAATTAAGGTACAGTTGGTCGCAAAAAAAAAACGGGAACTGTCAGTATAAAATTGACACATTTTTACAACTTTTTCATAGTGTGAAACCTTCTTACGAGGTTAGAATTTGAGTCAAAATTCAGACATTTTTAGAAATTATTTGATAGGTATTGTCGAGTAGACAATTAACTGACAAATGGACAAAACCAAATTTACATTAGAAAAATTTTCGTTTCCCGTTTTTTTTTTGCAACCAACTGTATTAAATTTGTGTATGCATTAAATCATTAAATTTCAATTCATTTTAATTATTCATTTTATCTTAATAAAAAAACTTAATTTAATTCACCTAATAAGTTAACACACCATTTATTGATTCTGAGGCGGTACAAAGTTCGCCGGGTCAGCTAGTATAATATACTATTATCAAATGAAAGTCTAAAAATCTCGATTCGGAAGGTCAACAGCGAGGACAAACTTATTCGGTCGAGCGTCGAAGACGTATAAAATGTTTTCTATGGGCTCAACAGTGCTACAGAACGAAACAAAATCTATTAAAATCAATGGGATTTATTTGTGAAACTTTACGATTTTTTATGACGTAATAAGCTGTCGTGTCAGCATTCTAGTAAAATAAAAAATAAAAGTAATGCAACAAATATTTTCGTTTTCTTTTTCACTGTGTTGTCTTTTCTTTAGGTTTAATTTTTTTTTAAACGTTGTGTGTTATTTACTTGACAGACATGTTAATTTTTTATTTATCTAAATTTTTATTCCGAGTCAGGGTAAGAACCTGAATGTTTATAATTTTTAAAAGAGCGGGCAAGCATTTTGTTGACAAAAAAGCAAGGTCTCCAATGTACTCCAGGTCAGATTCATTAAAATATTTTGGATCTTATTTAACCTGAAATGTTCTCAAAGAATAAAATATGTTCAAAGCAGATTTTTTAGATAGCCAAGAGGTCCTTGATAATGTGGTAAATGTAAACTTCTTGAAATTACAAGTTGTTATCGTTGTTCAATGTTTTTTTTTTTAATTTTATCTTTTTCTGATCACACTATCATATCTTGTTTTCCATTTCTTAGTATATTAAACGTATACAAGGTATCTCACGAGTGATAATGAGCCCGACGGAATTGAAAATGCAACATTTGGAACGTAAAGCTAGATATTTACCGCGTCCATATTCAGCTTTACGTTCCAAATGTATTGTGGGTTGCATTTTTATTCCGTCTCATGAAATATGTAATATGTAATACAAATTTTTATTAGTTTGAATTCATCTGTCAACATTTCAAAAATTATGTTATTATGCTATTATGTCTTGTTTTCCTTTCTTTTTCAATTGTCAGATCAGCATGTCATTAGCATACAGGGTCGCTAAAAAGTATGGATACAGCTAAATATTTTCAGAACCGCTTAGGATTGGTTGTTGAAGTTTGGCACACAGTTAGAAGTGCTTAAATTCTATTATCTGAGATTTTTTCAATTTTTTAACATCATTTGTTTTGAAGATACAAGGCTAATTTGATTTTTTTTAAATGGCACGGGTGTCAAATTTAATACTTTTGAAAAGAGTTTTTTTTCTGAATTCAGTGATGTAACACATGCATGTCTTATTTTAATTGAAACTTTATAAAAAATTATCGAATTAATGAAATTTGAAAAAATTTAAAATTTAGTTACCTACCCTTGAAAATTTTGCCTTTATCTATCGTTAGTTCTTTGCCGCCTGTACTTTAACCAAAAAACAAGTGTAAAAATAAGACATTTAACTGAAACAGAATAGATTTTAATAAAAAAATTAAAAGTTTAAACACGAAATACATAATTTTTATGCGAAAAAAGATGTTCAAAATGGCGACGATGTGGGCATGTGTTACATCACTGAATTCAGAAAAAAATACTCTTCAAAAATATTAAATTTGACCCCCCGTGTCATTTAAAAAAAAATCAACTTAGCCTTGTATCTTCAAAACAAATGATGTTATAAAATTGAAAAAAATTCAGATGATAGAATTTAAATACTTCTGCGTGCCAAATTTCAACGAGTTCTGCTAAACCGTTCTGAAAATAATTAGCTGTATCCATACTTTTTAGCGACCCTGTATATATATATTTCTATTCAGTTTTTCAGAACTAGTTCCACTAGTTCAAGGTTTCGTTACACGGATCTGATAATTCTTTAGAAAACTACGTATTTTTGGAGGTTACTGAATTTTATCAAATAGCTCGACCGAGTGTTATCAGATAATAATAATTTATGATTTTATCCTTTGTCAAAATCGTACGTTTATGGATTATGACTTAAATTGGTTTTGCCTGAATGTAAGAAGTCTAGTTTGGTTTATGCTTAATTGGTTGAAGCAAATGTTTTTGCTTAATGTGGCATAAACGATGATGGTTTTACATCTAAAGCAAAGAACAACGCAGGTAAGGTCAGTTAATCAACTAAAATTAATATTTGATTGTACTGAAGATCTCTAATTGAAAAATATTGATTTTTTTTGTTAATCGTAACTTTTTTACAATTCATTATTCTGAGTTTGAAATGAAATCAGATAACTCCGTGAGAGCTTATTCTACGGTGGGATTCTAATTTATTCGTATTTTTTTGTTATTTCCAGACGTAAATATTTGCTACTGTCTTATTGCTGTTGCGTTTTAATTAAGCTGTGAATTTTTAAACGACGTGGGAATTACTTTTTTCTTTTATGATTTGCACAATAAATTAAGATCTCGATTATCTTGTCTGAAACTCACCACAAAGAAAATATTTCCAAATAAATTCTTTACTTTTTAATGTATCGCTGAAAATATAAACTCAAAATTCCCCTCGATATTTGCTCGTCTATGCAAGGTAATTCACGAGTACCTAGTAATAATTAACCTAATAAGATATATGGTGTGACTCATCATCTAGGAACCGTTCTCAAACTAAAACCATTTTTGATCTTCATTTACGACTAGTAATGACATTTACGGTTGGATTATTCAAGTTAAGCCATACGTTTTCAAATCTTTTGTTTTTCACAACCGCTCTGTTATAAATTTTTTTGGAATATGGTAAATATTTTTTGGTTACAAAATAAAGGAATTTTCTTTTTGGCTTTTGTCAGATATGGGACTTATCATCAAGAATGGTAGTATGTATTTTGAAATTTTTAATAGTGCTGCGGTTGGTAACTGGATGGGTTGTAGCATTTCTTCCGGCATTTTGCGTATTGCGATTGGAATAAAATCTTGAAATATTTACAACTACTTTGAAGCAGTTTCATTCGTTTGTGATTGCAATCGAGAAAATGAAATTTGGGCGAAGGAGCCCGGATCTCCCGAATCAGTTATAGATTTGCGTCTGGTTTAGAGCCGTTCCGGGGATTTTGTTTAGTTTCGTGTAATGCAGCGGAACCCTCGGGCAACTTTTCGCGTTATTTTTCGTCGATTTCCCGACGAAAACCGTGAAATCTCCGACTGGATGCATTGATTATTGTGTATTCGGAAGGTTCGCTGGAACAATTTAAAGTCTGTAAATTAAGTTTTCCGGCAAACTTTCAAGTGACAGCGGAGTAATTGTAAAGTTGTCTGAGTTGTTTCCAAAACCGCTGTGATAAATTATGCGTAGATGGTCGCGTATTTCCACCCCTTAAATTTCCCTATGAATTATTATTTACAACCTGTTTATGTAAGCTTTGTAATTACTTCATAAAGCGACTTAATGCCTCACACTTAATTAGATGTCTGTGCGTTTATTGTACACCTTAACCGGGCCGAGCCGAATTCCCGACGCATCCTTCCGCCGCCCTTGTCCCAAATTAATTAACAAACCATAACGCGCGAGGGGCGGCTTTCGTTCCGGTGTCTCCCGATTATCGACTGCCGCCCATAGATCACTAAATTATAATCCCGAATAAGAGATCGGTGCGAAATTCGAAGGAGCCAGTCATATTTTGTGCTCCGTTGATCTCGAAAACTACGTTCGGGGGGTGTCACACGGCCATCCCTCCGATCCTCAAATGACTCGCGAACAAATGAAGTGTGAGAGATGGCTTGACGGCCGCGAAAATTCACAGTCTGAAGGTTTTATAACTAGAATCGAAAACAAATGTATCAATTTCCAGACGACTCTACCAAACTCTTACTTACAACGGGACGTATAAAAAATATCACACTTTTTAACGAGTTTTGTTTTGAAATGTGCGCCGACAATAAAATAACACTTTGAAAACTTCACCAGATCGCTTTTAAAGATTTGAATGTTCCGACGTAAAATATGTCTGCCGCACGACGAGCTCCACCACCGCACATAAAGACAAATTTGGGGTGCTTCATGCCGGCGCAAAACTTTTTGCATTAATGCTGCCGAATTCGATTGTTCTCTTCTATTTTTTTTCAGGATAGCTAAATTCTTAACATACCACCTGCTCAGACATTTAACAATTTCAATTACACCCCAAGATTCATTTGACTATATCATAACTGCGTCGTAACGTCACCTTGCAAAGTAGACATATTTTTTAATGTCAGTTGCTCGAGTGTAAGAATGCAAGAGAAAAATGAATTGAATGCAAATATTTGACCAAAATTCGTTTTGACGTTGAATATTTTTCTTAGAAGATTTATTACAGTCTTTATAGCGAAATGAAATTTTATTGGGATTCAGCAACTGGGTCAACGTAACCTCACTTATAAAAGTCTTTATGGTTTTGTAGTCTTTGAGTGCAGTGCAGATCGTGTGGTCAACACTTTTAATTACAACAAAACAAGTGACCAGATTAATTTACTGGGATTCAGCAAATGTGTCCATATAAGTTATGCCTATACAGGGTATTTCACGAGTGATAATGAGCTCGACGGAATTGAAAATGCCACCCACAATACATTGGGAAGGCCAAGCTGGATATTTACCGCGTCCATATCCAGTTTGACCTTCCAAATGTATTGTGGGTTGCATTTTTAATTCTGTCGGGCTCATTATCACTCGTAAAATACCCTGCATTTCGAATTGCGTAATGAAAATTTTCATTCACAAGAAATGTGAACTAAAGAAATTAATCTACTCCGTTAATTAATTGAAAATGAAAAAAAAATGTAGTTGAAACCTTCATCTAGGTACTTTATTATGTTTTTTAAATCCGTTTTTAAAAAGTTTTTAACAAGCATTTTTTACACCGAGAATGTTTGGACTTTTCTTTAGATTTGTAGATTTTGACGGATGTAAACTTTCTTTTTAGTCTAGATTTGGATTTTGGAAGTATTGGACACTCCACTTCATCAATCTCTGTTAAATAGAGCGATAAAAGGTAAAGTGCAAAAATGCGAAATTTCTAGAATTTTTTGGATTTGTCTTTTTGTTTTATTTATTTGAAAAACTGACGTTTCATTATACCATGTGATAAAAGAAACCATCAAATTTACCTTTGAAAATCAAAACTCAGTATTTTAGCTTAATTCATGCAATTTTTATATGTATCTGTTTTAAGAGATCTGTCACTTGCTCACCCCAAAGTAGGATTCGTCAGAGTTATTTAATTTTTTTTCTACTAGAGTTTGGAAAATTAACATATTTGAATACTAATTTGAGTTAGGAAAAGTGGAATATGTATTTCCTAACAAGTGCAGAAATAATATTTCAACTCTAAAAGTTCAATTTTGATCGTTTCCTGATAACCTCAAAATTTACAACTAATTAATGTTTTTTTAAGACTTTCCTTAAACTAACACGAAAAACGTTGTTCAATATTCGTGCGCTGTTACTTTTCAGGTATTCGGCCTGTTTTGCATATTTTTCAATATCAAACGGTTCACTATACCAGACATTTTAATATTTTTTTTGTAAATTTACTCGAGCGAACACCTTAAACTCAAACTTTGTTTTTTTCATAAATAAAATTGTTTCTCTATAGTAACGAAAACAGAACAATTTTGATTCCACTTTTTAATAAATTATAGAAAATTGAAAATATCCAAATTTATCCAAACTCCAGTAGAAAAAATCATGTGTGCAATACGTAGGAAATCCGTTTTTCCCATACATGCCTACTACGGAAAAAAGTAGTAGTAGCAGTAGTAGTAAGTAGTAACATAGTAGTAAGAATCTAAACGACAATAATAACATTCCAATAATAAATTAGCTAAGATTCTAATCTTTTTGAAAAATGAATGATCTAATTCTAGTAGCTATAATAAAAAGGATTTATCGAATAGATCTAAAAGTAGCATCATTGATTGTCATTTACAATTCTTTACTTTCGGAAAATCTTACTGGAAAAATGTTTTCTTGTAGTAAGACGTCAAGGGGCGAGGATATAGCCACAAATCAGATATCGGGTGTTCATTTAAATTTCTCCTGAAAGTTGGCGTTGAAGAGTCGATTGTGAACGCACCACTCGTCAGTTTGCAGAGCAAAAATAGTAAAAACACAAACAACGCAAAAAGTGAGGTCAGATTTAAACAGCTGATCCATGATCTGATGGTGATCTATAGTCCGAACACTGTGGGCAAGCGCTTAGCGCGCCACTTTGCATTCGGGAGGTCCCGGGTTCTAACCCCGGTGTGGGTTTTTTTCAGAGCTTTCCCCACACCATCACATCGTGGTATGAGCACAGGTCTCACATCACAGAGAAGGCGAATGCTGGGTCGGTATCCAACCTCTCAGTAACCTACCACCTTCCTTCCGCACCCATCCTCACCGTACCCATCCCGAATCTTCCAGTCAGTGTGGCTGAAAAGACTCTGGAAAGCCTCAGCAGCCCGCCGCCCCCCTTCGGGGGAATGAAAGATGTATCCTTTCCTTTCCAATCAGCTTTAATTAGGTTTTCATTTTCACAATGCAAGATGCTACTTCTCCACATAGTTGGGTTAAAATCAGAAACGTTTTTTGTTGAAGGTATGGCTTTATAATAATTTGTTATGGCCCTCTTCTTCGCGCCAATAGAAATACCCTAGTTCGTTTTGAATTTTCCAATTTAGGCCCGGTTTATTCACCTTCAAGTAACTTTATTTGAACGGTAATTACTAATTACCATGGATTTATCCATAGCAGATTCTAAATTATAGCAACTACTGGCCAGATAAATTTACTTGAAGGTGAATAAACCGGGCCTTAACCTTTTTACAAAATAGGTATACTTAAATAATTTCGCAATTTATTTGACAATGTCAATTTAACCAAGTGAATAGTTTGAAAAATCAAAAAATCATAGATATCGACCAAACAATATGAAAATAACTAGTGATTTAACCACCCTGCACTTTTGATTTTGACAGTCCAGATGTTATTTGAATAGACTTTATACTCCTGTTGTGAGTGTGTATGCAACTGAGTAACTGATACATTTGTTCGTTGATTTTATATTGCAATGATACATACTCATTTTACCGGCACGGCGGCGGCGTGTTAATTTATTAAAAAATTGTTTTTTTACTGTTTATACAGGGTGTATTAAAAATGGCACATAATATTTATGTCACGCGAATCTACGTTGAAAATCAAACAAAAAATTCTAATCCGAATTTGGTCTTAGACGAATATTTTTTAAATTATTATTAATTACAAAAATGACATTAATGACAATCCTTGTTGCTTTTTGAGTTTACTCAAGTTCAAAAAATCACTCTAGCTTAGTTGCTTGTTGCAATAGATTCAAAATTAATGAACAGTATTTTTAACAATGAAATTACAAATAAACCAATAATCACAATTGTAAAATTAGTGCTGGAATATTTATTTGACTTGTTGAATTATGTATTATTGATGTAAATAGCATAAATAATAATAATAAGACCTTTTATTACGGGAACCCCAAATACTTATAATAATTAAAAAAAAAACAATCAATCAAAAGTAATTAATACAATTCATATGAACTATACAGGGTGGTCCCGATATAACCTGCCAAAAAAATTCTGGGTCATTAGAAGTATCTAACAAGTCCAAAAAACCCCTCTTCATTAGGTCCAAAATAATGGGGATAAATTAACCCCTATCCACACCCATTCGACGCTGCTGACCACAAAAATACGTACCTACTCAGGAATTAATTGTTGGTGTTTGTAAGGATGACAGTATCTAAGCAACATAGGTACCTGAATCGTTTGACAAATCTCAAATCTGACAAACTAAATTAAATTAATGACATTTATTGAAATTGCTGTACACTGTGTGCGTTAATTCACCAGCTTATTTAGGTACAAAAGCTGATTTTGTAGACTGAGATGAATGAGTAATAAATAAAGTGGTGTTCCTCAATGTGTAAATAAACTTAGAGGTAGTGTGTGCAAAATTGTGGAAGATGTGTGTAAAAAGAGTATCGTCTTAATTGTGGTTAAATAGCCGAAATAATGTATTGAATAAATTTATTTACACTTTACATATTCGTACTTTCAACTCTAACTGAGAAGATCAACTAACTAATGAAAGGTAAACTAGACTAGAAAATTGATTTTATAATAAATGTTCTGTGTGCCTTCCCTTAGTACCAATTTTCATAAACAGAATTCAGCATTTCTGGGTTTTTACGAATCTGGTTCGCGGCGTCTGTTACGTGTTTCTGGAGTTGGCCTTTTGTATTTATTTCAACTTCGTATACCAAATCTTTCGTGTGGCCCCAAAAATTAAAATCCAGAGGGGTTAAATGGAGGATCGGGGACGCCATCGTATTGGAATCAGTCAGAACCAACCTCACATAAATGCAGATGTAGCTCCACAAAAGTACAACGGGACGGAGGGACTCCTTCAGGAAAACGCTCGCCGTATGGTCGCCTTGCCGGTCTTGAATTACCACGTGTTTCGCCATAGAGTAAATGCAAATCGGCGTATTCTTGTTTTGTGAATTTCATAACTTTTTGAAGGATTCGCAAATTTAAAATTAAACTTGACAAATGTCATAGGTGTTACAGGTACCGTTGCTAAATAAATTGCAGCCAAGCAACCAGAATTACCTTTTTAAACCCGATTAACTCATTAGCGTACAGCAAATTTTGACCAAAATTTCAATTATTTTTATCTCGAAAACGAAAGGACTTTTATTATGAACATTTTTTGTGTATGAGTTCTACTCATCGTCACCTATTACTGGATTTCTTTTGGCAGGTTATATCGGGACCACCCTGTATTTAAAAAAAAGAAAAAAAAATCAGAAAATAATTGAAAATATATTTCTCTATTACAATCGAAGCAAATTTCCAAGTTTGATTCTTAATAACTCCACGAGCCGAGCTTTAACAGTAAATTGGTACTAGAGATTTTTGGTCATATTTCATCATAGAATCATGTGATGTAAATATTATGCGCCATTTTTAAACACACTGTATACTGTCGATTTTTATATTGTGATTTTATCAGCATGCATAGAGTCAATCTAGAACAAGCTAAATTCAACTCTAACTTCAAGTGAAAATCGACTTAATTGTTCGGCTAATTCTGATTGTTTGCTTTTTTATTCAAATTTGTATTTTCCGCGTTAACATTCCGGATTACTGTTATCAGACAAGCTTTACGTCGTACTAATGCATTTCCATTTAGCCGCGAGATTACTAATAATAATTTATCGGTGTTCGTTCTAGTTTTAGTAGTTCGTGACTTATGTATTTCGTAGCAATTGACGCTTTTAAAATACTTTATTTAAAGTAATGATAAGTTTTGAAATTGAATCGAAACATTATCGACGAATTTTTCTCGTTGCCATTAATGTCTAATAAAACAATAATAAATTGCAGTTAAACCAGTAATTTAGATAAAGCGTTCGAAAAAAATTGTCTTCATTAAATATTAGTGAGGGTGTGATCGAAACTCGTTCGAACTTTTAATCCACTGGAACTGAGATAACACGACCAGTGAGAGGAGTGAACAACTTTCCGTTTATTTTCACGGTTGTAATGGACATCGTTTGGCGTTTTTGATGGTCCTATCCGAAGCGTCAGCTGTGATTGCGTCGATTTATTTATCAAATCTGAGCGGGGAGGTTTTAATTGTCAAATATCGAACTGTTTTTTGCTGAAGGAATCGGTTTCCAGTTGGCTGAAACATTAACAACGTAATCAATATTTACAATGAACTTTTGACGTTAGAAATATGGTGCCCACCACAGGCTCCATTATGGTTGTATACGCCAGGTAACCGTTAAACAATCTGTGTTAATTTGATATTTGCGATAAGTGTTATTTATTAAATACTATAATTACATCAGATACAGTCGGAAAACAGTACTTACACAGTAAATCAAAAGGCGCAAACGGTTTGCTCGGAATAATGTTCCTATTTAAACACCGTTAACGTTGTTTTGGCATAATGGGAGGTCATGATTTATTTTTTAAACGTTGGACACACTGTTTGTAAAGTACCTGACATGTGAACCTATCAAAATGAACATAACATGTTGCTGAATTTCCGGCGATGTCTGAGTATTCTTCTATTGCAAACTAGTGAAACAATGCACTAGACATTGAGGTTAGTTATAACCTCAAACTTAGAAAAACATAACCTAATTGAACAGACAGCTTTACTACCAAATTAAATGCAAAATTTCCATGGCCTCCCATTATGTCAAAACAACGTGAATGCATTTTACACTAGTGAGAGAATTAACAATAAAAAAAAGTTAATTTTTATTGAGTGGCTGGTTGGAATGTCTGTTTTTTTTTTTGACAAAACGGTGGTGTATATGTTCTTTCGTGTTGTGCAGGGTTAGAATGTTACGTAATGTGTGAGTTATTCATTCCTTGAAGGGGTTGCATGTGACCTGGGCCAGGTCTAAATTGACTCGAGTCTGCTGTCGATTTTTTCCGTGGAGATTTTGATAAATGACCGCAATATAAGTCACGGTTAGCGCTTTTTTGTTTCCGATTTAGCTACTGGTCTATATCTGATCTGAGAAAATACATTTGTTTCTTTACACTTTGAAGTCAATCCCATATCCAATTTATTTTTTCTGTTTCAACGGCGCTATCGCTCGTACGGATCTATGAGTGGCATTTCTAAACAATAACTCAAATTATGTTATTCTCCTGACCCAAAAAAGGATTATAATTCTATTTAAATGTTTATTGTGTTGTGCTTCTGATATGGTAATGTGTCAGGGATACAATGGGGAGCGTTTTGCCCTCGATGAAAGATTTCGTCAGGAGAAACGTGGGTGGTTGGTAGAAATCGTTTAATATATTTTTGGAATTTTTTCGCTGTGCGGGTTTAATTTTCGGTGGGGTTGGGACGTCACCCCTGATTAAAATTAAACCGTTGATCCTGGGGAAAACAAATTAAGAAAGTTCTCATGTAGTGGGGTAAGTGGGTACAGTACATGGCATATTACTTTGATAAAGTTGAATGCGATGAAATTTAATGCTCCTTTCTCCAATTCCTGTAGCTACTTTTCGGTTAGGATTTTCTTAATCGGTTTAAAATTGGGAGTAACGGGAATTAACGCTGCAATATACCTCCTTCTTACCTCTCGGGGAGCGCGGCTAAAGTTTAATTAAATTTTAGCTCTGATTATATGCGAAAATGGCGCATTTAAAGCGATTGCGAACAAATATTGCTTGATTAAATCCAATCTGCTTTATTTTTCGATTCGTTGTCTAGCCTAGACGATTGCGTTTAATTCCCGGAGCCCCGGAGCCGTCTGGGGACTCCAATTGAAATGCTTGACTAATGCGAGAACCCGGCCGACGGGAAAATTTCATAAGGTGCAATTAACTTGGACGAGTTTTTCCCGTGGATCGCGCTGGAATTAAATAAAAATCGATGGCCGGAAAATCTCGGCCCTCAACAAACAAGTCCTCCGTCAACCCTTCTATAAAATATTATTTCGCTTGGAATAAAGCCGGATCGTTATTCGGTTTAATTTTTTATTCGAGTTGACTCAGTGTTTTTTCAATTCAATTTATTGCATCGGTGCGGGGATTTTACCTGGACTAATACTAAAAACAAATTTTTTAAGCGATGCTTAATCTCTTCAAAGGAACGTCATCGTTTCAGACCCATCAAATAAGTCTGACTCAAAGGGAATCACATGCATTAAGAACTGATCGACTGGTCCAGTTTAATAATCTGCAGAATTTATAAAATTATGAATTGAGAGATTTTCATTTTGATTGGGAAATGGTGACTCGGAGAAAATCTTTCTAGGTTTTTCGTTCCATTCAAACATGTATTTTAATTAAATTCCATAATGTTGTTTAGTCCTCAGTAATCGATTCTGTTTTGTTTACTAAAAAATGCTGAATGATCAGTTTTTAATAATTTTTTTTTACAACTGTTAAAAAAATTACGATATTTCACAATTATTTGTGCTTTAAAAGTAAACATTTGTTTACAGTAATATTGAAAAGGTAAAAAGGTTTAAAAAATTCAGTAGCGTGTCATTATTTTACTCTGTTAAATTTTAGGTTTGTGTTTTGTGTATTGAATGGTACGTAAAGCGTCTTTTTTTTGGGATTGGCCAAGCTTCCCACTCGTGATAAAAAGTACAATTTTAGGCACTTGTTGCGTAAATTGTTAAACATGTGCAACTATATTTTGAACAGTGCAAAAATATATTAAACAAAAAAGGCAAATACCGAGTATTGTATCTTAATTTGCATAATATAAATATTGAATGCTCAGTAGCCTAGTAATAGTAGGTAATTTTGCGGCATCGGTATTTGAGGTTAATTATTATTTGTTGTATTTTTTAATTTAATGATAAATTAATTTTTACTTGTACTCTTTTTTAAGAAGTCTTGGCTGATTTAATAATAATTTTACATACTTACCCTCGTATTCGTTATTTAATGATTGAATAATTAATTTTTTAGGTACCCTTAATGAAAACGGAAATTTTACGTACTCACAAGCGGTCGAAAAGTAACTCGCTGGCCGAGGCGCCATCTATTGGTCTGTTTATAAAGTTAACAATGAGACCGGCAAAATCGATATTAGTCCTGTCACCATAAATTATGTAAATAAGTATCTAATTGTATTGGAAATAGTAAATTTCTCGTTTTGTTGGCAAGCTGATAAACAAATGCTAAAAAAAAAATGGTTAATATGTATGTATTAATACATGTATCTATTTGCAAAGTTAGATACAAAATAATTTTGTAATTTTTCCGATGATGTCTTTTGCTTTGTAGGTCGTGCGATCGCCTAAAAAATGTAATGTGCACTTCTGCCAAAAACTGTCTTTTGTTCTCGCCTGTTTTGAAGCCTCGGTTGCGCCTCGGCCAGAAAACTCAGATTCGGACGAAAAAATGCACTTTTTGACCTTGATACACAAATAACTTATTTACTTACTTAGTACATCATACAAAAATATATTGGTGTCTGCTGCATCTTGGATTGACCATCACTATTTTTCCTCATTCATTACACTTTTTAAATTGTTTTACCGAACATTTATTATTTTACTGAGCTTTTATCATTGTTATGAAATGTCGATTTCTCTTTCAAACATAATTTATTAATTTACGTACATCAAAAACACTTCATTATTAACCTGAAGCTTACACACGTTTCGACGACACATTATTTTATTGTATTTTTGTATCGTCCTTTGATGATGACAGTGTTGCTGTCGAAACGCGTGTCAGCTTCAACGTTTTTGATGTAAGGAAATTAATAAAATGTTATATTTTACTTGACATTTATTATTTTAACTGAGCGTGTATTATTTTTACTAAACAAAAGTACTTCACGTTGAAATACGGTACTGTGCATTTACTATGTTACCTATATTTTGACACTATTTCATAGAAATAGACCACTACTTTCATTAAATATATTTTGAATGCCAGTCGAAGGGATTGTTGAATATACAGGGTGAGTCAAGTTTTAGCGCCCGCACGATTAACCCTATTAAAAAATTTAATAAAAATCACGAAACTTTAGGGTTACATTCCCTTGATATAAGGCTTCAAACGTGTGTAATAAATTTTCTCTTATCACTTCATTCAAAGAACACATTAACACATTAAATTCAAAGGAAAAAATCAAATGTGTTTTGTTAATTAATTTATTTATTTACTCGATATTGAAAATCTGGTTGTTGTTCAAATTTGAGAAAGGTAGTACACATTTGTTATTTAATGTAATTTTCGTGCCGCCGGCCGGAATTTGGTAACTTACAGATCTCGAAATCGTCCAGAAACACATGCATTGCCGGCCTAGTCCGGCTAAAAGTAGGGATTTTGAGTTGTCATCGGTTTCGGTTGGCATTTGTTATCAGAATTCTATCAAACGTCAATGATTGTTCTGTGGATGGCTCGTTAAAAATGTTTTTCTATTTATAACAACGTACAAACTACAAAGAAGCAATATTCAACTAAAATTAATTAATTAAAATTACGTTTCGAACCACTTCTTGAATATGGGCTGGTGTATTTATTACAACAAGTGTTTCAGGAAAATGTCAAAAACAAAACAAATTAATTAAATTTAATAAATGTCAGGAAACAAGAGCGATGTTGATTTTAAAATTTAAATGTTTAAATGTTAAGTGTTGCCAACACAAAAAAAGTCCCTAATACCAATTATTAAAACAAGTGCTTTAACTTCCATTTAACAAAAATCCGCAGAAGTTGGCACGAAAAATTTTGTGTATCACACGTCCAGAAACTGTTTTGCCAGCATTCGTACTTACAATACTCGTCTATCGACTCGTATTGCAAACCGTACTCATGCTCGCAAACGTGCAGTTTTTGGCCTTGTGATACAAATAACTATTAATGTTTTCAAATGTTTAGTTTTTTTTTACTACGAAAGTATCAAAAGTCTTTCTATCAAGTGAGCCATGACATTATTATACACCATAAAATAAAAAAATGTGAAATTAAAAATATCAAAGGATACGGACAGACTAATAAAACATATTTTTAATTTTCATTTAAATATGGGTCAAATATGCTGCAGCCCAACGGCATTCGTTTCGACTGTCATGAAATAATAGAAAGATTTTTGGATCGCACGGTAGAATCTATTAAGGTTTTTTAACAAATTTATCAACATCAAAAATTGTTATGTTTTATTAGAGTAATTTTTAAATCTGAACTCATATTTTTAGTTATACAATAATAATTGTTGGAAGAAAATTTTCTAATGCACTTTCAAACCGTCGTAAAATTGGAAAAATAAAAATTTTTCCTTGTTTATGCTTCATTTGAATTATTTACAGACCAATGTAATTTTTCGTAATTTATTTTGTGTTCAACAAAATAAACTGGAATACAAAATTCTGCTGAATGCAATGGTTTTTGGCGTGACTGCGTTTTTGAAACAATAATTAATATTATTTTACTCTGGTATTTCTTTTGTTTTTTGTAATGTATATTTTTTGCAGCATTTGAAAGTGATAAATAAAATGCAGAAAGACAAAATAAAGGAAAACTGAGGAATAGTTGACCGATCATCTTTAAAAATAATCGTCGGTCGTCGCGGCGTCGTCACAGTTTAAAAGATAAATGTCGGCAATTAGAATAAAACCAGGTCGGAATATTTGGTGTGTAATAAATGAATTACCAGTCAATGTTTAATAATGAAGGAGTTGCATTAGCCGTGCAGCTGATACGAGCATGAATAATTTATAAAATTTAAAGTTTCAAGTCGAGGCGAGTGTATAAATTGTGAGTTTTTATCGTTGTGAAATATGTATAAGCGTGTTTATTCTGAATTTGGGAGGGCGTAAATTCAAAAATGATTTTTTTGTGTATCGGAGGTGGCGTTCCATTTGTTAGTAAATCATTGGTGTCGGGAATAATTCAGCGAGCTGTGGAGGCGTTGGAGCGCATCAGCAGCAGGATGTTTATGTGGGTTGGACGTGCCCATCTTCAGATCTGTCCATCCAGACGTGTATTTATCTATCCTGGTCCATTCCTGGCAACATGAAATTGTAATTAAGAGATTCCGTCTGGATTTGACTGTCGAACTTGGGTTAATTTCTCCAGAGGGCCGTATTCGGAGAATTACTGGTTATAGTGTTTATTTTGGCGGTAAATGCGTTTATTATTGGCGATTATAAAGTTAGGGCGGCCACCGAAAACGGCGTTTTAATCGTTTATCAAGTTGTATAAGCGGCGGTGGCGATTGTGATACGGCGTATCAGGGGTGGGCCGGCGGATTCTCCGACGCCAAAATATAAATTTAATTTTCAAGAATTAATTGCTGCCTCTCAGGCTAAGTAAAGTATGTAATATAATTTTACGAGGGTTAATTTCTTGGAAGGGTTCAGGGAAGTTTGCGCGAGGAGCCGGGAATATTTCAGTCGGTTTTTTCGAGCTGACAAAATCGCAATGAAAATATTTCTTTTGAGTTTTTTTTACCGCCACGAGGATAGATGAAAAAACCATTTGTGTAATGAAGTGAGGGAGTGAACTGTTGGATTTGTTTCGTTTCTTGACGTCTCATTCCGGCCAAATCTGTAAAAACGGGAGCCGTAAATTTTTATTTCGTCTTATAATTAAAATCTTAATCAAAACGGGGCGATAATAAATAAAAGATTAGTGTCAAAGTGTGAGAGACCACATCGGAGTGAGGAATTAAAATCACGCTGATAAGAAATAAAAATTTATATCCCTTTTTCCATTAAAAACGGGACGCATTAAAATAATCTTCGCTCCGGTCCTTATCTTTAATAACATAGTTACACTTAAAAGTTTTCAGGGGAAATATGCTGAAACAGAGATTAATCATTGTAGGAATATTATGAATTATTAATTTATTCAAATCAGAAAATAACATTTCGTCATTTTCGCAATTTTACAATGTGGTGAGCTCAAAAGATAAACACGTCGGTTGTTCCCCGAATAATTTGTTTGTCTTATTTTGATGACGGCGCAGGTTTGCCGGGGAACCTCCGTTTTAAATGTAGATGATACTCTTTCTATCGCACAGCCAAAACCCGTCAAAGAAACTCATTTAACCTTCTGAATAGCTGCAAGGAAGTCAATCTTGCCGTGATTTAGATAAGGAACCGAAGGGAATAAGAAGATATGCCACTACCTAACATTCTATTATATGCTCCAGAATACCGAATACTGCCACGTCTATTACAATAAAATATGAAACGATATCCCATCGTGAACGGAAATAAGATGTAGACAACCAACCCTTTAAAAGGGTCACCAACAAAGTCACTTTGACGACTCGTTCTTAATGACGCCATTAACACCACCATAAAAATTTACCGACTATAGAAAAAAACGAACGGTGCCTAATCGATCCCTCAAGAAATACCGGCTCCCTCTTAACCCTATCACGGCATATTAAAAATTATGGACTCGCGTCCGACTCAATCAATGGATTATGGCCGAGCCAGAATTAAAATTTTACCCGTTTCGTAGGTACCGAAACTCCACTTAAAAATAATTCCATTCCTTCCTTTTCTTCTCCCATTTTTATGTTTACATTTTTTTTGTGCAACCGTACGCGAAACGAGCACTTCTCGTACCAAAAACAGGCCTCAAAACTGGATTTCGCGACCGTTCATCTTAACGACGGCCGTTAAAGTAACCGTCATTTTAATATTGATACAAATCAGAGTTTCTATGACTGGCAGATAATAGAATTGTAGATGTTACAACGTGTAAATGCAGTATAGTACAAAATGTTTGCTCGATATTTATTAAGGAATCTAATATGTTTCAACATCAAAGTAAACAGATACGTTTAAACTTGATGGAAATGGTAAAAAAATATCTTGTAACACGATAGATCAAAAGCAAATTTGTAACATTATAATTTTATATCAGATAAACAATGTTGTTGTTCTTGAAAATCCTCCCCAGAATAAATCTCGTATTGCTTAATACAGGATTTTTTAATGGTTTAAAAAGCTGATCGTACGTTTTAATTAAAAACTGCTTATTCATCCGTTTTACAAGGCGCAGTAAATGGAATTTTGTACAGTTAATACGTTGATAAATGTCGGTATGTCATGGAAATTAAAAGCATTCATTCTGATTATGCTTTTGCATCTGTTGAAACACGGTCGATTTCGATTTAATCAGATTTATTTATTTTTTAACACCGTATGATAATTTTTATATGAATTAATCAAAAGTAACAGATAGGGGAACATCCAACATCCAATAATAGTAGTATTATAGTAAGTTATGATTTATTAATGGGAACAATGCATAATTAAGGACAAAACTCGTGTTAGTATCATGACGTGATAGATATAACTGGATTTTCGAAATATGTATGGGATAATTTAAAAACATACTGTAGAACTTATTTTGGTACAAAAGTAATAAAAAAATAAATAAAAATAAAAATAGACATTAATTCTGAAAGTAATTTTGTCTCGTCTCTTTTATTAATTGTGGTAGAAATATTAAATTCCGGATACACACAAAAATGTCTCGAGCAAACTTTCTATTTTTAGAAAATTACAAAGGAAGTATTTTGAATGAAGGAAATTACTCTTTACCAACAGCTGTTCAGCTTTATTGATTAAATATTTCAAATTATTTTTCAAATCCTTGCGGATTAATTACGCTACTTTGGGGCATTACAGTTATTTTTCATTTAGCTCCATTTTCCTAGAAACTTAAATAGAAGACTGGTAGAGGTGTTGGATTTTTTCATGGGCTGTGACCTTGGAAATATCTGCGCGAAGGCCGAGCGATAAACCAGTAAAGAATCTATAAATGAAAATTGAGAACGTCGACTACTTTCAAATTCAAATACACACAAATAGACGAGAGAGTTGTAACGCCTACTTGAGACCGATATTCGTCGTTTGCGCACATATGACTCATACCCCATGAGAAAATCCAAGACTTCTACAACAAAATTGCTGCTTTTTAAAAAGTATTAATTGTGTTAAGTAAATTCTTTTAAAAGTCCCATTAAAATGTTTATTTGTTGCAGAGCTCAAGAACTTTTTCTCAAATTATTCTGGTGGCAAAGATGTCTTTTTTTAAAGGGTTTTTAAGGAAATATTTCAGTTAGGTCCATTTAAAGTATTTAAAGGGTCACATTATTATTATTTACCTTATCTTGTCTTCTGAACTTATTAGACGACCAGTTTAGATAAAATTCTACGAATGAATTATTTGAAAATGTAAATCTAAAATAGAAATTAAGAATTTTATTAAATGTAATAGAGTCTTCAGCATTTTTCCACATAAACTTTTCACTTTTCCAGAACAGGCCTAAATTGTTTCAACTGTCGCTTTTAATTAAACCATCAATATTATTCCACGTCTTTTCTATCGAGTTAAATCGGGAGAGGGTGCTTAACATATTTTATGTACTCTTTAGGGCAGTTTGTGACATATTTAAACATGTGCTTCGGGTCGTAGCGTTACGCTGAAAAACATTCTGTACTCCTTATTTTTGTTGAAAAATTTTGTTTGTCTTAACCCTTCTGGATCAAGATTGATGACCCCGTGAGCGGACTTGTGCGAATATTTTTTTAACATTGTTTTAGTTTTTTCTTAGCACTCGGTGGTAAATGGTTATTTGGGTCGCGTCCTGGCCGTTTCCAATGTTATAAATTGTCGTTCGTCGTTGTAAAAAATGGATCCAATAATTTATGACGCAGAATGTAACACAGTATAAAATAGACGAATGGCGGGAGACAAGTTGAACTCCATCGCGATTGGCTGGTCAATTACGCGGCGCATATTGTACTGACAAATATGAAAAACATACTAATTTCGCATACGGTTTTGATTTACGACTGGGTCTTTCGTATTTGATTGCGTTTTTATTGTGTGCACCTTGTTTTGGATCGCGGAGCAGCCCGGAATCGAACCGTGATGGTTTCAATAAAGCATCTCGGTGAAAAAATTCGAAATAAATCGATGGATCTTCTGGAAGATCAGATAATGCAAATCGCGCGTAAAGATATTCATTTCATTTCGTCTCGGTTCGCATTATTGAAACATCAAATAAGTGGAGGGCCAATTTGACGGGTCGCGTCGCGAACGATTCGTCATCTAACCGGAAGAAGTCCCGAACAAAGGCCCCGTCCATATGTTATGAGACTCACATTGTCCGGAGTATCGCAGTTATCCACGTACAGAGCCGCTCGAAACAATCTCGATAGCTCTATCAAGAACCGATCCAGCCTGAAACAATATCCTTGCAATAAGTCCACAATTTATTTCAGATGGAACCGTTTCTTTGATAGAATCCCATCCAGCCAGATATTTGTGTACTAAAGAGATTCTTATTACCGAATCGCCCCTCCGATCCTTAAGATAAAAACCTCATCTGAGTTAAAATGTTTGTTGTTTCCCAAATCAAATCTTCTTGTTCATTTCCGGGGTCGATCGCCCGGCCAGATCTCGCATAAATAACCCCTCCAAAACTAAAATAATCGACAATAAAATTAATTGCACTTTAAGTTTAGAAACAAACATAAACTCGGTGCTCAAACGCTCAAGCCATCTGGTCTAGGACGGTCTTCGTAAGCAGAGGAAAATTCAAAACTGTTCCTAAATCTATTAATATCGAGGCGGGAATATCCAGGTTTGCTTTGGAAATGTATTGTGGGTTGCATTTTCAATTCCTTATTATCATTGGTGAAATAACCTGTATATTACAAATATAGTGCAAAAACCTTTAAGATCTCAAATTTTAAAAATATATACAGGTCTAAAACCTGTGAAATTTCTACTTTTAATGATCAGAAAGAACGTTAAATTTGTTGGGGTTTCATTGGGTGATTCAAAATGATTGTGGATAAGTATGGCAACTATGTGCGAAAATGTATGTGGCAACTGTGTGGGTGGGAGAGAGTTGACATTTCTTTGACAGTTTATAGTCGCGTAATTTTCAAAATTGTCAAATGAATGTGCAATGGTATAAAAAAATCAAATGCATGCTTATGAAATATCATACAAACGTCAACTTTACCCCACCTACACAGTTGCCACATAAATTTTCCAACAAAGTTGCCATACTTATCCACAATAATTTTGAATCACTCAATATGTATTAGCTATTTAAACAAAATTAATCATTTGTCAACTGTTGATAATTTGACAGTTGACGTTTCCCGGATAAAGTCAAACAATTGAGCGGATAATTTGAATTATGCGTTTCCTGAACGTTTCAATAGATGTAGAAAGAGGGAAAAAACCGAAAACGATTGCCATTCCAGGCATTCCTGCGGGATAACTTTTAACGTCGGTTTTTTACGCAACATGTTCCAAGTTGTACCTTGTATAATATAATAAGGTAATAACATAAGTATGTGCAGTAAATAATGATTTTATCGCTCATTACCGTACAAATTAATTAAGTGAGCTTTATGGTCGCGATAAAATTCTAAAGTTGCTGTTAAGAGATGGCGTGCCAGGCGAAATAACGACGGCGAGAGTCATTAAAACGTAACGCTATGACATGTGGTTTTCCCCTAGGGGGTGGTTTAATGGGGTGGTGCGTCCCCGAAAACTTCAACAAATTGAGATGTTATTTGTTTGAATAATAGCCGAAACTCTTTTCCAGGCCGACGAATGTATTTCGCGCCCCTGTCACACAACTGTCGTCCTTTATCCTGATTTAAAAGGGAGCGGAAGGGGGCTCCGTTCCTAGTTGCAGTATCGATCTCGCACAATTATTTAATGCGAGATCTGGCGTTATTTTTTGTGCCGAATCTTGCGAAATTGCCTTTTTGCTGATCGATGAAAAAACTCGTCTGTCGTCGGAGGGTGGGCAACAGGAAAAAAGGGAACATTGCAGTGGTAACGTGAATTTCTCATCACGCTGCGCGTGTCTCCTATTCAATAACAACGTATATGTGAAGTTAATATTACCGAATAGCTCTTCAGGGAGATACACTGCCGCTCGTTCGAGTTATGATTAAATCAGAAGTAATTTCATTCGAGCCGAATCTAAAACACGAGAAAGGTTTCGCGGAAAGGGAGGGAAAGAAGCGCGTTCAGAATGGGGCCCTGTTACACCTAGACAACTAAAACAGTTGTCTAGCCTCACATTTCATTCTATTCTTGTTTTTCATCTATTCCGGGTGATTTATATACCGTTGCTACTCTTTTCTAGTCTATTTATCATAATAGAAACGTGATAAATTCGATTTTTTTTTGTGTCTTCGTATAAATACGCGTACCTTCTGTTTATCACAGAAAATCCAACACACGGCAGAACTTAAAGATATTCTAATCGACTTTGACATAATTATACATATTTTAATAAATAAAATAAAAATAAGGTGATCGCTTTCTTCTCGAACACACAATCCTGTAAACTTGTGTCCCAGGTGGTAGCACAGTCCAATACTGTGTAGGATGCTGTAAATAAACGCATTCAATGGGCGAAAGGTCTGGAAACCTGGGTGGTCAAAGGAGCAAATCAATTTGATGAGATTGTTTTAAAATGTGAATGAATGAAAACAGCGTTGCCTGTTCGATAAATATAAGGACAGCAACGGGTTCCAAACCTTCATTTATATTTAGCATGTAGCGTACTGCCTTCAATGAAGATCAGAGGTGATGGGTACCATGACACCCATAGTAGCCTTTTATTTGTCCTCTGTGACGTCCTCTATGACGACCGTCGTCATATGTGCCCAAGCAAAAACGAGATTCTTCACTGAATACCACAAAATTCCATTGCTGGTCCCACTGAATCTGCTCGTTGCACAATTGCCAACTTCTGATTTGACTTCTGTTAGAAGTAAGGTTAAATCCGGTAGGACAGAATGAAGCTCAAATCATCTTATTTTGGGTTAAACAGATGATATAGAAATTGATTTGCTCGCAGCTTGATACCAGACATTGTAAATACCTCTTGGAGAGGTAACTTTTTTCTTACAGCCAAAAGTATGAGGTGCCAATTTTTGCCTGCCGAGGTTCCTCTTACAGCTCTCACTCTAATGCGTTTACTGTAATTCAGCCAAGCTTGACGACGTTTCATCAAAATTTCTCCTGGTCCTTGTTGCGCTTATTTTTATAAAAATTCCGGATTCTTGTGAGGCAATAATCCGTCCTCTCTCAAATTCATTTAAGTATTCAGAATGATTGCGTCTTGTTACACGAGGCATTATAATGTTTGACAACTGCTGTCAGCAGGAGGAAATTGATTTTATCTTGTTATGTTAACTAGAAAAATGGTAATAAGGAAGATGAAAATAACTGAGGTAGAAAAAAAAGTGTTATATTGCATTGAAATTTTTTAATCGTTTAATACTTATTTATAAACATTTTGTGTTTTTTTAGAGTCATAACTTAATGTATTTGATTCCATACTTTAGATTTTTATTTTTAAGAAAATTTGAATGAGATTTAATAGTTATACAAAGAATATTTTCTTAATAACACCTCACTTTGATTATCCTCCATTTATTAAGACAATATTTTTTCATAATAAATGAATAAGTAAACCCAAAAGCTCAGAACGAAGCCAATCAGCTAAACAAATAAACATAATAATTAAAAAAGATTCTACATTAAAAGAATCGAGTATTCCTTCTTCTAAATAATATAAAAGCAACACAGTTGGCACTAAATTTTTTAGCACAAAAAGGAGATCTTAAATCAAATCAAGTTACTTTAAAGAGTTTTGTCAAACAAAATAAAATTGGTGAAAATACAATTACATATTAGAAATCAAACAAAATTTCTCACTGGTGAAATATTAATTATTCATAATAAAAAAACAAATAACATTACAAAATATAACAAGAAACGCAAGCAAATTAAAGCTAAACACACTCCAAGCACATCCCAAACAGATTACAAAGCTGCTGGGAGCAAAAATTATGAGGAAGATTTGATAATATTTTTGATAAAACTACGATTCTTTGACATTGTCGTCAACTCACGAGTGTTCCTGAGAGAGTGCTCCGCATGCAGAAAGCAAATTCTCTGTCACTACCTAATTGATATAGCAGACAAAAATACACATTAAGGGCCAATTTCGTCTTTGTGGATATTGCTAGCAATTACATATTTCCTATAAATATAATTATGTGAAGCATAACCTAACTTCCGTCAATCTTGATGAACTCGTACGGTCAACCAGCAAGCTTCTCTCAAATAGGCATATGATGTTTACTGTTACTGTCCAGGAGATTAAATAATAATATGACACACCTCTAACAAAATGTTCGTCAGCTAAATCGTGTCTTATTAGAATCATTATACCATGTGGTGACTTTTTTTGACAAGTTGGTGATACTTTTAACATTTGAAATGGTGCTGCGGCAAAGCTGATGTTGAAATTAAGACATAAGCGTGCATAGTAGTATATTATGATACAAGTTTATAAGGAAGCCTTTATAGCACGCGCGACGAGTTTAAGAGCACGACGCGTAGAGGAGTGCGTTTAACGTCGCAAGTGCTTTAAAGGCCCTCATAAACGTGTATCATACGCTATTTTTTATTATACTTGCACTACAATCTGAAAATTATAACAAAAAAGTGAATTGAAATACCTTTTCTGAAGTACAGTACAACTTCGATAATCCGGATAGATATAGTTTTGAACCTCGCCGAATTAGAGAGTTTTCCGGATTAGCGAGGTATATACATTTTTGACTACTTGGGTTAAGAAAAAATCATGGATTCATCAATGACAATCTACATATCTAAAGTTGACTCAAGTTGCAAAAAACCACTTGTCATTTGCAACAGCACTTTTATGGCATTAGTTATTTGAATTTACTTTAAAACTGTACTTATATGGAAAATATTCAATCCAAACTACGATTTTATGGCCTCTTTGTGCCTTTATTTGGTTCAAAAATATTGAAAAAATGTTGTTGTAAATGACCAGTGGTTTTTTGCAACTTGAGTCAACTATACATAATGTATTGAAGAATAAAAACGTACATTTAGGATGAAAAAAAAAACTGTCATCAGAGGTTTTTTTAAATGGCAACGTCGCATTTTTACTACCGTTTTTAATAGATGTTTTAATTGTCTACCCGACGGTCAAAAAAATTTCAGTTTACATAAAAAATTTCCTGGAAAAAACCTATTTTTTTTTTAATAAGGTAAAACTTTTTCAAGGTCATCGAAAAGACCAAAAAGAAAATTTCAGCAGCAATCTTTTTAAAACACTAATTGACCTGTCTTTAATTTTTTTCAAAAATTATGCATTACGTTTTCATTTGGGTGTTTCCAGACTTTTTGGACACACACTGTATGTATTTGTAAATTATTTTATGCGGGTTTAAAATATGTGATAATTTTTGTTTGTTTTCGTCTAATTTGGATTATTCACATTCGTTTTCATCATCCTCATGATTAGGATTGTTTAAAGTTTCTTGGACTATTTGTTCATCTGTTAAATCACAATCGACATTATCATTTTCACCGAGTGCCCATTCTTTTTTTTTATTATTGAAACTTGTCAACAGTTGCACAATATTGTCATCTTCATGTGATCTTTTCGGTAAGAAACCTTAATGTTTTCATTTGTCCGGATTATGGAGGTAAAAATTGCAAAGTGTCCGAAACGTGGAAGGCGCCGAATTATTGGAGTGTCCGAAACGTGGAAGGCGCCGAATTATTGGAGTGTCCGATGTAACGTGTGTCCGGATTATCGAAGTTGTACTGTACCTAATCTGTGTCATTAATCGTTGATATAGAAATGGTCATTTGTTGTTGTTTCGTTGCTATCATAAATTGTATATAAATGTCTATTTATTATTGTTGAAAATGTAGGTGAATTTGTTGTTACCTAAGCAACCCTTAAAGCTTTAGTATTTTAAAGGCCCTTTTTCGCACGCATTTTACGGCCGGTTCCATAATAAAAATTAAGTCGCCTTTAACTGAAAAAGTACACTTAAAAAAAAAAAAATGTGGTCCATAAACAACATTTAATATAAAAGCCGACTTTATTAGTAGGCTAAAGTTAAAGTTCCGATTTCGGATCTTTAATGCCGCTAAAGGGACCTTACATCCGATGCAGCCAATCAGAAAATTATCTCTCACGTCAAAATATCTGTCAAAATAATAAGTAATTAGAGTTGTGAAGATGAATCAGAAACACAAAAAAGCAAGTGTGTTCACCAATGAAGAGCAATTACGGTTATTAGAACTGATTGAAAAGGAAAAACATGTTATTGAAAATAAAATAACAAACAAAGTGGCCAACGAAGAAAAGGTATTTTAAAAAACAATTTTTGGTAATGTAAACATCTGTGTAAAAAAATGTACTTGTAGGATGCCGCATGGGGACGAGTATCCCAGGCATTCAATTCCTCTGCTTTCAGTTCCGATCTGTGGATCAGTTAAAGTCGAAATACGACAATTTAAAGACAAAAGCGAGGAAAGTGGTGGCGGAGAACCGCACCTATAGACAAAAAACAGGCGGAGGTGGTGCTAGTAGCGACAAATTTGACGCAGTAATAGAAGCTGTCCTACGAATTATAATAAATATTATACACCAAGTGAATTAAACATCCGTTTATTCACGAAAAGATGTTGATCTCACGAGCACGTAGTGCGAGTGAGATCATATCTTTGAGTAAATAACAATGTTTAATTCACGAGTCGTATATATGTTTTTATTCAATTTTGACGATATTTTGAACAAAAAATAGAATGATATTCAAATCACACGAATTAGTCTAGAACAATCATGTAGACGGCGTAAAACATTTCCGTGACAACAAGTTGTTTACATTTTTCCAAACTTGTGGTACTTGTGACGTTTGCGCGAAAAATGGCTGGAATCGTAGAAGATCAAGACAAAACGGAAGTTTTTGTACCCCCGGCAGTTCTACATGAAGCATTGGATGCTTTGAACAAAGTGGTACCAGCCAAATCAAAACATTCATATGAAAAAGAATATGCGATTTTTTGTGAATGGAGGAAGCGAAAGCAGGCAAGGGGAGTAGACGAAAACATAATGTTGGCTTATATTTCGGAACGATCCAAAAATACAAAACCTTCGTCACTGTGGTCCTATTATTCCCAACTTAAAAAAATGTTATCTGTGAAAGAAAATATTGATATAAGCAGGTTTGTGACACCGTAATTATTATTTATGAGTTTTAAAGTAGTAATTGTTGTAGATTTCATCAAGTGTCAGCTTTCCTAAAACAACAGTCTGTCGGTCACAGACCAAAGAAGTCAAAGGTGTTCACACTCGAAGAAATGGAAAGGTTCTTGGATCCTGCTTCTGATGATGAATATTTACTGCTAAAGGTGGTTTTAATCGTGGGAGTTTTTGGAGGTTGTAGAATTGGTGAATTGGTGTCCATGTTAGTTGATCATGTTGATGACAGAGGCAGCGTAATTGTAGTCGAAATTCCGGACACGAAGACTCATAAGCCCAGAAGGTTTACTATCATCAATGGAAATAACACTGTTCATGCTGTTGACGTTTTTCGGAAGTATAAAATGTTACGACCTGAAAATATTTCACACAAACGGTTGTTCATCAATTACAGAAACAAAAAATGCACGGTGCAACCCGTAGGAGTGAATACTTTGTCAAAATTTCCTCAAAAAATTGCACAATTTATTGGTCTTCAAAATCCAGAAGAATATACGGGCCATAGCTTCAGACGTTCGAGTGCAACTCTACTGGCAGACTCTGGGGCAGATATAACAGTTGTAAAGAGACACGGTGGCTGGCGCTCGAATAGTGTTGTGGAAGGATACATAGAGGATTCTCTCAATAATAAAATTGAAATTTCAAGAAAAATCATTAACCAATCATCAACAATTATTCAGAATGAATCGGCCTTGGATTTGGCAGCATGCTCGTATGGGTCAAACACGGCGTCAAGTATGGAAATCAACCATCAAGACATAAATTTGCCCGTTCATCGTCGATTTGGTATAAATTTTAGTAATGTACATAATTGTAAGTTTTATATTACAGACACCAAAGAAAAAGAATAATTGAATGTTAATGTATTTACAAATAATAAAATATGTTTGTTCTCCATTGAAGCTTTTTTTAATCCACTAGTGAATTAAACATTTTTTAATTCACTAGTGAATCAAATCCATAAAATTTCACTAGTGAATCATTGCCTGCTTATGACGGTTGTTATGGAGTTAATAAAGTCACTTTAAACTGTCAAAATTGAATAAATATAAAAACAGTCGTAGGATTTGAAAATAGTGTTGATTGTGATCATGTGGGTAATTTTATTTTTGACAGGATATAATTTTGACCCGCCATTTTTTTAGGATCATTTTTCAACATTTGTTTCAGAGGAACACACTACCTTCGCTGCGGACAATCCTGTGGTAATAGAGTCACAGGTGCTTAATTAGAGTATTATCCTTATTTCGTATCTTTTATAGGCAAAAATATCTACGGACGAACCCTTATCCCCTATAACAGCGCAAGGAGAAATTGTGAGTGTGACTGTCACAGATTATTGCAAAGTTAAACTTTACATCATTTTAGGAATCAAATTTTGAAACAAATAGGGAAATAACTTCCTCGTCATTAACAAATTCTGTTGTCCAGGACGTACGTACATTAAATCTAATACTAAGAATAAAAATTTACATTAAATAGGAACATAATTTGCAAATAAAATATTTTTCTAGCAAGTTGAAGAGCAGCCTGCCCCAAAAAAAATTAAAACACAAAATTGGACATCATACACTCCTCACAAACTTAAACAACGGATTTCCAATAAGCTGCGACCTACTGTAGAAAATCCTGTAGTACAAGCCAAAGCGGAATACTACAGGCAAAAAGCTAAAGAAACGGAGGCAGATATTATGCTGAAAAAAGAAGAAGATCGAAGGAAGGAAGAAGAACACACAAAAAAAATGCGGTTGAATCGTTGAAATCGTAGTCAATGTTCTCAAGCCACTCTTCTGGAAAATAGTCGTTCATTTCCACAGCAATATTATGTAAGACTGCTGTGGCAACAATAATTTCCATCATTGTGAGCAATTTAACCCGCATTCCCAATGAAAGAATTGGAAATCGTCGTTTCCACACTCCATACTGTCTCTCTACTACATTTCTTGTCCGTAAAATTGATTCGTTATATAAATTTTCTGCAGGAGTTTGAGTTTCTTGCAATTTTGTCATAAGAAACGGTTCTATGGCATAGCCACTATCACCAATGAGCATATATTGCCCATATCTACCATCACAAAATTCTCTTTTAACCCGACTATTATTAAAAATTGTTTGGTCATGGGTAGATCCAGGCCAGCGAGTTACGATATTTTTTATTTTCAGATTAGCATCAGAAATTGTTTGGACGTTAAGGGCAAAATATCCTTTCCTGCACCTAAAGATTTCTGCGTCCTGTCCTCCAGGAGATTCCATTTTCACTAATGTGCAATCAATAGCACCAATTGTTCTTGGAAAACTCGCAATGTTATAAAACTCTTGGGCAGCTCTTTGCATCTCGTTGTGGTTATTGTACATATAAATGAACTGTGGACGCAAAGAAGCTATTGCTGAAGACACTCTCTACACTATTCGGCATGCGGATGTTTTTGAAACTCCAACAAAATCACCTGCTGATATTAACATACTACCTGTTGCATAAAATCTTAATGTCAGCAACAACTGTGTCATTGGTCGTATACACCCGCCCCTTAAAAAGTTTTCATTTGAATACCACTGACAAATTTACTTTAAACTACAAAGTTTACCTGTTTGTTGGAGATGATATTTGTTGCTCAATAAGATCCAACAAAGCCACTACCGTTGTTTTGATCAGCCGGAATCTTTCAAAGAATTCAACTTCGTCAAATTTTTCAAAACAATCCTCTCTATTTCTATACAGTTTTTGTCTCCGGACAAAAACAATTTCTTCATCTTCTGACGATGAATCGGATGATGAACTTAATAAATTAATTTCCATAACTCGTTTCTTTAAAACAATTGTGGGCACAAACAATGAAGCAATCAGTTCAGAAGATAATAGTAGGATATAGGTCCTAACTACCGCAATAATTAACCACAATTAGCCACAGAAAAATGTGTCAAATTTTGCCAATTTGGTATACAATTTAAAGACGTCCATTGGTTAAAAATTTTAGGCATGTTCGCCAACCTAACAATTCTGTGCAAACGGTTTGTTAAAGCTGACTTTATGTAAAGCACCGTAAACATAATATTATGGAACAAGATAGACTTTAAACTTACTTTAAAGGCGACTTTTTTAAAAATGAGGCTTTGCATAAAGGGAGCTTTAAGAGCTCATTTATGGAATCGGCTGTTAGTGTCAAAAACAGGGATTATGATTCAGGTATAATAAAAAAGTAATTTTGACCTATATTGTTAATTGATTTTCTAAAATAAGTGTGTACACCTGTCAATATGGAATTATCGGCAGAATGACGAACATTTGCATTGTCAACATGTTAAAAAACGTCAGAACCTTTTATATTTACGAGTATAATCACTTGAAATAAGAAGATTATCAAAATCTGCTTCTTATTTTATTTTAGTGTGATGTACGCAACACTAATGAACGAGTTATTACGTGTTAGTGTAGATTTAAGTGTTGATGGTCCTGAAGGGACGCCAATTGCTCCATCCACTTCTAGGAGTATTCTGGAATATTTCCTGTTATTAGTATTATCATTATTATCATTATCATTATTATATCAGACTTGGTCAATGTTATTTTTCTAAATGCCATTTTCAGCCACATCGTGTCATTGTTGCATTTTTTCCTCTAATATATTTCATGTTTTCCTCCCTTCCCGGCATTCATTCGATTGCTCCTCAAATCAAGTCGCTTTATTTATTTTCGGGGTCAGCTCCCAACCGGTCCCCTCGTAAATACGCCGACCTCGCGAAAACTAAAATACTGACCAATTAAGTTAATTAAACCGAAGTTTAAGTTTAGAGCCGGCCGTAAACCGCCTATATTATGCCGCAAGTATCTTTCACCCTGTACGTAACCTCTTTATTCCGATGTTGATTATAAATTTGTCGTTATTATGGGAGGGTTCCGTGAATTATATGGGGACGTTACTACAACACAGGAAGTAAATTTAACACTTATGTTGGAACGGTGTTTATATGCAGCCGGGTTTAATCTCGATATAACCAACCACTTCATCTCGCAGTATACAGAGCATGGTGGAAGAAAAGGCAATTTCGTAGACGATCTCTTGCTATGATCGACGTGCTTCCCACTTACGACCTGCACAAGTAGCCAATTTTAAACTGGGAATCGATACCGACGAAAAGTGTAAAGTCCTCCTGACACCTCTGCAATCGTAAAATTTACATGCCGGTTGCCGTTTTGGAAAAGCGAGAGTTGGCGGGTTTCGAGGGATGACAGTTGACTAAGAATAGACCCGAGATTAAGATATTACGGGACCATTAGTACCATGCTGTGACCGCAGGCGGTTTGCTACGCAGGGATTACGAGGATTAAGCAGTTAACAACTTTATTGCAGGGCACTAGCGACACTTTCCGGGGCAGATTTATTCAATTTTTGCCAAAAACCAAAATATTTCAATTACAGTAGTAGGAAACGATATTTGGATCGACTTATGGGGGTTTTTATAACGTACTAATACTTTTATGAGGGTTGGAATGGTTGAGACAGCTCTACCCTACCGTACCGTTATTTGGGGGTAATTAGCGGTCCTAGGTACTAGGTAGGTACCTAGAAGGGTACGGAAAATCCAATAATTTGTTATCAAAAGGGTCAAAATTCCTGGTACACATTACAAAATTTCCGAGGGTGCCGAAGCGACCGAAATCAGGTAGTATTTATGCGTTCAACAAGATGAAGCAGCTCCTCATCACCGAAGAAATAATAACAATTCAGATGATAGTGTCGCTTTGTGCGACAATATTTTCGGAAATATGCGAGTCTAATGGTTGTTTCGGTCCCAGCCCAAACATTCAGCAACTCGTATTAATAACTGACCGTCGCAATTTATGCAAATGCTAACGATAACTGTAATGTCTGGATGTTTGAGAAATGATCTCCATTGTTACAACCCGAGTGCTTCCCCGCTAGAGACAAGCCGCCCCTATCCGTGCGGCTCATCGCGGCCCATTTACAAAAACGTCTAGACCTAACCCCGTTATTAATTGTGATGTTATTTGTGGCGGCGTCACTTCGGGGGACCGATGCCGTAGAAATTGCAGTCGATTTAGGCGACTGCCCCGGAACGAATATTTTCAATTTGCGGGTGTGCTCCCGGCGGCGGCGGCTCTACGTGCGCCTCTGCTTGCGTACATCAGTCTTAACGGATGCCGTGGGATTTCTAAGGTAACGAAACACTTACGTGGAGGAGAGGATCCCGTGTAACCAACCGTGACCGAGACGGGGTGAAAGATTAGCATACACATAGCGTCGAGTCCCTTCGTTGCTAATAAACTCGGAACTAGCAATAAAACCGATTTGCATATGAATGGAGGATTAAAACTCGCACACGACGCTCGAAGGCTTGAGTGATGGGTGCGCCAAGACGGACTGATTGCGCCCCAACTTGCCACTTTGCAGGCAAACGAGATAATAATCTTCATTAGGTGGCGGCTGAGGGACGGCGGAGCGGTGGCCCTCTCCAGGTGATTCACCGCATTCGGGACCGCCAAATTTGACCAAAACTTGCCTCTTGATCTGGTAAACTCAACATTCTAGCTTTTTGCTATTTGTTTTTATTTTCGTGGCGCTTTATTAAACTCCATTGTTAAAATGTATTCTTTTCTTCCAAACATTGTGGAATATGCTAGTTTATAAACTGTCGGGCGAAAAAAGTCATTATGAGCAGCCTCATTTTCCGTTGAACATTTTTCGCACAAACAAAAAGCAAATACCGAAAAAAATATAAAGTATGTATTAGTAGCTTTAAGATTATCTAGATCAGTGATTTTAAATCTTATTTCGTTTATGATACCATCAACGATACCGTCAATTTCTTTTTCGGCCTCCGTCTAGAAAATATTGATTTTCTACAGAGTGGCTACGAAAATTGGATTCACTTTTCCACATTTGCCCAAAAGATGGAACTATAAGCAAAAATTAAATGAAATTGCTGGCAACATTGTTTTTTTTTACGTAGCAAAATGTTGGTTGTAGCCAATAATCCTGCACTCTTAGAACTACTGTTCTACCAGAACGACCTTCTTTAGAAGGATAATACCGTTATAATGTTTATTCGTTGCTCAATATTGAAATTCATGACAGTAACATTGAAAATTATTGTTTAAAAATAGTGACAATTGCACAAAATTGTTGCCATTTATTTTTCCACTTAAATTTTTTGTGAAAACAGCGACATCTTTTGGCAAAATGAAGAAAAGTGACTCCAATTTTCGTAGCCACTCTGTATATCCTCTCACGTTGGATTGAAGATCAGTGGTGCAAATCGCACACATTTGGCATTTTAACTTTCATATGAGTTGTCATAGTAACAGGTCAGGTTATTTGCACCACTGATGTTCATTCCAACATGAACCTATGAAAAAAAGTCACATTCATTTAAAATCACCCGGTGTTATTCGTCTAAAGCATCTTGAAAATGGCATTTGCCTGTCTTTGCAAAAAAATTTAAATAGGAATTTTTAATGAAGGATTTTAGGTTAGCGGCACTGAGTGTCAATGTCATGTGGAATCTTTGTACAATTTTTTAAGTGTGAAATTTTCATGTTGGGCAAATTTGTATCCTTTATCAGAATCTGTACATTGTGTATAGCAGAAGTCGAATCAGTAGAGACTGAGGGGGTTATCAGACTTACGGGCGGGAGGCCACGAGGTCGAAAACCCTCATGGACAACTGGCGACGGGTTAGGAATAACAGAGAGAACGACGACGGTTTTGAATATTTGAGGAATTGATTGACTTTTGTGGTATCACAGTCGCTTCTTGAATCATTTATGTTGCCAATGGAAGCAAAATAAATTCCCTG
The DNA here is from genome assembly GCF_963966145.1 of Tenebrio molitor. Lineage (NCBI taxonomy): Eukaryota > Metazoa > Arthropoda > Insecta > Coleoptera > Tenebrionidae > Tenebrio > Tenebrio molitor. The sequence continues at coordinate 17,307,683 of NC_091051.1, read as the reverse complement.
TCGGAAATACATATTTTAACAAAAATTATTATCTTTTGCTTTAAACAAATTGTCGGCCGAAATTTTTTTGTATATTACAAGGCCAGAAACTATTTTGCAACTGCTCGCCCTTGTGGTGCCTCGGCTGAGGCCTCTGTCCACAAACCATGCTCGCACTTGCAAAATGACAGTTTCTAGCCTTGTGATACAAATAACTATTATTGTACAACTCGTCCCTCCGTCAATTTTCTGTAAGGAATTGCTTGCGAAGAATGGTTAGTGGTTTTTAATACAGGGTTATTCTAAATGATTGTAGTCGAAGTAGGCCATGCCCATGTTATTACATTTTTGCCGCTTTCATGTGAACTGTCAGTTTTGTCGCTGTCACTGTCATTTTTTAGGTGAAAAGTGCGGTGATGAGGTTTTTATTTATTTTTGTTAAATTAACGATTGAATCCAGAAATATTGAGTTGTTTTGCAATCAATTTTGAAAATATTGAGTTGTCACTTATTCACATCATTTTGATGTTTTTTTATATGGAGCGGCAACCATAAATTTTACATTCAGTTTTCACGCCTACTTCGACTACAATTATTTAGAATAACCCTGTATAATAATCATGAAGAGATGATGATATTATGGGATTAACAATGGGATGCAACAATATACAATCATGGCGACGTTATTCCTCATAAGAATTTAAAAAACAACATCGGAAACTGGTTTCTCTTTTAAAATTATAATGAATATTTTTTAACAAATTCTGATAGAGCCCTTCTCTCTTTTTATAGTGATGCGAAAAAATGTACTATTTGATAAAAAAGTTTTCGAGGAAAAAATTCAAGAACTAAAAATTATTAATTTTTCAATGACACCATATTATCAGATTTACTTTCGTATTCATTTGTAGTTCGTATCTAGAATTTGTAAAAATGGACTGTCATAAGATTTAAGTTTAGTTTGCCATCATTATCGATTCAATTTATTTTTCTTTAGTGGAGCTTAATGTTTAGCAACCAATCGTAGCCTTCTGTACATAAATTTGAGAAATATTGCTGAACTTTCGCTTCAAAAATCTCACTCTTTTTTTTCCAACAACGTGTGAGAACATATCGAAATTACCATTTTTTTTTTTAATTCTTAACTTATAGTATATTTATTCCTAATAGAAATATTGATTAAAATCATAAATCACACCAATAAGGAAACAGTTTACAAACCAGTTAGAGTCTTCTCCGAATTACTTTACTTGCTTTCTTTGACAAATAGCTCGATAGGGTTCAAAGATATTAAAAATATTTGTCTGAGGTTATTTAACACCCTGCCATAATTTACGGGGGTGTGGAGCGCTTCAAGATCTGTTTCTTTCTTGGTGTGATTTATGATTTTTGCAATATTTCTATTACGGATGAATGAATATACTCGTACATACTAGGTATATTATACCTCTCAACACTTTCTTTTTGTCAATGGGTCACAGAATACTTTCAGATTTACATTAGAATTTGCTAAATGGTATAGCATCCATTCCAAGTGCCGTTGACCAGTAAAGCACAGAATTCTTCTTCCCCCTCGCCAAGTAACTCTGGACAAAGCTTTCCCTCTTGATGGCTATCTTGCCCCAGCGTGCGGAGGATTCATATCATTTGTTCTATTTTTTCAGTACAGCCTTAAATCTTTATTAATTGTCTTTATAAGCATTGTTTTCTTAATTCAGTAACAATACAAGGTCTTCTATGAGGTCCAGTTCTGATGGAGTACCGTTCGTAGAAATTTTGAAATAATACATTTATAAAGCCCTATCGGTATATGAATATGTTAAGTACAAGTACCGGGAAATTCTTTTCGCGATACTTGATACATGTATCGATCTGGCAGCTGGTATATTCTATCAATGGGTGTGGAATTGATATCATTCTTTTGTTGAATATCCAACAAGAATGCGTTCATTTTTTAATAGCCGTGGAGAAAATGGTTTACTTCTATACTTCATCCAGCGAGAGATTGGGAGATTTTAAATTGTAGGCTTGTAACCCAACATAACACTACAAAATGTACTAGAATACATTAATTATAGCATAATTTCAGGGCAAAAATGTTACTGCTTGAAGGATATATTTCAAATTTTACGTGTGCTAGATACTACTTTTTCTACGTAGAATTTAGTGATCTTTATGTCAACCAATCTCTCGCTGGACAAACTTTATTACCGTTTGTGAAACTTTTGATACTGATATCTAGAAAAACCAGAAATTTGAAAATTTTTAAACTTCAGTCAAATATCGTAAAAGACTTCCTTGTAATCTATCAATTTTTTACACAGGCATACTAAATTAAAATTCCTTTGTTCGATACCTTCCTAGAAAGTGAGTCTTTATCCATTGTTACCAGTCAGTGAAGGTTTTTCTTTGGTTAACTTCACTTTCGCTCATCGTTTTTCGCCCAATGTCTTTCACTCACTGGTTTTCATTCATTCGTAAATTTGGTAACTCGCAGCACGTGCCTCTTCCAGCACATTGTCAGGAACATATAACTTCATCATCTATTTTCACAATTTCCACAACGTGCACACAACCACTTTATTGACGTTACAGAACTTTGTTTATTTTGTATTTTATTTTTTTCCATACCAACAGATCCCTCTAAAATAGTTCGTGTGTAAATTGGGCTTTTTTGGCATGAGTGGGCCCACAATGTTTCGTCCTGACAAGTCGTGACATTTATCAAAATCCGTTCACACAGGAGAAAATTCTCAAATTCTGACAGTGTCGAACAAAAAATATGATTTATTTTTATTTAAATTTTTGAATACAAAGTTACAGGCTCAGTTACTTAGGAGATATCGAACAAAACCAAATACAGCACTCGACATTAAGGTGGCTTTCGTTCACTTGAATTGCATCGTCTACTCAGCTCCGTTCGCTATTCGCGTGAACGAAAGGTTTGCCTTCCTCACTCAAACTCTTACTGTAAATAACTATAATTATTTAAAATTTCGAAGTGAGGGTGGCTGGAGATGGAATAATGACGTGTCAACTATACTGAGTTAAGTCTCTCCATGTGCTAATTCACATCTTAGAATTTCAAATTTGTATTGTTAAAGACACCAGAAATAAACCTATGTGAACTTTTCACACGTACACTAGGTACAGTATTTCTTGCAGATTAATAAAAAAAATGCATAATTAATTAGGAATTAGAAAAAATCGGTAATTACTAACAGGAGAGGAGACAATTGTATGAAAATTATTAAGATAAATATAATATGTAAATTAGAATCCTTTTATTTAGCGATCGGGCGAATTTTGCTGGTGCATTAGATTAAATTCTAATAACCACCCCTCTCGATGTCTACATGTGTTAACAATCCAACCATGAACGTATAACAGTAACGTTATGGATTAAATTAGTTGAAATTGACTTTAATTGTGTTGAATTAAATTAATCTGCTAGCACTAATCGTTAAGGATTAAAGTTGTACGTATCGTATTTAAATTGAATATTGCCAAAGTTGGAAGTGAATTCGCACCGAACTAAAGCTCACATCAGGCATAAACAATTCAAAAGTGACACGGCTCACATACCTCATACCTTACAGATGTAATTTAATCTGACAAAACTAAAATTTGGTGAAAAGCCGGTGCACAGAACATTTTTAACTAAATGTCTAAGCTAACATGAAATTATTAAAATTCCAACCTGAAACGGAAATTTGTTCACGTGTTAACCCCTACGCCAACACATCACGGTCATAGTTTTGTACGAAATTAAATTCAAAACCGATGCTGTACTGGTGAAAAGCTTTTGCTGGGAGCACAACTGTTATCGAGCTTGCAAGGGAAGTAGGATGGGTTGAAAGCGAAAGAGGGAAAATTTTAGAACTGAAACTCCAGTTTTATCTGCATTGGTTGGTTTTGGTGAGATCAGTAATCACTAATCAGTCTCCTAACACTCTTCTTCGTCTAATTAGAAAGATGTTGCAAGAGCGAGATGGACAATTTTAGTCGTAATAGCACCTCTGTTGTTTCTTGTTGAAAAATAAAATCAAACTTTGCCTCCCTTGTGGAGTTCCACATTCAAAATATTCTGTTCTTTCTTTCAGGACACATACTCGTTCATTTCCTTTTTAAATGGTGCACTGCTGCAATCACTTAATTCCCAAGTGCAATCACTCTGTTGCGACAAGCTCTCGAAGAAGCCAAAACAAGTTGTAATTAATTTCGCTCGAATTATTCCGTCACAAGCGTCGTTATAATTTTTTTTTCTGTTTTCGTTGTGCGGTGTTTTAATTTGATTGTCGAGCTTCGTGGAATTTATTGTTATGTGCTTTTTGTAACTGTGTTGGCACACTTGGGATGCGAGAAACGGCGACTCTAACAACGTTTGGTGTTTGGTCAATTCGTTTAAGCGTTTGTCATTGGGGGCGCTTCGCGGCCGCTTCGTTGAGCCTAATCAAGCGTCCCGGCGCTGTCTGAATGCAGATTCTTCGCTTGATTTTCGGGAACGTCGTGAACAGACACGGTCTCTGCATAGTTTGCCAACTACAACAAGGCAGACTGGCGAACGGCCATCACGAAACCCAGACGTCGCTGGTTTTGTTAACGAAGAGTGCTGTAAGCTCGTTCGTTTGACGAGTACAATGACCGGGAGGACAATAAATGCGAAGTTGAAGAGTCGAAGAGGGTTTGGGATGGTGAGTGGTGTCACTTAACATGCAGCTTTGACAAAAAAAAAAAACAAAATTACGGATATTCTAAAATTCATCAGAACCTGGAGTACGCAAAGAACTCTACCTTCTCCTTTTTTTTCCTAAAAAAATTCTTTTCTTTTGATTAAAAATTCTACTTTCATGTTTGTACTACACTCTCTTCCTCTTTACATTTTAGAATTTAGTATGTATTTAAATAGCGCAAGATGGCCGTTCAGTGTTAAAAAGTAAACAGTTGTAAGTTGTAATCGTTTGCTATTCACGTTTTGATAATTTGCGTTATAATTATGGAATAACTGAAGCCATTGAAAACGAAATGCATTGCACGCTTCCAGAATTGACGCAGATCGCGACAAGCTCTATACAGGATCTAATTCCACCAAAGTGTCGAAAAGTGTATGATTTCTACACAGTGCTCCTGATGAAAAGTGTCTGGCCATAAAGGTAAATTTTCTGAGTTCTCTAGAGGAAGAATTATAATTATTATTTTATGTTATACATATTGATACTAGGTGTGACCAGCGCTTGTCGATGCGATGAAATCACGAATTTGACAATGGGAGATATTGAAAATAGTATATATATTATTCACAGTAGAAGGTCTTTTTGTGCTTCGCCCAGTTGGCGACCTCGACTTCGTCTCGGTCTTCAAATTCTAGTATAAAAAGACTCACTTCTACTCTTAATGATATAATCTACTATTGTAAGAAAAAATATCAAATGAAGATGTGTCGGTGAAAATTATAGGTTTTGATGGTTCGTTCCAGGTATAAAAACAGATGGAAAGAAAACTAAGAAAGGAAATTAAAAATATTTCTATCTCAATAAATAAAAATCATTTTTCTTCAAATCAAGCCCAAACAATTTCATGATTAAAAACCTTTCGCCACTATTCAAGAAAATAAAATAATAATAAAATACTGTAATAGGGAAATTTACAAGCAGGCCCTGGAGATTATTTTACTATTGTAGGTAGACCCTTTCCAAATATTACGAGAGGAGCAATAAAAGAGAGGTTTCTACCCCGGAAGTCAATTACAGCTCTCCACAACAAATTAACTAAGAATTAAATTGACCGAGTCAAGGGACAAATTGACTTTTAGAATCACACTAAATTAAAATATTTGGTATAACAGCAATTGTACATGAGCCAATTCTTGAAATAATTTTATTGTATAACAGATACCAATAAAATTATAGATTTCTTAATGTGACGTTTGAAAGCAGTTAATAGTTAAAATCAAAAATTTTTGAAAACAAAAAGATGTTTTTTTAATCGTAAAACAGCAAATTAGAGTTTTATGTGTTTGTGTTAACAGAGATTTATTAAAATGTGAAACTCATGAAAACGAAAATAAACCGTTTAGAGCTGATAAAATCTGTCGCTGTTTTCATTTATGAATAAATATTCTAAATTTAAATTCAACCAATGTTGAACAAAAGAGTGCTGTTGATAAATAACAAGGGCGTTTATAAATTAATTATCTGATTAATTTTACACACGCACATGAGAGTTATTTGTTTTTATTAGGTCGGTGACGTTAAATGCCAGTTTTGATTTATTCAAGTTGCTCTTGAAAAGCTATTAATATATTATGATGATATGGCGGAGAAGCTTTAAGCGCTTTATATACGCGACGTTCAGATCTTTTAATGCATCAGCTGAATTTTGAAATATAGTTTAGAGTGAAATTGAAATATTAATAAGCGGTCGAATGATAAAAATAATCTCGTGAGGTTTTTAATATTTCCGGGAAAAATGAGCTTTGCGGTATTATTTGTGAACGAAAATATTCAGAATTTAGATGGGTTTTTGTGGGAATTTGTCGGGATAAGAAGTCGGAGAACGTTGACCGGGTCAGTGAATGAAATAATAAAATAAACTATAAAAATGTGTGAACCGAGTGAGGGCATTAAAGTTGCATGAGGCAAGTTTAGGTCGAAATTGGTCGTTATGTATGGAAATGGTAATTGTACCTTGACCGTCTCTTATCATCGGGGTGTAGTCACTTCACCCCATCGAAATTATGTAAATCCGCATCGAGTTTGTGTAACCATAGCCTCGCCATCATCAAAATTTACAAACATTTGTACATATAAACTGCGAAGGAGTTCAAAGGCAACAACGGGGCCGTATGAGTTTCACGTCCCGCATTGTTGATTCTGCGTCTCTTGTTGTATTTTATTGCTTTTCTTCGCGGTCTTTTCCCCGATATTTGCTCTTCGCGGTACAACTATTTGGTTACCGATCGGCGCCATCAGCCGCCGCCTCCTCGCACTTTGTATTCCGCGCCCGGAGAGTCCGGTGATCGGTGAGAAAGTCCGGGCTTCCGGATGCCCATCAAGCGCTTCTTGTTATATAGGATGGCCGATGAGGCAGTCGTGCGTATCCGCGCGCCGATCTCATGCTGATGTGACCGCAAAGTTCAAATCTAAATATAAATTGCTATTGGTGGGGCCTGCGGTACTGTTTACTGCTCAAATATTTGTGCTTTTATTCCGATCTGGAACGATGCACTTTACATGTTCCCGGACTTTGCCCGGACTCGCTCCCCAGCTTTATGCAGATGTTAACGCGCCCGTCTCAATCCCAATTATTATTTCTCCGGAGACGCCCACTCTTAAGTGAAACCAACTAAAGAATTAGGGGCGCAGTCGGCGCTAAGCCGCAAAGGCGGGCTGAGGATCTCCACCCTGCGTGCAGAAGTGCAGTATCACTAAGCGGTCCGTCAACCCCTAAGATTATACCACCTTACGTCTACGCTCATTCTCTTCCCAATTAATTTGAGATAAAAAAAAAGTTTTAGATCTCCAAATATTTCACCTTTAAATTTTTAGAAATAGGAACATAGAGGTGTTTTTTTAATTTTTAAAAATGGGTAATTGAGTAATATGAGTATCTAAACAAATATACAATGTAGTAGAAGTGAGACTTTCTGTGCTTCGCCCAGTTGCCGACCTCGACTTCGTCTCGGTCTTCAATCTCTGAGCTCAGCACAAAAAGACTCACTTCTACTTTTAATGATATAATCTACTATTTCCAAAATTTCCCGGCGCCTCCACCATTTGTGCACTTATTTTCTTTTTCAAAGCGGGACAAACATTTTATTTCCCTTTTTATTTCTACGTATTCTTTACACTGTAAAAAGTATTCGGACTTGCGTTAATGTTTTTTCACAAACTGCTACATTTTCCTGAACGGGATGAGTTTCAAGACTCAGAAGTGCAACTTCAATTCCAACTTTTCATAGTTTTTGCGGCAAACGTGTGCACACAATTGATCAAAACAAATTTGATTTAAAGGAAACGTGTGGAATAGTTTATCAGTCTGGTATAGTCAGCTGTGTGGGTAACATGTGAAAGGATCTAGTCAGGGAAAGCGCATCTCTGCGTTATTTTTTCTTAGAGCGAAATAGTTTTTTTAGGTTAAATAAGACGGAGGCGGCAATCGTCGCGCCTCCCCGACAAGCTACATCGTCCCTGCTCGAGGAAGGAGCAAGTTGTGCGCCATCACGAATCGGTGTTTCTGATAGATACATTAAACGTGAATCTGTTGTGGAGAAGTTTTACATTATGCAAATGTATCTCCCGCAGTTCTCTCAACTAAAACACGCACTTCGATCGGTAGCATTTTCCAGTCTTCCACTTCCTTTCCGCTACATTACTTCTGGAGCTGTTTAATTATGATTGTTCTCAACGGGACTCAAACGAGGCATTCGTTACTTCCACAAACCTAAATTATACATCACATAGCGGGAACTCGGTGGAAATTAAATGGATACCCATCTCCGGAACATTTTTGCCGCCTGCACTACCAGTTACCGAAACTTTTCGACAATAATGGCTGCATTAAGCCGATGTTAAATTGTATCGATAAGGACGCTTCAGACGGATTGAATGCGCACCAAGACGTCACACACATACAAATACACACAAGATTCCTATTAGATATATGGACGTCGGTCGGTGGCTTTCACCACTCCACAATGGGGGATTGTCTGGATGTCCTCCCCCGAATTCGATCGAAATTCGATTTGGAACGCTTAACAACTGTTTTTTCGACGATTCTGTCAAATCGAAAGTGATTTAAAGGATGAGTCGAACGAAATCGTAAACTAACAGCATGACCACATAAATAAGTTTAAGCGTTCTAAAACTGGTGGCGATAAATTTAACGAGATAAGCCACCCCACATAGTTGATGTGTTACAAAGATTATAAACTACTGAAAGCTTCCAGCTAGACTTTTACGGGGAAACGCCAGTTGGATGTATTCGGGTTTAATAGTTGTGATGCGAATTTTAAAAGCAAATCAGACGGAAACACAAGCCAACAAAGTTGGACGAAAGAGGAAAAAATAAGTCATGAAAAGAAGTTAACGGGCTGTTAGAGTGCGCTCGAAATTTTTTGCTTGAATAACTGGAAAATTTCGAAATATTACCCAAGTATAAGTACAAATTAATGTTATAGAATTATTAAAAGTGTATAAATGCGATAAGAAAAATGTTGCTTAAGTTATTGCTTTAAAAATATTATAGGAATATTTTCAGTTTTGTTTGTAGAGTGAAGAGAAGAAGTGAAACGGTCTGAAATTCAGATCGAGTCAAGGTTACCGTATGTAAAACGCACATTGCGTAGCTTTGAAATTCAGGAACCTTATTGCCTCCAGCGATCAGGTGATTTGCATACTATTAGCTACGCGTCAAGAGTCAGAAATTGTAGGTTTTGGGTACTTTAATTTATTACCAAATATTTGTTGTTAGTAGAAAAAACATTAAACTTTTTATGTTATCACAAATGCCTTGCGGTAGAAGTTATATTGGAGAATAGTTTGTTTCTTTTATCGTGAAATTTTTTCATTGCGTGCCTGTCAGTACTTCTTCATTGCTAACGTTTCTTTACTGTTGTCACACTAGTTAATTTTTTAGCTATTCAATAAATTAACTTTAGCGACAGACTTAGATTGATTTCTCTTTTTAAAATTATAAATATTTCATTTTCATCAATAGTAGAGACAGTAACTTGTCATTTTCGTCATCTGTTGAAACCTGTAAAATATTTTAGTAGTGGCAGATTTTTTTTTATGGATGCATCAGCAGTTTTTATACATGGCTTTCATAAATGATTCGTCTCACAAGAAGGCTGTGTCTCCATTTAAATACATGGAGTCACAGCACACCTGATGTACGAGTATGAATCATTTATGAAAGCCCTGTATTTATCTCCAAATATTAAGGGTTGCTGATTTTATTCTACCACAATTAAATCTATAATTTACAGAGGTTAGACGTTTAGTAAATAATTTAATTTTTTAAAATTACCCGGCGCATCCACCAAATCTTGCAATTCAATAATTGAAAAATTGCTCGCAAAATTGTTAGTAAAACAAATGGAAATATTTAGTTTTCTTTAATCACTTTTCTAAATGTGTCCCCGCTCACTATTCTGCTAATGCAGTATTTAGGTAATAGTTTTTTACTTATATGTACAATCGCGGCCATCCAAAAGTGAACGATATCTTGCGAAAATTTCCGTATTTTTCGTTAGATTAAATTAGGCTTTGTTCATTGGCGTTCGTGCAGCATGAAGATGCAAGACTTACTGCAATGTAATTCCTTCGCCACAGCAGCTAACGACCAATTTTCTTCTTGCTTTGGAATAGCCCTAGGGGTCTGAATTGGAGTGAGATGTCGTGGCATTTAAAAAAAATAGTTTCAAAATTTTTTTTAACGCTAGTGTCAAACTGTGACATTTTAGAACGCCTATGATTTCAAGTAAAAATCAAACTATGAAATAAAAACGTTCACTTTTGGATGGCCGCGATAGTACATATATTCTGTAAGGAAATAGAAGTATGTTGGTGGGATCGAAAAATAGTGTTCTAGATAATTTCATGTCTGGTTCTCTTTATACTAGCGATACACTCGTACTTCACAATATATCACTAATAGCGCAAAAGAACGGCCAAACCTTTAGGAATTCAATAAAAAAAATCATTTATTTATTTCCAATAGTACAAGAGTTATAATTTTTTTAATGAAGCCCTGCAACCCCGCTTTTTTGCGAAAAAGATAGTGTTGGTCAAAAAGGATGACAAATAAGTGTTGACAAAAGGACATTCTAAACTTAAAATTTAACGTAAAATCGAAATTTGTAATCAAAATGGGGCCTTTCCATTAAAAAAAAACAAAGACGGCATCGATTTCTGGTATTTCTGGAAGTGTCACCATTTTGAAAATATTTTATTTGAACTTGGAGCAGTCGAGTATAGTCGACTACCAATTTTCATATTAATACGATTTTGGAAAATCAGAAAGTTTCTAACGAACGGGCTACGTTAATCACCCTGTATTGCAGTTGAATTAGCTTAATTTTATTTTCATTATGTAACTAATTAAATAATAATTAGTTTAATTAATTTAATATACAGGGGATTTCACGAGTGATAATGAGTCTGACGGAATTGAAAATGCAACCCATAATACATTTTTCAAAGTAAACCTGGATATTGTTCGCGTTTATATCCAGCTTTGCATTGCAAATGTATTGTGGGTTGTATTTTCAATTCTGTCGGGCTGAATGTCAGTCGTGGAATACTCTGTATATGTAATTTTATAATTAAATGATTATTAAATAAATTCAGTTCAAAGTAACTACGCAAATCTGGTCAAGAGCGCGGTGTCATAAATTCTGTTATTTTTAGTTGGTAAAACAAAAGTTTTAAATTGTAATATTCACAATAAATGGTAAAATAAAGTTTATAAATAAAAATTGTCAGTAATAATTTTCGTACATTTAATTTAATAACATTAATTGTTGCTACATCGACATAACGCCCACGAGATTTTGCTTTACAAATTTTTCAATTATTCTATTCCAACGCTGTGCAAACATCCTGTAATTAATTTCTTCTTCTGGATATGTCTGTTGGAACTGTTCAAATGCAGATTGTAAAGGATGCAGTCATTCTCCATTTTCATTCAAATTTCCGGTGCGAAAATAAACCATTAGAATAAACTTATTATGTCCTTCTGTCAGCCCCGTAATAATGTGTTTAATAAAAAAACAAACAAAGAAATACTTTGTCAGTTTATTGATATTTAGGTTTTACTCCACAAAATAATGTTTTCAACAAAAGTTTTCATCGAGCACAACGATTTCTGTCAGCACAACGATTCAAATGTTTAAAAATTACAGGGGTGTCAACAGAAGTTGGTTAGTAAAAACACCCACGTTCATCAGGTAGTATTTTTACAGAAGTAACTGACATGTAATATAACACAATTGAACAAAAAATAGTTATTTTTCAGTGGGTGCAAGATCAAAGGTAACTAGTTTGTTACAGGTGTTGAATTCTCTCATGGACTGTGACCTTGGAAATATCTGCGCGAAGGCGGTGCGATAAACCAGTTAAAAATTTGTAAATGAAATGAAATCGTCGACTACTTTAGCGACGGGGTAACACGTAACAGTATCTACTCTTCTAGAGACGACTACGAGACGAAACTAACTTAACGAATGACGATGTTTTCCCGTCAGTTTGTAGCACCTACTTGAGATCAATATTCGTCGTTTGCGCAGATATGACTCATAGCCTATGAGAAAATCCATGATCTCTACTTAGTTAAAGGTGGCATAAAATTATGCTGGACACTAGACGTGTATTCGTAAGTTACAGATTTATACTTTGACTATCAGTCCTATTTAGTGTTTATTTATGACAATGTCGTCTGAGTATTGTAACGGGTGACTATTAAAATTTTCACTTGGGTTGGCTATGGATCATTATTTGTTTTCCGTTGCACCTTAGACACTGACAAGTTTGACATTTAAAAACTATGTTTTAATTGTACTGACTGACATTTGTCGTTCGTTCTTGCGTGTATTTAAAGTAACAGAAAAAATAAGAACTCGTTCAAAACCAACTTCAAGTGAAAATTTTAATAGTCACCCGTTATAAGGGCTTTCTGTGAAATCCTCGGTGAAATCCAACTAGAAGTTTTTCAATGAAAAATTATTTTGGAATAGGGAAGTCATGTATGTTTCTACAGATCAACTGACATTCTTAATATAAGCATTTTTTACAAACTAAATTTATAGAAGAATATTTTGATTTGACATTTTTCACTATACCTATTTGCACCATGTTTACATTTTTATATAGGCTGTCCCAAAAGTATCGCTTTTCCTTGAAGGTACGTCATTTAGGGATGTGGTAGAGTGCTGGAAAAATATTTAAAAAAAAATTTGACCCTCCATTTAGGAAATATACGCAATTTTAAAATATAAAAAAGGCAACGCTGTAACCAGAGAATTACCTCTACCTAGAAATACGTAATAGCATTGTATTATTGACTACCTAGGCAACCATTTTGATGAGCTTGAGAGGTAACACAACAATCAAACACTTCAAACAAAAATTATTTTATTAAAATAAATGTTCAAAATTTTTCCCATTTGCATCTAAACATGCGTTGGCTCTTTTAACGATGTTGCCGTGAACCACTGACCTCTATAACATGGACCGAGGATGCTATGTTTCAAAACTGAAGCAGAAAAGTCGGCGAGTCGGCCATATTGCTAGTCTCAATTTTTAGTAACTTTCTTTTTGTCCAGTTAACTGAACTCTGTCCTGCTTTTCACTGACGTTTGACGTTGACAGCCGTGGTCGTGTTCGTGTTGATGAAGACGATTGAAATATAACTCAACCATGTTTTTGTGATCAAATTTACAGAAACCACGAATAAAATCACAAATAAAACATCACGGAACTCAACAGAACGAGTGACAGAATGATGTCACTAAATCTGCTGCCAACAGTATTTTGGTGTAAAACTAAAAGTTTCCAATGTGAGACTACAAAGATGGCCGACTTTGTAGCTTCACTTTTACTGTGACAGGGAGCACTACACACGCAGTCCATGTTATAGAGGTCAGTGCCGTGAACGCGTTCAAGCATTTTTGGAGTCATTGTAGAAGTAGATATTGAATTTTTTAAACCATTTTTCAGTACTTCATAACACTTCTAGATGACGCACCTTCAAGGAAAGACGGTACTTTTGGGACAACCTGTATAATTATGTTGGCGGGGCTAATTATTATTTGTAATGATTGTAGTTTGGAACAGCACACTCGTAACAACTCCTAATTCCATTCATTTTTTAGTACAATTTGCCGAATTAATTTTTAATCAGAAATTTACCTCAAATTGAAGAAATCGATATTGTATCGACTTGTGCAACGCTGATGTTTTGAAACATTTAAAACTTAATTGAAATATTGATAAATTAATGGAGATACGGATCCTTGTCGTCCTTCGTAAATAAAATAAAAGACCAGTGTGACACTTGACTCGTTTAATCTGTCTGTTTATTTAGAAAATTGAGCGAGCGAATTGCGTCCGCTTTTCTAAATCTTTATTCGAAGCCGTCATCGTTGCCGAGATTAGTTCCGAAGAATCGGAGCAAATCTGTCGATTAATTTTTGATTCCGGTGTTTCCCCGGAGCCTTGGCTCCCTGTTTTATGGTTTTGTGTCGGTGCGGCTCGTTTTTCTGCGATTGCAATCATGCGATATATCGATGCCTGCACGGCACGGCGGTGGAATTTTCCGTCGGCGGCGGCGGTGACTTTTCATCCAGCGTCGTCCGTTCGGTGCGCGCAATTAAGAGCTTTGCCGGAGCAGAATTGCCACTAACAAGTTAGTTACGGTGAGCTTAGAACGCGTTTACTTTTGTCAGCAACAACTGTGCTGTAAAATTGTCGCCGAATTTGCATGGCAGACGCCTCCGTCTAACTGTGCAGTTACTTATAATTCAATTCCGATATTGCGCCGTCTCCATGTTTAATTTAGCTTATTATGTCGTCATGTTTGTTTTACACTCGAGTCTGTGCCATTCACTGATGAGATTTGCGACTCCCCGGTAGACAAACAGCGGGGGCGGCGGCGGCGCGAAGTTTGCGCCGAAGACGCGCGTCCACCTCCCCGGGGACGGCGATCCGTAACTTCCACCGAAATTCGCCAAGTTTTCTCGCCCGACTGGGCCCCCATTGTGCGCCCCGCTTTCACCTTGATTGTAGCTCATTGTTATGTTGTTAGTTTATTGCCGGGGTATTTTTTTGCCGGCGCTCCCGATCCCGGATACAATGATGCTTAACTGACTCGAGCTAATCCGTTTAATTATCCGGAATTTACCTTTCACGAATAAACTTTTTTAGCGAAACTACGTATTCCTGTAATAGGGTGAAGTGGATCGTATTTGCTGCGAGGAAAAAAGTTTCTCGCTGAATTACCGACGGATTGCTTGAGCTCTTTTGTTTCAGAACTCATTACAGGGGCTGCAGTTTACAAGTTTAAAAAGCCTCGCAAATAAAAATTATAATTTTGCTCTAAGAGTTTTACGCTATGCTGATTTCATTACTTTGGAAATAAAAAACGACGGAAGAGTTAAAAGGGCCACGGGACTTGACGTAAACAAAGATCGTGCACGATGAGCACGCCTCAAACCTGGCACAAATAAAATTTCTTCAGCTTTTAATGCTTTATCATTTCTATTATCGCACCACACTAGATCGAATTGACAGTAACAAATTCAAACGAAAATTAATTGAGATCTGGTGGTGCTCTTGCTTTTCCTTTTGGCGCACGAATTGTTAATACGTTCTTCAAAACTGTTCGAAAACGATCTCTTTCATGGCGTGAATGTTAGCTTTAATGCGCATTTTTCCCGCAAACTGTGGCGTTTAAACGCTAACGCTCGAATAAATTATAATAATTAACCAATAAAATAGTGGCATTTTGTGGCTTTGTCGCCACATAAAGCACAATTAAGCTTTAATTTTTGGTGGTAAATAATAATTGTTGTTATTACGAGAAATAATGCGGCATGCACTAAATCGAGAGATAAGCTCCGCCATGACGAGTTTAATAGAGATAGTGATAATTCTCTTGATGCTCCCATGTGATGTTTTGGTATTGCTCCAAATGAACGAATACATTATACTACTGCACTATTATTATGCGACCACGATGCGATAACGATATTTTTAATCGATTTACAGCGCGCTGTGTCGCTGTCGGATGACTCTCTTTCGGCCCCTCTTCCCATAATTCTTTGTAAAAGCACTGGAATAGAACGGAATCTTTATTTCCCTTTGAAATATCCTACATGGTTTCATTTTAAAGTTTTTTCTGTGTCTTCGAACCGTTCATTTTATTTTCAGGTGTAGCTCTACGGAGTCGAGCAAAGCGTTGTCTCGGCTCGGGGCGCCAACTGACGGCGGCGCTTCAAACCGACATAAAAGTCAGACTGGAGACATATTTAAGAAGATTTTTCAGGTCAGAGATTCCTCATTGTGTACAGATAAAACAGTATAATAGGGGGATTTCGAAAGCTACAAAGGGGGAGAAAGGGTAAAACTATCAAATTTGGTCAAATTTCTAAATAGAAGCGCTAGAGAAATTAAAAAAAATAATTATATTTAAATTGATCTTGACATTAATTAAACTCTATTCACTTCTTACACAAATTCTTTTTTCCAATCTAGAAACAAGAAGAGTTTTAATGTGACATTAAATCCAATGCTATTTAAAAAAAAAACAATTAAGGGTTTTGTTTTTTCTGTCGAGAAATCGGTACTTATTAAAATCTTCACTCGAAATCTGACTATTTCGCGTTCAGTCGGCTAAACTCTGTTCCCCCGAACTAACTTGAATGAGCCTTGACCTCACAGCGTGTGACGTGACGCGTGACGGTGAAACTAATTCACTGCCCGGGAATAATGTCGCGGTAAGATGAAACAAAATCTTTTGGAAGGTTTGTCCAGACAACATAATTTGATTCTTCTCGATTATTGATTCTTCGGTCGGAATAATATTGTAAAGTTTTGCGATTCTCGTTCCGCACACGACTACGTCGAGGCGGTGGAGATATAAGAATAAAATCGGCACTTTCCAATTCCTCACGCTATGTATAATTCATGGCTGCCAATATTGAATTGGCGGGATGACGAGCGGATGACTCCTGATATCAAATCAATGACGTTTCTTTAAACCTGTGCCAAACTAAGTGTAAACACCTAATACGGATTCGTCGGAATCATATCTAGAAGAGCTTGTCGCGGCTTTGACGACCACGTGACCACTCGAAAGTCCCATTTTATTCGATTTCCCAGGAACGAAGCACTCAAAGAGTTCCCTCTTCCCGATTGCAAACGTCACAAACGTTGCACATTGTCGAGTGCGACGAATTCGCAGCGACTTTTAATTCTATCAATGGAATTAAGTCGATGGGTTCCGGATGGTTATACTGATTAGCAATCACATAATTCCGTAGGAAAAACGCACCGCTGGAGGCGCTTTGATCTCTGCAATTTCCATATCAGACGAAAGTAAGCTTGATTTTTCGTGCACGGCAAATGAAATTTTCATTAAAACGTCGATATTCCGGGCGTTTAATAAAATTAGCGTTTTATAGAAAAAGCGTTATTGCGTTAGTCCGACCTGTTGGTTTCATTCAGGACCGGTAATTATATTTTGTCGGACCAGTAAACGGCCGTCGAGGACTCACCGTCTCCCCCTTTTGACGTCCCTTTCTTCACGGATTCGTGCCGGCGTCACGTCCTACCGGAATGTCCTGCAATCATTGCGGTATTATTTTACATCTGCAATAACCGGATATCTGGCCGAACAGGGAGATTAGATTCCGTAGAAGGTGCACAGATGTGGGGCCGATTAGCGGCCCCAAGGGCCGGACTGGCCGATTCTATAAAACTGTAATTGAACAATTATCGGCCCGTCCTGATCGGACTGTAAAAGAGCCACCCGCTCGTCGATAACAATCAAGTGCATTTCATTATGGAAACAAACAAGAGATCTGTTTACCGGGAACGTTACCGGAACGCTAATTATTATTTTCGATTTTCGTCTTGGTGGCTCATTATCGGATTAACAATTAATTAAAAAGTTGTGACGTCGAAAAGCGGCTCAGTTTCGCTTCTGACATTTATTTTTCCAAATTAAAAACTCATACCAAAAAATTTCGATATTTTATTATTTCAACTTACAACAACTTTTTGTTGGAAGGGTGACATATTAATTATTATTTCTCTAGTTTCTTGTTACTTCTCTCACTGACGTAAACAAAGACCTTTTATGAATTTTCAATGCAAATCGGCTTTTACTTGTCTCCAATCAAGCGTCACGTCATGACACACATACCATTTCCCCTTGTAAAAAATTGACAGAAATGATTGTCAGAGATAATCTAGGCTCATTTAGAAAATAGAAAGATACTTACAATGAACCTGATTGATTTTGCTATTCCTTAGTTTTATTACGTTTGATTTCTTCTCTTGTATATCTGACTTTGTGGTCATCTGGGGACTGGGTGATACTAATCGCAGTGCTTTTGATTTTGCAGAAGGGGAGTCGGAATTGGTTTCGGGCTGCACTATCGAATACAAAGACGGTCACGATCATTTCGCTTGTTCGATAGAAAGAAAAAATTGGGATAGTTGGCAACGTTCGTCGGTTAATATTTCTAATACTCGTAGTTATTAACGTCTTTAGAAAAATAAATTGGGAAAATACGACTGCGTAGAAGAATTAAAAAATTGAGTTAGTTTGGTGAGTAAAAGGTTTAATACGTGGCGGCAAACAATAAACTGATGGAAGCATATCAGCGGGTTTTATTACGTGGTAAAATTTTGAAAAAATCATCTAAAGCAAATAATAAAATATTTTTAAAGCTTTTTGTAACTGTTTAATATCACGGAGCTCATTTAAAGTTTAGAAGTTGTAGCTGTTTCCGGTGAAATTAAAAGAGGGGAGAAATTGCAGTTCTGTTTTTAAACAGGTGGAAATTGGAATTTATTTAAGATTAATTTTACAGACGTCACTATAAACAGAACGTAAACCAAGTCAGTTAGTTTTTATTGCCGTCAAGTTGGTATATTGAATTTCAATACTTGACAAAAAGATTGTCAATGAACATATTTCTCTTATTGGTATTATCAACTGGTCATTCGCGTAGTATTTACCTTAAATCTACACTAGAAAAATAGTGGTAATTTTAACTGAAAAATTGAACAAAAATAAAAAAAGAATAATGAAGAATTGTTCTTAAATTGCTTTATTCGAACGTTCATTTCGCAAGATTTTTAATTGGTTTCAATTAGGAGAGGGTTAATGCCAATATAGATACAAATATCACATTTTTTAAGGCTCATTATTACGCGTGAATCAACTTGCATAACATCTATCGGGTGTTCATTTAAATTTCTCCTCAAAGTTGGCGTTGAAGTCGATTGTGAACGCACCACTCGTCAGTCTGCAGTGTAAAAACAGAAACAACGCAAAAAGTGAGGTTAGATTTAAACAGTTGATCCCTGATCTGTAACCCGTGGTGTGTTCACAATCGATTTTTCAACGCTAACTTTGAGGATACATTTAACACCCGATATTTCCAGTTATCCTAATATTAAAAAATTAGACAAGACTATTTTGAACAAAGATCGAGTCTTACTCCTACAAATGAAATTTGATAGCCCGCTCGATGTTCACCATGCTAACACTTAATTATTTCATTATTAATTTAATAATAATATTTATTTAATAAATTTAATATTGTCGGCGATATAATTAAGTGTAAACTTTACTCCTACATTAAGTAAGTAATTCTGTAAAAGGTTTGCAAAATCAATTAACACTCTGGGACAACTAGCATATTTCTTTATCTGAGTTTAAATTCAGAACAAACAAATTAACATCCTTGGTGGATTTTTCGTTTTCATGAATCGAGACAACGTTCTATTCAGTGAATTTCCTTTATAAAACAAATTACGTGATTGACATTACAAAATAATTATTCCTCTTATCTACCCATTTAACATAGTGTCTTGTCTGTCTTGTTTACTTGTATATTGTTTATTTTATATGTCAATGAAATTAAATACAAAAATCTTGTTACAGAAACAATTAGCATAGCGGCAATATCTGCTACGACAAATATTGACTAAACATAAGTTAATATTAAACGACACTAAAACGAAAATCAAAATAATACATTTTTCTTTTAGTTTTACATTGAAGTGTACGTTTAAAACTGCAATACAGTATTTTAGTATTTTAGTTAGAGTTCACTCTCCGGTTGCTCAGATTCTTTAGAAATCAACGTCGTGCTCGAAGAATAATTAGATTAATTTAAATTTTTAACAAGCCTGCTAAATTTATTTTAATAAATTTAATACGTTCGAACATCTCCAATTAATGTTAAATTTCAAGAATATGTACTTCTCAAGAAATTAACCCTTTCACTAAGAAGTAACATATTGATTTTCTCCGTCTTATTGCGAGTAGGAATCTTTATCGTGTTACTTACTGAGCTCCTAAATTTATCATTACGGATATTTACATGAAATAATCACTCGTAATACGATGAGTAGTCAATGTTATGCCGATTATTTTTGTGGTGGTGTTACGAATGTCAAAGGGTGCTGGAATATGAATTTAACGAGTGCGCAGCACGAGTCGAATTCGTAATCGCACCGCAAAAATGATCTGCATAACATTGACTACGAATCGTATTTGGAGGACTATTTAATTATTAATCTGTCACTTAATGTTCATCAACCCATGAAACAAAGTATTACCTTCCCGCTTTTAAGAAATTGATATTTCCGAAGGTACCTATAGTAGTAGTAGTAGTAGTAGTATATAAGTATATAATTAAAGTAGCTACATACTAAATCTACAAGAACCTAGATTTTCTCACAAAGTGAACACTTGACCATTTACCGTTGACGCACAAAGTTTGTAGCCAGATTAATTTATATTGGTGGTATTGACTATCTTTTTGCAACTTTCGAACGGAGCAGAGAGATTAAGTTTCTCTTTGCTTAGTCTGGAACAAGTAATTGTAGAGAACTGATTTTTTTTGAGGGATGGTCTCCAAAGCAATCCTTGGTAACCAATTTAATTAATCTTCGTCGAATAGTTTGAGCGAATAAAGTGTTTTTCCATCTTCGAGTTCTCCTAAGTGTTAAACAAAAAGTTATGGTGAGTTAGTTATCCTTATATACTCGTATTTTTTTTTTTTTGTTACGTAAATATTACATTGACTATTATTAATTTAGTTAGAAGAGATATTTAACGACTCTGTGAATGTATGTTCAAAGCTGCAACGTTTTGGTGAAAACTGTACGTTCATGAAGATATTGCAGGATGTGATTACTGCAACCTCCATGTAATAGATTGCATTTTTTCTATTGTCGACATATCTTATCTTCGCTTTGCCCCATAATAGTAGTCTACAGTTATGTTCAATAACGCGTAAACGTAGAGTGATTTACTATTACTATGTATCTCGATGTTACAGGGCTTTATTAAACTCAAATGTAAGATTTATATGGTCAATAGTGCTATTCAACTCTCCGCATTGAAGACATACATCTTCCGTACCATCTTGTTGCAGTTTATGGACCTCTGCGATTGTTTCTCGTATAGATTTCCACTTCCATTTCTTCTTTTCTTAGCTAATCAAGGCGGCATTTTTGGACACATGTGTTTTTTGTCGTCTCGGAAAAATGAGAGGACATTTTAGATGCGGCTTCCATAATAAAACAAGATCCATTACGAGATGCTTTTGTGATGGAAAATAATAGTCTAATTTTTCCTTTCCTACTTCTACTAAACAACTAGTAATAAAGTCAGACAAAGGAGCAAGATTATTAAATATATCCACGTAAAAAGACGCGTCGGAGGTAGCTACGAGCTAAGACTAACACGCTAATGATGAAGCATTTTAACAGCTTCGGAGATCTGTGAAAAAACCTTTAAAGTGGTTTATTTGGTCGTCGGAAAGTTAGCGTTTTTCCGTTGCATCGAGCAACAAAATTCAATTGCATATACACGCCTCGAGCTCATTTGCGAAGACAATTTCCACAAATTCCAATTTAAAATTTGAAACCGCCAACAAACACCAAGTGCGGTCTTGTAAGAGTTGAATCGTTTTTATATTGAATTTTCGCAACTGCCTAATTAAACCACGGAAAGTATAATTACTTTTTAAACTAATTAGTGGTCCATCGGCAAATGAATTTTTACCAGAACGAGCAAATACGGAATCTGCATAAAGATAGTTCGGCCGTTAGAGAGTTGATTATTTAATTTGTGGCGTTTTTCTTTGAGGGTAGCGAGGAGAAGGAGTTGTTTGTGTTTTCCCGCAGTCTGAGAGGGTAGTTTCTTGCTTGAAAGGATATTTATGTTGCAAAAAGAGCCAGGGAACAATATAAAAGGATATTCAAATTTAATTTTCTTCTTATCACATATATGATGCCTAAAGCCGGAAATATTGGAGCAAAGAGGCTTAGGGCATAAATCTTAATGAAGGTAAGGGGACGGAAGAATTTGCAAGTGCAGTATGCAACAAATTAAATATTTATCGGGGCGTTTGTGTCAAAACGGCCATAAAAGCGTAGTCGACAATGGTTGTTGATTTAGGGCCACCTGGAACACGGAATTCGCATTTTGGAAGCACCTAGATTGCGTTTAAGCCTATTAGGGTGATGAAGCGTTTCAGATGAGCGCTGAAAATGGTCGGAGGTATATTTTTGCAGCGGAATTATCGGAAGGTTCGTTTTTATTCGAAAATGATATCTACAATTCAGATTAAACAAATATAATTTCGAAAAAAGCGTGGCGAGGTTATTGGAGCGAGCTTTGATGGGGAATGGATTTCCAGGAGCTCGATCATTTGTCTGAGGAGGCTGGCGCCCTTATTTGCGTTAGGCAAACCGCCGCCGAGGCCTTTTTTATACTCGGGAGATCAGTCGAACGGTGACATCCAATCAGACTTGAGCTCATCAGAGCACCAAAGAAACTAATGGACCAAAGACTAGCCGTCAATGGGCCTCACTTTTATATAATTCTCTCCAGGTTTCACGGCGCGTTTTTCAACACTCCGACAGTTATTTCTGCCATTTATTTGAGAAACCCAATCTAAAGCTCTATCTTGCCATCTTTTTATTTTCACCGGCGCAAAGCGTTACATTTTAAAAGCGATTATTCTTTTATGTCCGTTGTATAAAGCACCCCGGGCATATAAATTGACCCCGGCGTCGAGTTGCATGGTAATCTACTATCGCCAATTCGCCTCTAACACTTTTTTTTATATTATTCTCTTTTTATTGCAACATTTTCGCTCAAGTGCATTGGTAATTTCCGTCAAAGCCGAACTATTTGATCCAGTGTTTCTACGTTTTTTGCTTTTGTAAATTAACGCCACGTTACCATTTGTTGTGTTCATTAAGCGGACATTTTTTATTGACCATGCTATTCTACAACGATCACATGTTCGATGACCAATTAAATTCATACCGATGCAAAATATTTCCAGGCAATAATTTATAAAGACATTTCTCATTTTGCCGTTGTTGCAGCTTCGTATTACACAAGTACTAAAAGTCCACCAAATTATTTAGCAATTAAATACATACTTTCATCGTTATGTTGATGTTATCTTGTTCGAAAATTCTATAACATCGTGCTCTCACCTCAAAGTAGGCGTTGAAGAGTCTATTGTGAACACACCACAGATTCCAGATCACGAATCAGCTGTTTAAAGCTAACCTTACTTTTTGCGTTGTTTGTGTTTTTACTGTGCAGGCTGATGTGTGGTGCGTTCACAATCGACTTTTCAACGCCAACTTTGAAGATAAGTTTAAGTAAACACCCGATATGTTAAGATGGACTAATAATCCAATAAAAATATTTTTGGGAAGCATATTTGGAATAAACAGTGATAATAATTTCCACTGAAAAAATTGCTCGTGTAAAACTGTTATTGAAATGCGACTGGATCGCTATACTGAATCCATTTTTAAAGAAATCCAACAAAAAAGATAGTTTCCGGGTGATGCCGCGATCGTCGAAATGCAGGCGCTGACAATACGTCATCGTCACCTTGAACCCATAAACTTCAAGGACAACGGCCGGGGAAACCTAGATTCTCTCATCCAATAAAAAAGTTATATGGAACATAAGTTTTCTAATAGTTGGAGAGACAAGGTCAAAATCGGGAACCAGGATAAATGCGGGAAATCCAAAGAATTTCTATTCAAGGAAACTTATTCTTTATTAAAAATTTATTGTATTTCCTTAATATCGTTGCGATGCTGTTATAAATTCTAACAAATAGTGAAAGGTCATTTTTCAGTGGAAATTAAGTATAATTATTGTCACCGTTTACACAAAATATCTGGTTTCATTCATTCATTATCTTGGTATGACATTTTATCAGGATACGAATATTTAAAATGCATTCACGTTGTTTTGGCATAATGGGAGGCCATGGAAATTTTGCATTTATTAACTTGGAAGTAAAGCTGTCTGTTGAATTAGGTTATGTTTTTTTAAGTTGGAGGTTATAAATATCGTCAATGTCTAGTGCATTGTTGTCAGTTTTAGCATCGCGGGAAATTCAGCAACATGTTATGTTAATTTTGATAGGTCCGCATGTCAGACATTTTAGTGACGGAAATCAAACGTTAAAAAAAATCATGGCCTCCCATTATGCCAAAATAACGTAAACGGTGTTTAGTTCAAATGCTCTATGAAACTGAAAAATATACAGTGTTTTCTCGGTGCTTCGTCAGTTTGCAAGAATTTTGTGTTTACAGTTGCATAATAAAAATAATTATACTAGAGAAATCTTGCGGGACGTTGTGGTTGGCTGCATTTCGTTAGTAAAGAAGTGCAAATTCGTTAATCTCATTAATCTTTTGAAAATTTACTGCACCGGAATTAAAGAGTAACAAAACGATAAACTCGGAAATCTGTAGCAGCTCTGATTCGGTAATTTGTTTCCATCGTAGCGCGGCTGCAGTTTTAGCGTCGGTTTTCGGGCGTATATTTTTTTGATTTTTGATGGAACCCTCCGCAATTTCGTTTTTATTGTGTAATTTTTTGTGTCGATGCAAATGTGTCAAATCCGGCGTTGAGCAATTCGTGAGTTCAGTGAAGGCGCGCCATGGCTCGTTTGATGTACTTTATAGAGCCCTAATTTTCAGGCGTTCATTTGTCAGAGAGGGCCGTCCGGCACCAATTCGATGCAATTATTCGCCATTGTGCTAGAGCGACGCCCAGAGCACATTAGCACCATTGTGCCGGCCGACATGACCTTACATGACGTGACAGTTTCCGGAGTGTTCCGGGGCCGTCACGGCCGCTAATGACTCGATCCCAATCAATCAAAGACAGGAGCAGGACCGTGGGGGTGGACGTTTTGATTGCGACACCGAAACATCCGATTGAAGTTGGAGGCGACCTTCTTCAAAGTTAAATTAGTGTCTGGAGGGTGGCGTTGACGTCGCAGAATCCAATAACAATTCCTGCAAAATCCGACCGCCGCGCCCGGCTCACACGTAATAAATAATTAAAGGGAAAACGCTCACCCTCGCCCACCTGTCGCCCCTCGCCGCCCTAACAAATGGGCCCTGCACAAGCCGATTATAGGAGGCCACCCGATAGATAAATGGTCGATAGCTTCCAGGTCGATCCGCTAAATTACATTGCTCGCTCCTGTTAAATTAAAAGCGAGTTAGTCTTCGACATCGCGCCCGATCGCTCTTCTTATTGTTCCTTCTTTTCCTTCTGGCCCTCGCCGACTTTGAATTATCGTTCCCGTCTCACCTTTAATTTAACCGCGCGCATCGAATTTGCAATCTTTTTTTTCGACGGCGGCGGCGGCGGCGGCGTCGCTCACACGTAATGAACGCCACTGGATCAGCTCCCGGCTTAGTTAAGGCCAGTTTCTTATTTACACGTCATCCCAACGTCTGCCCATTTATCTTCGTCCTTTCGCGATGGCATCTGCTCCTGTCTGGTTAATTCGCACCGTGTGATCCCTGAAATGGATGATTGCTATCTAAAGGTGAAAGCTCCCATTGTTCGACGTTGCCTACTTGCCGATTTTCACATTTCATTTCGCGGGGGCCCCTTTGTACGCTCGTCTCCTTAAAATAGCTTCATATAGCATCTTTGACAGCGCCTTTATGTACAACTTGGCGCATAAATTGTTTTCCGGCTTGCAGGTGAGGCTTGCAACGCCAGAAAAATCGACGCATTTCGACCCTCTTACAGCACTACGATCGCTTCCAAATTTTTATCATTCCTTTTCTCTTCAATTTTTAAATCAAGTCAACTCGTAAAAACCTAATAAGAAACTTTGCTCTTTAAAAAACCAGAAATAAATTTATTTTTTAATATTGTCATATGTATAAGGAGATATCGATAATTTATAAGCTTATTGCACTGGTCACAAAATAATTCTAGACGGCTGCAAAGCGACTTGAACGTAGTTCCTTTTACAGTTGTTTGTTGCCAGTAGTCAGATATACAAGGTAATCAAAAAGAAAACAAAGCAAGAGTGCTAATTCATCTTTTGTTTTATCGAAACGTTTATCGTAATTTGATCGCAAAATTATACTAGCTATGCACGGTCGTTTTATTGGTTGCCTATTCATCCCGTTTCGAAAGTAACATTCTAATAAAAATGCTTCCTGTTCAACCCATTTTACCACTTATTTTGGGATCATTGTTACAATTACAGTAAACTTTGCCGAAATTCAGTAGTTGTTTTCTAGGTTAACAACAGCACATCATTGACGTTTCTTTGACATTTTAGCAAAACATCTGCTTACCATGGCGTCGCGTTTAGCATTAAAGCTGGTAAATGACCCATTCTTACGAATGTAAAATATTGCTCTTGTTTATTTTATAACTTTTGTCCTTTATCAGATAATAATAATAAAATGTATAATTATAATCTCTTTTTAAAAATTTAAAAATTTTGGACTTAGAGAACACATTGGTGGTTGAAATTCAAAAAGGTATATTATTATACTCATGTCACATCGTGAGGAAATTCCTTAACATTGACACAGAACATAAAACACAAAAAAGTCAAAATGTGGAGGCGAGACGCCGGTAATTATGTTGATAAGCACTGCACTATTACTTGATAGTATTATCCGTAATAGTGTATGTACTCCGGCAAAATTGCCGTGCCGCCGGGTGGAGGTGGGATAGTATTATAATTCCAACGTCTATTTGTTTTATTTCTGAACAGACTGTATAGCGATCCACTTAGCAGATGATTTCTTCATACTTAAATCACTATGCACTGTATGAACCAAATAAAGTGTTCAAAGTATTTGCTACGAATATACGCTTTAGCAAAATCATGTCGGAAGTTGCAGTAAATGAACACAGAAATGGATCTTCCAACACTGTGTTCACCTTTGACCCGCGTTTTTCTTCACTTAAAAATCCAATTCTTATAGCGGCATCGAAAACCTATTGATTCTTGAATGTGTTCAATATACATACAGGTGTCCCAAAAATGGCGTACTAACGGTGCACTACGGTGTAGAAGAGATTACCGTAAACGCCAGAAAAATGTTAAAAAAATTCTATTGGACTTATTTTCTGAGTTGGCGGTCTTTGAAAGTGGCACTTAACAGGTCAATTATTTTGAAATATATGTATGAAATTGTCATGACAGCTACGTCTAATCGTACATATTATCACAAAGTACAAGATCACTCACTACCAATATCTAATCCTGCATAATAGAGAATTCAGAAACTTTAAAAATCGAAAAAATTATTTTAAATCCTCTACGGTAACATTGCAAGGTAATGATGTATGAATATATCTTTGTTTACATTGTATTATCGTTAATAATAATAATAAAAATAATTGATTTTTTTGTCGGAAACATTTTTTCCATATTTTTTTCATGTACATTTAAACATCCTCGATAAGGTAGTAAGTAGTTTGTACGCCATTTTTGGGACAGCCTGTATCTGCAAGAAGCTTGTCAGACCATGTTTTCAAAGAAGCTATTTCGTCACACACCGTGTTATAAATTTTATAAGAAATTTAAAATTCAGCATTAAAGGGAGTTTAACATAAATAAAATAGGCATCCTTAATGAAAACGGTAATTTTACGTACTCACAAGCAGACGAAAAGTAACTCTTTTTCGGACGCTGACCGTGGCGCCATCTGTTGGTCTGTTTAGTAAGTTACAACGAAAACGATAATTGTCGTCACCATACATACAAAATACGTTTTTACAGTTGGTTGCTAAAAAAAAAAACGGGAAACGAAAATTTTCCTATGTAAATTTGGTTTTGTCCATTTGTCAATTAATTGTTTACTTGACAGTATAGTATTTTTACCCCTAGTAGAAATGTTGACTAAAATCATAAATTACACCAAAAAGAAGCAGTTTACAATTCACTTACAGGTACCCGTTGGGTACCACCAAATATTTGGCTGAGGTTATTTAACTCCCCGCCTTAAATTACCGGATGGGGTGCTTTAACATCTGTTTCTTTGTTGGTGTGATTTATGATTTTAGTCAATATTTCTATTAGGGGTAAAAGTACTATACCTGTCAAATAATTTAAAAAAATGTAATTGAATTTTGACCATAATTGTAATCTATGAAAAAATTCTAAAAATGTGTCAATTTTATTCTGACAGTTCCCGTTTTTTTGCAACCAAGTGTAATTTTTCCGATGATGTCTTTTGCTTTGTAGTTCGCGTGGTCGCGCAAAAAATTTAATGTGCACCTCCCAAAAAGTGCCTTTTGTCCTCGCCTGATTTAAAGCCTCGGCTGCGCCTCGGTCAGAAAAAGATGCACTTTTTGGCCTTGATACAAATAACAATTGTTGTTCTTTTGTCTCTGCTTAATTAAAAAAGGCATAGCCCAAATTGTTATTGTGGTGGGACCTGTTAATTTAATTTTGTTGAACTAAGTTGTTCGTTATTATCTAACGTAAATATGTTTTTTAATTTCGTGGAGTGTAGAGCAAGTCGTCATAAATTCCTCTGATTCAAAATCTTGAGTAAACATGTCTGCACGAACCAATCGCAATAACTCTGCTTTCAGACGTCCATTCGTCGGACTCCTTCATCTCCAGGAAGCCGCCTCGAGTACCTCATTGTCATTAACGTAACGATTCGTAGGTCGTAGTCGGTTCTTTTATCACAGTTGCATCATGTTTATCTAGCTCGCCGTGTTCATTATAGCCGTCGGATGGTGCGAGTGGGTTGGAGGACCTCGTCGACAGAGCAAGCAAGTGCACCGTCGTCCTCGTTAGGCGTTTCGCACCCGATTTTACGAGAGCGTCGAGACGTGCAGAACGAGCTCGTTTCTGACGGGGAGTAGCCACAAGCTATGCGTCTTGTACAACCACCACCGTATTGTTGCTTAATTTATTGATATTTACTGTGCGGTTAGCAACTCCCCTGCAAGAATGTCATAGCATCCAACAGCTCGGTCTACACCACCGCCGCGCGTCTTCGACGCCGAGTGTTGTGGAAGTGCGTATCCTCAAACCCGAACAATAAATATCAACGGCGCTGAACGTCGACGGAGGAAAAATGTGACGTCACGAGTCAGGATGAATATTTATCAGCTCGAGGACCTCTTGGCCCGGAAATTTCTTTCGAGAGGTCGAGGCAACCGGCCGTTCATTTGTTTGGCTCGGGTTTATGGATATTCATGAGCACGGGACCGGTCTTCAAAATTCTTCGCCGGTTTCTCTAAGATTTGTGACAGTTTTGACGAGGGGTGGCTACCAAACCGGATAAAAATCATGTAATCCGTCGGCCCTGAGGTGAATAGATTTTCGAGGGGGGGTTTGCTAAATGAATCTGCCAATAGCAAACTGTGCTCGAATTAGTACGCGTCTGGGTAAGATCCTGTTCAAGGAGCACATTACATGGGCCCACCCCCCGTTATAAATAACCCCGCGGTTCACTACAACTTTTGCCGTCTTAACTTCATCCCTTCTCGGCCTTATTCAGCGTTTAGCCATTGTAATTTATTGCCGCCGGAGAGGTGTTAATGTTTGGGAATTAAATTTTAGCCGGATTTTTCACTCACTCTGACCCCAGAAAAATATCTTTTACACTAACGTGGTTTCAGTTCTCTGTCCCATTACTCACACTTTTAATTTTATACTTCTGAATAAAGCAATATGAGCTCTGACTTTAAATGAATAGCTATATAGCTATAAAGATATAAAACAAGGTATTTTGAAACTTAATAGGACATGATGTTATAAAAACAATTCGAAATCATTTATAAACAGTATAAAGTTTCCTTCGTTTTACTCCTTTTTGCCCTTATTCAGCTTTTAGTCATTTAAATTATGGACTATTAATTGAAAATTTAATTCCAGACGAGTTTTTCTGCCAGTTTCACCCAAGGGAAATTTCTTGTATAGTAGAGTGGTCTAGACTGTCTATTTATGCTGCATCTTCGATTTGTTTCTTCATAGCTGGTCTGTAGTTGATCTGCCCTTCTAAAATCCTCTTGTTAGAGGTGACCTTGCAACCGATAAACCAGTGAAAAATCTGTAAATGAAAACTGAAAACGTCTTTACTCGTACATGCAAATAGACGAGAGAGACGCGACACTAACATAACGAATGACGATGATTTCCGGTCGGTTTGTAGCACCTACTTGAGACGTTTGCGCAAGATATGACTCATAGCCCATGAGAAAATCCAACACTTATACTCGCATATTAGGTCCACCACTTTAGCTTCTCCTCGTCTTTTCCTATCAATTTCCCGTGTTTCTTTCTCAGGTATGTCCTTGTTTTCTGTTGGGCCTCTCTAGATTTCTTTACATCCTGGTAGAAGTCCCTTATTTCGTAATTTTTGTAATTCTATTTCGTATCTTTTGATGAAGGTATGAAGGTCATTCCTAACTTTATTCTTTCTCGACCTCATTCAGGTCTTAACTAATGTATGAAGTCCATAATAAAATCCTGTTGCGATGTCTAGAATAAAATAAAATAAATTTGGATTACCTATTTTTTAACTCGTAGTAACGAAAGACATTTTTCCAACTTCAATTGTTCTAACTTTAGCAAGTTCAAAGGGAAGTTACATTTCTGGTTTTTGACAGATATCAAAAACAAAAACCTCAGTCTATTTCAAATATGTAATTCCTCAAGATGCAATTTCCAATTGTTGCTACTTAATTTCCTTTTCTTTTCAGTTTCTGAAATATGTATATCAAACTGAGGCTAACTTCACTAATGAACAAATTTTAACTTTGAAGCCTGAGTCTAGAAAGTTAAGTTAAAAAAATTATTATGTGCTCTGCTTTAGAATTTTTTTCCATATATGTATTTCCTTAATTTAGGGCGTTCAAAATATGAATAAAACACAACTTTATTTTGGCATCATTAACCCGTAGGAATTGGATTTTGAGGTAGTTGAAACTTTATATTACAAGGTGATTCACGAGTAATAATGAACCCGTTGGAATTGAAAATGCAACCCACAATATATTTGGAACGTAAAGCTTGGTATGGACACGGTAAAAATCCAACTTTACATTCCAAATGTTCTGGGTTGCATCTTCAATTTCATCGGGCTCATTGTTTGTCGTGTCTTTATCGTTTTTACATACGGCTACTCCTGCAGCTCTGCACTGAGCTCACTTCAATTTAGCAACCCAATGAAAACATAATGAATAATGAAAATTTGGAAGTGACAAGTGACGCATAGTTGACTGTTTCTCGCTCGCTCCGCTAAACTCGACTCCCAAGATTTTATTCTTGCTGCGAACGATTTTAGCGTGATGCGAACGATTTTAGCGTGTCGCATGAAACTAATTCACTGCCCAGAAATAAAATGTATGTGGTGCGCCTAAAAAAGTTTTCACTTCAATAACGAGAACAGAGAACGCATAACTCACCATTATTTACGTAAATTTAAAAAGTCTATCAACTTAAATCGCGGCAACTTGATTTCGTTTAGGATCAGATCGGCTTGAAAATTTTGACGGTGTGTAATTATTTTTGAGATTCAACCAACTGTGCAGTCTTCACGTAAAATACAGCCTCCAGAAATGAAATGCATGTTGGCACAAAAAGATGATGAAAACCGTTTTCAAAATTCATTCCTTCTCGGCCTTCGGCGATCGTAATTCACGTGAGCTGGAGACGCGTTAATGTTTATGGATTAAATTTTCACCGTATTTTCGTGTATTACCGGTATTTCGGGGGTGGCTCTGCAGGGGTAGCTGCGTCGCGTTCCTCTGTTCTTTTTGTTCGACGTAAAGGGTGCTTCCGATTCGCGTTGCGAATACATGAAAGCGGGAAGTGCGATCGGACCAGGTGCTAACGGTCGCATCCGCCCCGCATATGTGAATAGAGCTATTGGCAGCTCATAAATAATGTAATCACAGACAAAGTGCTATTACGTTACCACCAGCTCGCGCTTTTATCCGAAACCGTGCTACACCAGCCTCACTCGAATCTATTTTAATTTTTCATTTCCATCTGCTTATGCCTAATGCAATTAATAATTCAGCCGGATCCGAGACGGCTGATTAATATTTCAGATAATCCCGTGAAATAAGGGATTCCGAACTATTTTTCTACATCTTTTTGTATCATTTTCGGCTCTCACCTATTTTAGCATAAACCGATTTGTGCGCGCTCCGCGCGCAAAAGCCTTCCAACATTTTGCATGTGGGTTAATGCAATCAGTTATTACAAAGGCTTCTAGTCCTCGGACAAAATGCGCCACGTTATAATAGCGAAAAGCGCAATAAGCAAATCATTCGGTGCAAAGTGGCCGTGCACTACTTCAAAAGCTCCAACTGAAACTATAATAATAGTCCGGAGCTTTAGTCTTTTTTCCGGCCAGCCCCCGGCAATTAGAGAGGCGCTCCCTGCGCACGACCGTCGTGTTTCCGCTGTTTAAGCTCTTCTTGACAAATTACGGCAAATATTTGCTTTTTCCGGTAAGTCACAACCGGAGTGCATTGTAAATTCTTGTTGCTTAGCAGGACGGAGCCAGACGGTGATTGTGGGTGAGTCTCGGAGTAGATATTATTGTTTATTTTCTCGTGTGCACCGAGAGCTTATCAGAACACGAGGTGCACGATTCGAGAGTGCAATGCGGCGCAAGTCTCTATATCCTGCAGCCGGCACTGCGGTACATTTGTCGAATCCTGCCGTCGCAGGAACTCTCGGCAGGATGCTATTCAATAACTTCTTCCACAATTACTCTTTACCACTAAATAAAAATCAATTTCCGACTTATTTCCACTTCACATTTTCTCCTGTCACACTCATAAAAGGTGGTGGTTTCGTCGCCTTCAAACGCATTACCTACTCCCATTTTACGGGAATCGTACGATCCAGAAAAACGTTTCTCACCCCCGAAAAAGTAATTAATTATATTTTCACCGTCCACACCACAGGTAAGAGAATTGTACGTAAATAATTGGATATCTTGTATCTGGGTTACAAATTCTGAGTTAATCAAGTAATCCGAGGTAATCTCACCATTGTAATTTATCTAAATTTCAATCAGTTTAAATTGGCAAGGCAAGTTACAACAGGCTGAACGCCGTGGGCGAGGCTACCTGATTTAGACCAATTCTATAATTCCTGTAGCTAACAATGCAACGGTGGATTAGCATTAAATCGCGATAAGGGTGACTTAAGCCCGACGTAAATCGAGGAGTACAACGCCGCCACCCCGACTCCTCTATTTCGTTGTGTACGGGCGAATTCCGTTCCGACAGGAATCAATTTTGACGAGTGCGTCGGCGAAAAAATCACCAAAGGGGTGGAACGGTTAATAATCCACCCAATTACCAGATTGTCAATGTTAAAACGGCGTGTGCGTGCCGTCGTTTAAACTAATTTCAGTGCCCGATCATTTGCGAGTGTGCGAACTCAGCAATTGCATAAAATTAATGTTAGCCGCGCACCGCAATTCATTGCCGTCGAGGGTGGAAACTATGTAGTATATATGCTGATTACTCATCAGTAACACCCCCGTGATTAATGTCTTCAATCCTACAGTTAATTAAAATCCTTATAATTATATAGAGAGTCAAGTCGTGTCGCAAAAAAATTACCACCCTTTGATTTATTGTCCTGAACGATTCCGACACGCTTCCGAAATTAATTCGGAAATTTCTAATGGACGCCCCGCAATTACAGAAATAATGCGAATGACGGTAACCACCTGCAGCAACTGTTCCATAACAATCACCGCGGGGTGTTAATTTAGACGCTTCCGGTTCATGATCAATTAATATGCATTATTGTAAATTGGTTTCCTATTAGTGGGATAAAAAAACATCGCTAATTTTGCATAACGATGCTTATGTGGGGATTTTCGGCCAAATTTACACGTTTAATTCCATCAGTCTCGTTGAACTTTTTAATTAATGGTTCTTGATTTAATTTAATTAAGGGGATAACCATCACGGTCTTGTCAACATTTTTGTGAATGCTTATACCGGGTGACTTTTAATGATTGAGACAAATCTAGTGGGTTGGCACTCCCGAATAATTGGTACGCCCAGACATTTGACAAAGAGTTGTTTGTTGATTCAAATTTATTCATATTTACAATTTGATTAATTTTGACGTTTGAACTGTCATATTTGAATTTGACGACTGCCAAATTGACTAAGACCCGGTTTATTCACCTTCAAGTAACTTTATTTGAACGGTAATTACCATGGATCTACCAATAGCAGATTCTAAATCATAGCAACTACTGGCCAGATAAATTTACTTGAAGGTGAATAAACCGGGCCTAAGTGTACTAACATAAAATCGTAAATGTGTTGCCAACTGAACAAAAATAATTTCAATTATTAAAAGTCACAAAATTCTAAATAGTTGGTTTGAAAGATCACGTAAGTTAATGAAAGCCGCAAAAATTAGTTTAGATAATTTGGGACAATTAACAAACGAAATTTTTTTTATTAGCAATGCAACAATAACATTTAGCTAAGACACTGACTTTTGTTTTTGATAGGTAATTTTTATAGGATTTTTTAAAATCGTCTACTTTCAAAAATAATAGATATTCGCGTTGACAAAGTTCTAACACAGGATGATTGGTAACTTTTAGTTTTACACCAAAATGCTGTTGGCAGCAGATTTAGTTGTGTCACTCGTTCTGTTGAGTTCCGTGATTTCTGATTTGTGATTTTATTCGTGGTTTCTGTAAATTTAGTCACAAAAACATGGTTCGTTTAACTCGTCCTCAACAACGAGCACGACCACGCGTCAAACGTCAGTGAAACGCAGGACAGAATTCAGTTAACTGGACAAAAAGAAAGTTACTAAAAACTGAGACGAGTAATATGGCCGACTTTTCGGCTTCAGTTTTGAAACTAGCATCCTTGGTCCATGTTATAAAGGTCAGTGGGGAACTGGGAACCTTGAAAAGGCACAAACCAAGAGCTATCGAATGATATACTCCGTTTCTGAGTTCGATGCCGGTAAGTCGTAAACCCGGGTTGTCATAAATCAATAATAATCACCGCTTAACACACGCATATGCAAATTTCTTTTGTCGGGAGGATATTTGCGCTCGGCTCGCGTTAACAAATTGGCCATCCTCGTTCTGAGAGCTGTGTGCGGGTGTAAGAGTGAAGATACCACGTAAGGAATAGTACTTTAGAGCAGGAAATCCAAAAAGTTGAATTATAACATTTTAATATCAGGAATACCATAAATATTAACCTTTCTGCTTAAAATTAATTATTTATGAAATGTTTTAGACGCACTGCAATCTGTCAGCGCTTCAGTCGTTTTATGGCTTAGCGGCATCGGGCTCAGAAATCTGACTTGTCTACTTTGGGATACGGGGTTGGAACGATACTGCTCTTACGAAAGTTCCCTTATTACGACTTACCAAGTGACCATAAAAGGTTGATACTGTTGATAATTGTTTTAAAATATTGCTTTGGTAAAGTTTGCAATGGTTAAATATCAAAACATTGGCGTGAATTTATTTTTTTGACATTTATTGTTAATTAATTTTTTGAAATAAACATTTCTACAAATGTTTTTACTGTTGAGCACAACGCATTTATTACAAATTGTCTATTTCCGATGCGGTTTTATTAAGGGAAATTGTTATTTGTAATATTCACGACGATCGATATATCATCAATTTCGTGTTTTGTATCTAAAAGAAGAAGCGGAATATTGTGATTTCTCACAGTGGTGTGGAAGAGTGGTTGGAGGCTTTTTAAATACTGGCAGTATAGCTATAGGCAAATCTGCTGGACGTGCTACATCAGCTACAACAGATGTTGCGGATAATGTTAACCAAATTGTTCAACGAAATCCATACATTTCGTCGTTTATCACAATAAATAGATAGATCTGATTATTCTAATTTAACAATTAACCTTTTTCTTTTCTCTCCAAAATTAATTTTCTTCATTTTACTACTTTTTCATCAATCCTCGAGCAAAATTCTAAAGAGAAAATTTACATTTACACCTTTAAAAATATTTCTTGGTTCAACATCACCTATCACCTAATTTCTTCAACTAATCCAATTTTGCCATTGGTACAACAAGAATTTATTTAATAATGATGATGAATTGGCTTGATTTCACCTTTCTAGTTTCATTAACTCTCAAAATTATAAAACTTGGTCATCATGTTGATCCCTGTAATATGTATTATTACTGTTTGGATTGCAAATGTCCCGAAACCAAATTATTGCCCGAATTAATGAAACTATTAACGCTCAAAGATCCCGAAAACTTCTTCTTGAACCTTTTGCGAATTAACTGGATGATGTGAAACTAAAGAAAGATTATTTCCAACAAGATGCAGGTACTCCTCACACGGGACGAACAAGAATTAAACCGATCACCGGACTTTATTCCTCTCGATTTTTGTTCCTCTATTTAAAAAACGCAGTTTTTAGAAATCATCTACAATTTGCAAGAACTGCAAGCGATTGAAGATGCCATACCAAATGTGGAACTTGACCAATAATAATGTAAATAAAAGAGTTCAATGTTATTTGCAGCAAGGTAGACCTCATTTCCAACATTTTTTCTTCTTCACTTACTCTTATACATGTTTGTTAAAGCGTATAAGTACATGTTTTTTTATTTTAAAATAAATTCAACGGATGCATATTTTCACGCCTTCCTTTTAAAAACTTACGCTTACATCTATTGTTAATAATAATATTACAGAGTTATTCACCTAAGATGACGAGTCTGACCAGGTAAATATGCAACCCAAAATACATTTTGCAAAGTATTCATTGTGTTTTGGTATGTTTTGGACATGATCCTACTTACCCATTACTTTTGTGATTTTAATTGCTTATTATTGTTATTACATCATACTTTTTTTGAGAGAGGTATTTTTGTGTCAGAACTTGACATTCATTAGACTGACGTTAAAAGCTATTTATGTTTTAGGTGCATTATGATATTTATTTAATTTTTTT
This sequence comes from Tenebrio molitor, assembly GCF_963966145.1. Classification (NCBI taxonomy): domain Eukaryota; kingdom Metazoa; phylum Arthropoda; class Insecta; order Coleoptera; family Tenebrionidae; genus Tenebrio; species Tenebrio molitor. The sequence goes on along the minus strand of NC_091051.1, from coordinate 17,270,661 downwards.
ATTATGATAATGTGATAGGGATCGAAATAGCTCTATAAATTGTATTTTGGGTTGCATTTTTACCTAGTCACTCTCGTCATCTTACGTGAATAACCCAGTATATGGACTGGTTCAAGTAACGTCTTGAATGTAACTAGCAAAATGACAGCGGTTGTCTTTTACATACTTAGTACTGCGTTGTAAATTAATCTGAAAAATAACTTAGCAAAAGGGTCATTAAAACTCCAGTTTCCTAGTCGGAAACCAAGAATTTTACCTTTGTGGATTGGTTATTCAATCTGTCATCCACAAAGAGGACTCGTAGGAAAATTCAAGTTTAACTCTACTCCACTAGCGAACAAAAATGCAGGAGCTTTCTAAGCTTTCAAAGTCGTATGAAAACACTGCAGTTTAGTTGACAGATTATTATGTATTATTTGAAAAAGCATTCCTTGTTTTTTTCTGTTTTATTACAGCATATACGAGAAAAATGATTGTTGTTTTTATAAATTTTGATTTTGTATTTATTATTGTATGTATTGTATGTATGTATTATTGTTTCGTGTACAATAACATGAAAGTGTATCTAATAAAAAGTTGCTGAATTGCGCAAAACATTATTAATTGAAAAAATTTAAAAAAATCTGTGTTTTAAATGTGACTCAATTCCAGGGTTTGGCTACTTTTTCTGATTTATGTGAAATCTAGTTTCTTGATTGATTCTTTCCACTAAACTAGACGCAATTTTTAGTTTCTGACAAATTTACAAAATTATATCAACGAATCATGCTTCTTGTTCTTTCGTAGGAAATTGTTTCAAGTAAACTTGTTAATTAGAATTGATTTGATCCATTCCATTACCAAACTTGCACCCATACAAGAAGTTAATGAATTCTCCACAGAGAAAATTGATAGGAGATTTTGTCTGTAAAATTTTATATAGTTCCTTCTATGTCAAATTTAAATAGTAACTCACCCCAATTAAGCTAAAAAATCAAAACTGTCCCAGTTGTGTTCGATGCAGACACGTTGACCACTGTTGACACCGATTCTTTCACCTGAATCATGTCACGCGGTCTGCTTCCCATCCGGCAAACACTATTTTTTCATAATTGATGGGCGAACCCTCGATTACCCAAGAGACGGCTATTTGGTCGTTGTGTTAATAAAAATCCGCGTGTGTCGCTAATGCGGACCCAGGGAAACGAATGTCACGTCCGCGTTCACCTGTCATTTTGATGTTCAAATAGAATGCCAGCAGAATAATTGAATCGTCGGACACGACAGCCGCCAGAGATCGAACTAGATTCGATTTAAACCATGTGGTCATCGACATTCAAATTGCAGGAGGTCCTCCGGGACCGGCTCACCTTAGGCACGCTCGATTAGTGACGCGAATTGGCATGCTTTGCGGTCCCCAATTTATAATGCGCTTGACTTTTCTATTTCGGATAATTAGGCTGGTTGCAGTTCCGGTGGACGTTGGCTTCCGGAATGGAAAATATTGTAAAATAATAATAATCATAATTTTGCCGCAACTAAATAACCTACAGAGCATTTAACCTACTGACATATTTAAGGATGCGACCTATCAAAAAATGGCACCAAATTGATAAAAATTTGGCGAGGTTATTCTTTTCATCGTTCTGATGCACTAAAAGTTTTTTTGTGCAACCGTACGCGAAACGAGCACTTCGCGTACCTAAATCAGGCCGCGAAATAGTTATTTGTATATCAAGGCCGCGAAATCATTGTTTAAAAGGTATCTACCGAGAGAAAAATTGTCACCCGAGGCTGCTCGCGGCCGAAGCAGACAATTTCGAGGATGTTAAAGGATTTCGCGGCCAAGGTGTACACAAGGTATCAAATATTAATTTGACGTTAACTTTAATGGCCGTCGTCAAAAGCAACGGCCGCGAACTTGGATTTCCCGGCCTGTTTTTGGTACGCGAAGTGCTCGTTTCGCGTACGGTTGCCCAAAAAAGAATTTTATTATAAAAAAATCTTGTTAATAACGTCTGCCCATCGTCACTAATGACAGTTTTTTTTTTGGGATGTTCATGTAATGTCGCTCGTTTGTTATAAGAAAATAAGATTTTTTATATTTTTTTGTTGGGGTCTGAGTGAATTAAGAAAGGGTTCTCTGTCAATGTAATAACGGAGCGGTGTGAATTTATGGGTCAGAGTGGATGTCAAGACGCTTTCTCGAAGACAATTAGTGACGTCGAAGCGTTAGACACAGTGTCTACCAGGTCGGATAAATAATAAAGAAAGAAATGTTAACTTGGAATTTATGAGAAACCGAAATGTTCTTTTAACACCTGGAGGAATTGTTCAGGAAGTAGTTTCGTGCGCGGTGCATCCAGTTCTTGAATAAAACAATGATAATTTTCAATTCAGCGGTGAATTTTTACCAATAACTCTGCATCTAACGTTTCGCACCCGTTCCGTTTCACTTATTTATAAGGCGAATTGTTTCCAATGGAAATTTGTTAAATTTTCAAGGCGATATTTTTTATGTTGCTTCGAACGTTATTTAAATTAAGTCGAAACGAATGGTCGTGTTTTAAAATGGCAGAGAACAGCGAAACAAATCTTTATAAAAGTGACATTTACAGTGCGTCGGGACGCTTTCAAACTAAGAAATTATTGCAAAAGGCGCCAATTTAATACCGCAATTTGCATTTTCATTTGAACTGACACAGACATCCCAATGGAAATAAGTGGCTTCCACACAGGAACTAATGTTTTTCGAAGTTTCTCAAACAACTGTCTTTGGACGACATTTACATTTTCTGGTGTTGTACTTTTATACTTGACGTCTCACCGAAGTAGGTGCTTTAACACACGGAAAATCCAAATTGTATCCTTTTAATTTCCTGCTCTTAAATAAACATTATCTTGCGCCGTAATTCCTCACTCAAATGTTAGAAGTCTGCAAAACTGAGATAGGATTAAACCGTTAAATAACACGAATGTTTTGGTATTTATTTTATACCAGTTTTGAACAAAAGATCTAACAATATAATTAGCGTAATGGTTTGCTTGTTTAATTTTAAACGACCGAATTTACAAACTTCATTCTGGACCTCAACTGGAACGAGGATTTTACAGGAAATCAAGGTTATGCACATTTTCTTTAAATGTTTACTTTACTATATTCGAGTCGTTGTCCCGGCGCATCCACCATTTCTGAAAACAATAAATTCGTTATTTTTGTTATAAATTACAATATATTGTCTTTTCAAGAATGTAATAATTGATTTACGAGGAAATAAGTTTTAGTCTAATGTATCTCAGATTAAATCTATTAATTCGACATAATCCCCCTTTTTACTTACACTTAACGTATTAGCCACGAAGAAATTCCAAAATCTAGACCATTTAAAATTCTGCAAAACTATTTTATCTTCTATATTTCTATAGAAACGGTAGAAGTAGCTTTTTCTTTCGTAACCGGACTTGAAACACAAATCCTAGGAGTGAAATGTCCACAGGCGGTTCCACCGAGTCAATTGTAAGGTCATTTGAAGCACTTTCACGATTTATTCATCAATAATTATACGAAATATTTAATACATAATTGAATTACCATATTAAAAAAAAAGCCTCTAAAAAGCGAAATAATAATATTTAACCGGTTCCACTGTGGTGTAACACCAGTCGCCCACGTGCATGAATGACAGATGTCAAAATTATACATAGCAAGATGGCCATTCAACGTTAAAAAGTAAACTTTAGACTTTAGCAGATATTGCAACAAGATAACTAGGAATTACTGTTGCCTTAAAATTTGAAAATTGTAAGTTTGAAAATTACCATTTTACTGTAACTTCAGCAAAAGAAAATAAATGTGTTCATGTTCGATTTTTGTTGTGATCCGCTTGAAGATAAAACAGTATATATTATTAGAAGTAGAAGGTCTTTTTGTGCTACGCCCAGTTGTTGACCTCGACTTCGTCTCGGTATTCAATCTGTGGGCTTAGCATAAAAAGACTCACTTCTACTCTTAATGATATACATAATCTACTATTTGCTATTGTATTCGTAATTAATATTACATATACAGGGTGTTTCTGAAATAAGTGCGTTAATTTTAACTGGTAATAGAACTCATCAAAAGGAACAACTTTTCTCTCTGCCATTTTGGCGAAAAACGTTGCGTAATGGCTTAAAAAACTAGGAAAGATTTTCCTAAAACCGTTCATATCTCCAAAACTAAGCTACCTAAAAACGTGAAACAACCAGATTCTTACGAAGTGGATTTTTTGCTATACGGGTAGATTTATTTGAATTTCGATTTCGGCGTTGAAACACGTTTTCTGGATGAAAATGGATGTTTTTTTCATATTAGCGCTGATTTCAATTAGCCTATGCACTATTTAGTGGCGTAGGGCTATTTTAGCGAAAAATCTCTCCAATTTTTTTTTGGAATTAAACATCGTTTTGGCAAAATGGTAAATAGAAAAGTTGTTCCTTTTGACGAGTTCTATTACCAGTTAAAATTAACACACGTATTTCAGAAACACCCTGTATAATAACTATTATTATTTACTCGGCACATTCACCATTTTTACACAAACATTCTGCAGTACACATTTGCATTTTTATCACAATTATTATCATTTTTAAATACCAGTTTGTGATAATTTTTAAATAAATGAAAATGCAAATGACATCAGTAATCATCGGGACTATACATAATTAATTTAATAAAGAACAGTTACATTTTTTTCATGAAAATGGCTAATTAATAATGGAATTGCTCTATGATTTTTATAAACAATTTTGATGTAAACATTTATAATATTTTATCGATGATATTTTTGCTGTTGTTATTTAATTATATGTATTTCATTGTACTTAGACAATCTATAAATCAGACTTTATTTGTCTGTTTCTGCCCAACAATTATAAGCTTGGTTATTTATTTTCCTCCATATCTCCCCATTCTTGTTTTTCCCGTGCCATTCTTCAAGCTTATCCCCTAGTCCTTCCAAGGATCACTAATGCTTTACACCTTCTTACCTATCCATTGCCTATCCCTAGTTTTTACGACTACCTCGTAAATTCCTCCACTGATTTTCTTCTCTTCTAATATTAATCGCATTCATTTGTTTACTGACTGGAAATTTTAAAATTCGTTGCACATCTATAAAAAGCTATAAAACGTAATTTATGCAGGCCAGTAATCTCCCCTAGTATTTAGTTTCGGTGCAAGTGACATTAATTTTGAATGGTGCAGTAATTATTAAATCAATAGTGTACGGAACAGTGATCTGCGTTAGTTGCTAATACCCCAAAAAAAATTCCACTGGTCTATCCGCCATGCACCGAGCATTAATCAATCCTAATCAGAAGCAGGGATGATTCAGGCAACGCTAATTCTTTTCGGGGAGGTCTAACTAGTCGGGGCAAAGACAACACGCCGACCACGCGTGGTGAGTGCGGGGTCGGCATCGCCGCCGCAATGTAAACGAGTTCGTCTTAAGCCGAAGCGAGGTCGTCTCAGTCGGTATTTGCGCGTGAAAAAACGGAAAGTTGTTTTGTGAAAGTCGAGCTTATCGGTAAATCCCCAATTTGTAAATTCGGATACGTGAGTTAGGTTTAATTAAAAACAAAAATAAAAAAACTCTTTTGAATTCCGGCCGAGTTTGCGACTTTAATACCGAGCCAACGTCGCTTTTGTCCGAAACAGAATGGCGAGCAGGAATTATCTTGCGAAATAAAACGTGTAAACAGTGCACCTAAGTGCAAAAGCCAGATTTATTAGAACAATTGAACGGTAAAACAATAACATTAATTGGTGGAAGGGAAATTTTCAGCAGACAATGAAAAGTTGAAAATTTCATAATAAAATAGCTGAGGCTGCGAACTGGAATAGAACCCTTTGTCGGCCGCTCTGCCGGAGCAAATGACATTGTATAATTAATTACTACATATCAATTAGTGCGCTGGAGAGCGCGTTTTAAATTGGGCCCCGCTACGCTATTAATTATACTGTTTAATCAATTATATTTATAGCAATTTTTGGACAGATCTCGCCTGTGACAACTGCAGCTGACACCTGATTTGTGACCCGCGCCCACATTATCAAATTTTCAAATTAACCTTACGTTTTGAATTTATAACGTGCCGCACAGGTGGACGTCCACCGGAAAAACCGTCCGTCGTCTCCGTTCCGTGCTCTTTCCGCTTAATTAAAACCCAAAATATGTAATGCCAGAATTCGAACCGCGGCCCCTAATTGGATTTACATCCATCATCTTCCGTTAAATAATTTTCGGGGCGGTAATAGAGCGACGGTGGTGGTGTTGTAGTAATGAAATTTCGCGGTGGACTTTCCCAACGCCTTTTATATTACGACTAATGGTTCTCCTTTGGCCACCTCATTTGGGGCTCATTTTATTCGTTAAATTGTTAATGAACGTAATTCGGACCACGTCAAGGACAATAACTTGCGCTATTCACCGTGTAACGGTAGTAAGGGTGACTTGTCACGTGACTTGTAATCAGAGAATAGCCTCTAATTATAGCACGTCCTGCTGTTCCTTTCAGGATTATAGCCTGCCGGACCGGCGCTCCACTTTCGACCAGGCCACCAGACCTCGTACAACTTCCCTGATACAGTACTCCCCCCTTTTCGACGAAAACGGTAATTGATGTTTGCAGCTCGGACTAATTAACGCAACACGCGACGCCTGCATCTCGATCGGCTTTTACATTTTTTACGAGACGAAGGTCTGACCGGAAACCAGATCAAGTTCGAATTCTGACCCACTTCCGTTCTCATTCTCCCAGACAAAGATCAACTGAAAAGTTAAATTTGGTCAATGGCCCCGGTAAAATTCAAATGGTGGCCAGTTTGCAGAAAAAATATGAACGCTGAACCAATGTCAAATGCAATCACTTTTTGAAGTGAAAACTTCACGCGCACAACGTACATTTTATTACCGGGCAGTGAATTAGTTCGATGCGATACGCTAAAATCGTCCGCATCACGCTAAAATCGTTCGCAGCAAGCTAAAATCTCGGGAATCGAGTTTAGCGGAGCGAGCGAGAAACAGTCAACTGTGCATCACTTGTCACTTCCAAATTTTCATTGTTCATTGTGTTTTTATTGTGTTGCTACAATTAAGTGACCTCAGTGCAAAGTTGCAGGAGTAAAAACACGACAAATATGTATTATAAGTTCATAGATTGATGTAGAATTTAGTAGGTAACTCTTAATTATATGGCTTCAACAATTCTATTCTATTGGAAAAATTTGTGTGGCAAAATGTGAAGCGGGAAATGGACAAGATACAGGGTACCTATAAATGATTGTCTGGTCCCGTTTGCTGTGAAAACTTGTGTTCTATTCATTACCATCGTCGAGAAAATAAAGCTAAAATAAAACTTAAATATCAAAACCTAACCTCACAAATTTTGACAATCTACTTCTAAAAGCGGACGTGTTTGCAGGTTCTATTGAAAAATACAGACTTTTGGTGTTTATTTAAAAACAGCATTGGATTTAAATAATATTAATTATTATTTATGCTTTGTTCCTGATTCCTCCAAGTACTATTAATTAAAAAAACTTAAAAAAAGCAGACGTGTTTAGTAAAAAAGTGCAGAGATTGCTAACGTAAACAGCGACGAGTGAGTGAGAGGTGATAAGCAGAGGGCAGGCGGGCAAGAAAGAGAGGGCACCTCGAAATCGCCGAAAGCAAGGAAAGAAAGCAACAAGAGAGAAAGAGAAGAGGGTAGTACGTCTGAAGGAGACACGAACCCATTAGGAAAGAGTTCCAGAACGGGAAGATCCCCAAGTAGAAGCGAAGAAGGAGATAAATGCAAGGAAATGAATAAGAAAATGAAAACCATGATCAGAGAGATAAGAGAGGATACGACGGGAATAACAGAGGAGAAAGGAATCAGGGGCAGTGAGAGAGGAGAAAGGGGAGTTAAGGAAAGAATTAGCGGCAGTGAGAGAGGAGATGAGAGAAAGAGAAGAAAAATGGCAGGCGGAGGAGGCAGATTGGATGGAAAGGGGTTGAAAATGATGGAACAAAGAGAAAAGAAGGAGAGGAAGAATAATGTTATAATAGGGAATAGGGGGAATAGAAGGAAATATAGAGAGAGGGTGGAAGAATGGTTAGAAAGGGAGATAGGGGTGAAATTGAACGTAAAGGAAGCATTTAAAATAAATAAAGATAAGACAATGCTGGCAAAAATAGAAAGTTGGGAGCAGAAGAAGAACATTAGGCTAAAAAATAAAAAGTTGGGATCAGAAGAAGAACATTATGCTAAATAAGAGTAAGTTGAGGGAATATAAAAGGTGAGAGGATGGATATAGATGACGATTTGACAAATTAAGAAAGGAAAAGAGAAAAGAAGTTTAGAGAGGTGGCTAGAGAAGAGAGAGCTATATAGGAAAAAGCGTGAAAATAGGATACAGGAAGATACAGATAAAAGGGGAATGGTTTAATGGGATGAGAGAGAAGAGAAACTGAAGAAAAACTTTTAAAAGAAGGAGAGAAGAAGACAAAACGAACCGGCGAAAAAAGGTGTAAAGAGAAAGTGAATAAAAAGGTAAATGGACAAAGAAAACGGAAACCAGAAAAGAAGCACAAAGAGGAAAGTCGCTACCGAAAGAGTACAAATGGGAAGGTCAAGAGACAAAAAGAGAAAAGAAAAAGGGAAGAGCTACCGATGGAATAATAACAGGGGTGAAATTGGGGATTAAAGAAAAGGATGCATGGAAAGAGAAGTTCATATAGATAATAAATTGTCGAAAATAATGACAACATACAGTAAAGAGATGAAGACAAAAAGAAGACGTATCGAAGACGCAATGAAAGAAACGAAAGAAGATTGTATACCTTTGGAGAAGAGATTTCAATGGGAGAATAGGAGAAAGAGGAGCAAGAAATTGGGAAGAGGAGACGAAGGATGGGAAAATAAAATGTAAAGACAAGGTGGAAAATGCAGAGGGGAAGAGACTCATGGAATGGATCGAAGAAAATGGATGGGAGGTATTAAACGGGAACAAACAAGAGGACGAAGATGGGGAATGGACCTATATAGGTAGCAGGGCAGAAACAGTGATAGATTACGGGAGAGTGAACGAAGAAGCATGGGAAAGATTAGAAGAATTCAGAATAGGAGAGCCGGATCATCTCCCGCTAGAAATAAGAATAGAAGAAACGAACCATGTCAAAAGGGGAAAAAGAAGAGCAAAGGAAGAGCAGAATAAGGTGCCAATAAAATTATGGGATGAACAAAGAGTATAAGAGTATAGGAGGAGACTATAAAAAGTCAGATTTGAAGAATTGTTTATTTTTTATTTTTTTGGAGGGAAAGAACAGAGAAAGGAAGGGGTGGGGAATTGCTATTTTGATGTAACCAGTAATCGGAAAAATAAAGCATTCATCATGTTATATTACTTAAAATCAATATTAGAAGAATTTACCAAAAATATCCTGCCTTAACATGTGCTAAAATAGCAGGAAAAATCTAAAAAAGGACATAATAGCCATTATTTGCCAGACAATGAGGAAACAAGTTCTTCTTCATATTGAAATTTGTTTCATGTTAATACTAGAAATATTTGTTTATATCAGTTCAATAGATATCAACAAAAGTACGCATCATAGTCAAGAAAATTACACTAGTTGCATTTAATTTCCGTCATACCAACTAACACCTCCTGGTTTATTAAATTCTTTGATGATTTGAATTTCAGTTGTCTGTGTTATGAAACAATTCTGTTTAGTCACAATTGTTAAATAAAATGGAAATACCCTTTTGGCCTTATATGCGTCAACAATTAATCTTAATTTTCTGGACGTGTCTGTTTAAATTTTTGCTAATGGAAAAATGCACTACTCAAAAAATAAAAGTAGTCACTGTTTTGAACTTGGATTCAATTCATAAAATGCACATGTGTGATTGAATACTAATAAGTAATAATAAAGTTTTCTCTGATATGGCCATGACCAAACGACCTAAAATCACAGCAAAAGCCAACTAGTGTACCTATATAAAAGTTTACTAAGAGTAGGGCAAACAGCGTGATCCAATTTGATTGGTGGATCACTTTTACCACAGCCTATTTATTTATTTTATTAAAATATACGTCATTGTGACATTCATTGCCGTTCGTCAAATAAGAACAATGACAGGCTGCAGTGTAAAAGGATGTAAAAACAGAAGCGAAGGTGGTATAATTTTCAAATCTATCCCGAAAAACCCATATAAGCGTTCTATTTGGACAAAGCACATGAATAGAACGCCACCGAAGAATGGAAGAATATGTGCAGACCATTTTTCAGAAGATTGTGGGAAATTTATGGGAAAGTACTGAAGAAGCATGCTGTACCTTCTATTTTCGGCTTTCCGAAGTTCTCATTAAATTCAAACATAGAAGAAAAATGTGTGCTGCGTTACCGGATAATTTAAACCAATTTAAAGAAAATTTTGATCACGTCCATCTCCAAAAAAAAATTCAGAATTTAAAGGAGATTGATGATTTTTAAAGCAAATAACAAAAAATTAAGTAATGCCCTCTACTTACAAAAAGTAAACGAATTACTATTAGACCTTATTCTAAATTTGTAGCTCTAAAGGAATACAAAGCAGGATGTCTGTTTTATGTGACGGACAAGACATTTCAGACTGCAATTTTAGTAGAAAAAGCATTTTCCAATTAAAAAAAAAAATAGCTACAGCGGCAATATATTGAAAATTCTAAAGGATGGAGTTTTTGCTGATCCTGATTATCAGGTAATCACATTTCGACGTTGTTGTAACATAAAATCAAAGTTTGCACTAAAATTGATGGTTTATCGTTTAAAAATTTATACTGCGAAATTAAAAAGGGAAATCAGAATCCGCCAAAAAAATTAATGGTCCAGCAAGAGTCATGCCATGAGGGATATGGTTCAAAATTTAAAACAATAGATTCGTATTTAGTCTTTAAATGAATGTTTAAACAAAAATATTTAATATTGTTCAATAAAATATTGTTTGGTTTGGTTCCAGTATTTTTCATTTTTTTATTTATTCTGATCCGTTAAAAGAAACTCTTGTGACGCTACTGACCTAATGACATTAAACTGACATAAATTTGGATCAAAAATAGTTGTCAAATATATACGTTTGCCCTACTCTTAGTAAACTTTTATATAGGTACACTAAAGCCAACTTGCGCACAGCACCGCCACTAGGAGCATTTCATACTAAAAAAAAAAGTTAAAGTTGCTATGATTACTGTGATTGTATGTGAAAAAACACGGATGCACACGGAAATCTGGCTTGCCATACTGGCATTATCGAAATATGGAGATGCATAGATTGCAGTATTGCAGTAATGAATTGTCCAATAGGATTTGAATAACAAGTATAAATCTGTTGCACACTGATTCCTCCACGTTACTTAATGTCATTATCAGTATTAAAATGAAAAAGTTTAACAGAAGGTATTTATCGATTTCTAACTGTAATTTCATACTTCTAAATTAAGTAAACTAAGAAATTTAAATTTACTAATTATTTTGTATTCTGATATTCTAAAAGCCTTTAACAACGATTAAACATTACAATAATAAAACATTGCAAGAAGCACATAAAAAATAATTCAGTAAAAAATTAAAAGGCAAATAGTTGTTTTGTAACATGTGTATAAAGCACAACTTTTTTCCCGTGAGAAGTTTGCACACATGGGCGTAGCAAATGTTGTGATCCCACACTTAAAAGTGCCGTATACACCAATTGGTTGTGTATTTTTTGCAACAGCATTGTACATATTTTTAAAATAATATTATGCATTATGAAAAAAACATTAATGAAACTTCAACATATGAATCAGGTAGCATTAATTTTATATTGCCATAGCGTATAGTTGTCCAACCAACAACTTTAACGTTATATGGCAGATTAAGAGCGAAGCCGGTCGTGGACGTGAAGAAACAAACAGGGTTGGTTTTTGGCATGAGGTATTCAACAAGATACTCGTATTACTCGAAAAGTGATTTTTAATTTTAACTTTGCTAAAAATGTTGTTTTTTCGTAGCTGTTTATTTTGTTAAGTCCGTGATCATTAATAATTAGGCATAGGTTTATAAATAAAGCAGATTAATCTGCAGTTTTGAACTACGACTAAAAATTGTGTAAACCGGCTTTGCATTTAAAAACAGGGCGGACGGTATGAGATAATCTACGTTGGGCTGAGCAGGCGTTTTCTCAGTAGGGGGTGTCAAATACGAATACCCTCATTAGTGAAATTGAAGTGGACTACGATATAGTTCTTGGACAAGTATATACAGATGTCAAAATCAAAAATAGCAAGATGGACGTTCAGTGTTAAAAAGTAAACAGTTGTAAGTTGTCATCGTTTGCTATTCACGTTTTGATAATTTTTGTTATATTTGGCAAATAACTGAAATATGTTCGTGCCATTGAAAACGAAATACATTGCACGCCTCCAGAATTGACGCAGATCGCGGCAAACTCTATGCAGGATCTAATCCCATCAAAGTCCCGAAACGTCTATGATTTCTACACAATGTTCCCTAGAGGAAAAATTATAAATTATTATTGTAGTTTATATTGATACTAGCCGGCGCTTGTCGATGCGATGAAATCACCAATTTGACAATGGGAATAAAAATTCAGGATACAAAAAAAAGAAAAATTACAAATCGGGATCATTCACCATTTTGGGAAAGTTTTACCTGGAAATTTGCAGAAAGTACCTCGAATAATTTAGATACCGTTTTAGACTTTACTAATATTATCGAAACTTCAAGTACCAATAACATTACAAGGGAAGTAGGAATTACTGGTGCCTTAAAATTTGAAAACTGCAAATTTGAAAATTATAATTTTAATGTAACTGCAGGAAAAGAAGAATAAATAAATTAGTTCATGTCCAATTTTTTTTGTGATCCGCTTGAAGATAAAATACTATAATATTTTCACCCAGTTGCCGACCTCGACTTTGTCTCGGTCTTCATTTTCTGGGCTTAGCACAAAAAGATTCACTTCTACTCTTAATGATATAATCTACTATTGTATCAAAGTGTAAAATAAAATTCTCCAAGCTGTCAACTTTAGTATTAAGGTTGGTATTTTTCTAAATGTAACATAATTGAATCGAGGAAAGGATAAAAATTTACATTAATTTTGAACACCCTACATGATCGTAGAAAAAATAATATGTAACACAAGTGCGGAAATAACCATTGCAAGTTCATTCTAACATTTTAAAAAACAAAAAATTGTCAAAGGATTAATTAAAACATCTACGAACTTGCTAATTTCATATTTTTAAATTGGATCACTCCGGGGGATAGTTTGTAGCAAATTTATTCAACTTTAAAAAAATATATTGTTCCAATTAAAAATATCTAATAATATTTCTTATAAAGTGTATGATATGAATGATAGGAGAAAGCTCCTATCACGAAATTATGTGCAAAATCCAGTTATTATTCTCACCCGTTATCTACACGCTTTACTGTTGTTAATGTGTTAAGTACCGACGGTAGAATCACATTCTACATTTCTCCGTAATAAACTGTTGCCAACTTTTATTTGTAATTCATGAATTCCCTCGTGTTTGTTAACATCGAAAAAAGACCAATAAATACGACCGACATTCAAGCCGAACGCATTAAATTAGTTCAGCAATGCTGAAAATTTGAACGCTTCTTAAGGGTATTAGGAGAAAAAATCTATTTCCATTTTAATGGAATCGTGCAAGCTGATATATACTCGCACCTACTCTCTCAAAGCAGACCTCCTGAATTTACACAGGTAGTGCAGATTTTAAAATTAAATTTATCACTAGAGCGGTAATGAATAAAACCAGCAGGATAATAAAAAATTAGTCAGCGTATAAATTTATTAAAATGACAGAAAAAGTGGTGTATTCGTGGTTGAAATTTTCTTAAAATATATCCACGACTCATGAGGCTTCTATTGCGGGTAGACGAATTTGTGATTTTATCATTTCGTGGCTTAATTAATTATTACCGGTTCAAGTTCCGCTCTGTGATCCAATTTGCATATTAAATTACACGTAGAAGCTTTATTAATTGATAATAGAAATGTGCAACTTGGCTTCTGAATGGCCCCACGCATCGCGAGAAACCAGCTTGCGAGGTACATTTCCAATGCAAATGGAGCAATTTCGCCGAAATGATTGATTTGGCAGATTAATTTCGATGTAAATCGTGGCGGCGCTAATTAATCGAAAAATATTTGTAGGTGTTTGTCTGGCGGTCTGCTATTAATCATCGAGGCACTAAAGGAAGTACTTCACAGTGCATCTTGCCCTCCAGGAATATCGAGTGAAGGCACGAAACCAACAGCAAGAACGGATCGCGGTTCAGTCTCGAGAAATCACATTTTAAAACAATTTAGAAAATTGTCATAAATCTTTTCCTCGATTTTGCACACTTTTTTCTAAGCTTATGGGCTGTAAAGACCGAAATCGATATTTTAAAGTCGCTGAAAACATTTATTATTTACAGAACGTTACCAATGAGACTGACAGAGCAGATAAAACTGAAAAGTGTAGAAAGTATCAAAAGGGGGGTACCACTCTGATTCCATTTCAATTTGACTTTTCGTGTTATGTAATGTTAAATGGATTAATTTTTTCTCTAAAAATTTAATAAAACAATTTTTCTAAAGAAGCTTTCTTGACTGAAGAAATTTAAGAATAAAACAATGAAGATTAACATATTCATGTAGTTTAAAGTTTATATACTGACTCGTAGACGCCCATAATATTTACAATTGTTTTGTGTATCTTATTCCATTCCTCCTCTAGTGGTTTAACATTTAGATTTATCCAAGAGCCTCACAACCACTTACTTGTTGTGTATTTGTTAACCAAGCTAATATTGTGGTAGCTGTCTTATTAAAATTAATTTAAAATTTATGAGGGTGTTTATTAGGGTTTTAGAGTAGAGGTTGCAAAAACCGTTGTGTCGGCGAGTGTTCCGCGCATTTCTTGTGCTATTTATGTCAATATGAATATCGGACAGTCCGAGAGAGTGCAAATGTTTGATTTTATTTTTGCATTAATCGGCCGGACCCGAATCCTTTCATCATCTCCTTGAAATAAGTGAAATCCGTGGCAATCCTCGTGAAGTCTGAAATTTGCGGTCCAGCTCGTGTCGTAATTACCCTTTTGGCGGCGTCTCTCTTCGAGTTTGCGTTGGCCTCGATGTAAATGGAGTGTCGCAAGAAAGACTCTCGAGGCCGAGACAGCACTTGGACGTTTTCGAAGGACGCGTGGTCCTGACAGATAACGCTATCTCTCCCTCGGCGAGCCCATTAGGGCCCCCAACAATGACGCGTCGTTAGGGCCCCCCCATGAACAGGTGTCGCTGTCACAAACCCGCCGGTCGAGACATTAATGAAGCTCCGGGTTACGGACGCCGTCGGTCGCCGGAACCGACGCCGCGAATAAATCCGGTATTCCGGATTGATGATTCAATCGAGTATTGCGACCTCAAACATCGACGTTGTTTATGGGACTTGTCACTTGGACGTCGCGGCGGTCCGTGAAGTGGACGTCGATTATGGCGGCCGTCGCGGTTATATTCTGTCCAAATTTATGTGGCGTTATGAACTGATTTATGGTAACACTAACCGATATGCGACGTGCAGTGCAGTGGCGGACGAAGGACCGCCCCCAATAACGAACAGATGCACCGTCATCTTTGTTCGTTAAAGCGGATAATCAACTTCTCAACTAATAAAGAATCGCCGGGATGAAGGAGCTGCTTCTTTACTTCCAACCTTAATTATTGCTCTCGATTTCAGCTCTTATAGTCTTGACATAATTAACAACTTACGACTATATAGGAGGTCTGGAAATATACGAACAAAGTATCCAGATGCAAATTACCAACTTTCACTAATCATTTAATGAGTGAAGATTAGTTATGCCAAACAGCAAACAGTCGATTGGATTAATTTTAAAAAGTTTTACTCAGGTATCTTGAAGAGGTGAAATCCACGCCTAAAAGTGTGTTTTTATTCAAATGTCAGTAAAATATGACATTATACTGTTGCGTTACTAATGGACTCATTATTATATTGAAAACAGTTTAATAATAATGAATCGTATTATTAAACTGTTTTTTGTAACTTTTAGCTTTGTTATATTGGCAACATCAACCGTTTCACGTCAGGCGTCAAGGTAAAGTGTGAAGCTACAAAGAGAATTTACTAAATATAACCTTACATTTTTGTGAAAAATGTCTGTTACCAACCCACCCAGTCTAATATGAAAACTTGAGCAGCCGAAATTTCAGGAATTAGTAAAGCAAAGTACATAAAATAGTATATTACACTCGTTTAATAAAACGTATTATCACACTCGTTCCATTATAGCACTCATGTGATAATAAAGCGTCTTATTAAACTCGTATAATAATATACTCTTTTGCTCCTTGTTTTTTCGTTTTTCAATTTTAGCGGCAAAAATACCAAAGCCTCATTCTAGGAACGAGAAGGAAAATATGTTACATCGTTTGAATGAGTTCGTTTTTGTTGATGAATTAAATGAAACGTTGATCTAAATTTTGCTGTTTAATCATTTTTTGTTTAGATTGCATTATGTAACCATTACTATTTCGTTTACACGTTTATAGAGTAGACAATTATTATATTACCGTAGTATGTTATTTTGTATTTATTATGTCTCTTGTGGTGGAAAATAATTACATAAATTCCAATTTTATGAACCAGTTGGATAAACCCTCACTCGATACAAAATCGATAAATTAAAGAATAGTTTTCTAAAAAGCAGTAACAGCATTTATGGAATTATTTCATGACATATTCAGTACAAATGAAATAGTTTTTATTCATATTGTTTTATTTGTAAAACAAAGAATATTTTTTGAACTCACTATCTTCAAAATGACATTTCGCGACCGCATAGTTGTGCGCGAACGTAGATTTCGCGCACTAGTGCTTCAAAATCATCCAAAAAACATTCGCCTTTTTGAGCAATATGAGAATAATTTGACTTGATAATGATAAACTCAGGTTTACGAAACGCCATTTCTCCAATTTGGATATTGTACATTTCGAAAGAGTTCATACTCTTTACTCTTACTCATGTAAGAGAACGAGTAATAACTATTTTCTGCAAATGCCTTGTAGGGTGAGTGTATATTTCATAACTCCTTGTATATTTTTGAAATATTCACAAACACCATAATAGTTATAAGTGCATCTTTTTCGTCCGAGTTTGGGTTTTCTAATCGAGGCGGAGCCGAGACTTGAAAACAGGCGAGGACAAAAAGCACTTTTTGGCCGAGGTGCACATTAAATTTTTTAGGCGACCGCACGAACTACGAAGCAATTACAAATTTATTTTATATCTACTTTTTTCAAATAAATACGTTTATTAATAGATACATATTAACAATTTTTTTATAGTATTTTTGTCAGCTTGCCATCAAAACGAGAAATTTACTATTTGCAATACAATTACTTATTTACATAATTTATGGTGACCGGACAATTATTGCTTTTATCATCTGCGATGTCCGGCGGTGTATTAGACATTTATTCATCACTTACGCTGTTGTATTACACATTTCTTCATCACGGTGTTGCTATCGATTATATGAACGATCATTTTCTTATTATGCACCAAATAAGCACCAGAAATAAACGATACAACACTTTTTCGGGCAAATAAAATACTTTGGTTAAATTTAATTGTCTAATTTTCATTTGTTTTCAGTCGGCTTACTCGGTTTTGTCGGTTTCGTTGTTACCTTATGAAACAGACTGACAGATGGTGCCACGGTCTAAGGTCAGGAAAGTGCCGCCGAAAAAGAGTTACTTTTCGTCCTCTTGGGAGTACCTTTTTCATTAAGGGTGCCTAAAAGCCCTATTAAATAATCTAGTAAATAATTAACGTCCAGAAAGGATACAATATTATAATGTAGCAGACAGGAAATTGAGTTACAAGCTTTAACAAGGCTAGAACGTACAGTTAAAAGACATCTTCAGAGATAGATATGTAGAATTTTTTCAACACAATTATAGTTTGCTATGTGATAGAGACAAATCGCATATAAATGGGCATAAAAGCGACTTATCTGGGAGTGGCTTTGCTTGTTAATTTTCCTCTGCAAACCGCCCTTTGCAGATTTTCTTTGCAAAATTGTTTACTTTTCTGCGACTAGCACGAAAGTATAAGTGTTGACAGTTATTAAGACAAATTGAATAAATAACGTAATCAGAAAGCTATTACGTTTTGGATCAAAACAAAGTGATACTCTGTCGGAAATAGCAACCATTTTATTTTAATCATTTTCAATAAATGCCAATTTTCAGAACAATGTAATCGTTTCAGCAAACAAATATTTTACATTTTAAACAAGTTCAAAACAAACCCATTCGTTTATTCAACTTTATGCAATTTTCTCTGTAATACGATCGGACAATAATAAAACGTCATTGGAAATAGATTCCGATTTTTCGAATATATAATTTAGGCGTTACTGCAGCATCATCAATATTTAAAAAGGGGATGTTTCGGTTTGCTTTCGAGTTAACTAACAGACGTGAAATGACGTTTCGCTTAAATCTGCTCAAATTTAAATTAATTAACTCACTTTTTAAACATGTTCCCATTCCAATTGTTCCATTTGTCAAGTTGTAAAAATACTATAATAATAATAATCATAATTTATTGTCCCTAACAAAAGATCAAAGCAGAGAAAAATTTCAACATAGTTTCGTGAAGATACTAACACATTTGGTGCAACGATTCTGCAGTATTTTAATCCCCTTAAATTAAAAAAAAAAGTGAAAACCTCTTTAGGCGTACCGCGACATTTTCCCGGGCAGGCGTCACGCGTCACGTCACACGCTCCTATTTTTTTTTATATGTATAGGTATAGTGTGTATAGGTATAGTGTTGTACCAATCTATATCAAATTGCTGTTCTTACGTTACTTCCTAGTAAATGCAGTACTTAGGCGCAATAACTTAACGGCTAACGCTGTCTATAGTCACGTTCTAACCTCCTACGACCTACAATTTCACCAAATGATTTATGTGCGAATTAAAACCGTCCCGTGTAGATTGTTTTCCAAAAAATTATGAATTTTTTGTGTCACTTTCCCCGCCAGGCCGCACGAATGCGAAAGTATCTGGTGTCTTTTGATTTATTTTATCGAGTCGTCATCTCACCGCTCCGGGCAACATCTTCAACATGCACTTTTCCGATTTCTCGTCCCCGGAGCCGCCCCCGGTTCGTACGAATTCGCATTACGTATTTGTATAGTATGTAATCCGGTCCCGTACGCCACTGGTTTCGCATCAGCGCCGTTTTAAATTGGTTGCCATATTCTGATGCGGTTTGTAACGTTTCGGTCTGACATTATTTTTAACGCGGTAATAAATTCATCACGCTTTATGAGCCCATATTGGGGGAGAGAGGACCGTATTGTCGGCGAAACACAGGGACATCCTATCCGAACTTTATATCTGATTTGGAACTAATTGAATTGTGCGCAATTTTGAGTGCGGACGGAGAGGGATGAAGAACGTTCGTTGCTCGCCAACACACATACCGCCGCACAATTGCCCTGCCTCCGGGAGAATTTACTATTATTAAAACATCATCTAGGGCCGGCGAGTTTGCGACGTCGTTTACTAAACTTCCTTTAGTGCTTCATTGAAAACTGATCCATCGACGGTTGATATCGAGCTCGGGGCTCTTTCTCCCTCGGCCGCTGGCATGTCTGGAGCGCACAGATTAGGGGCGAAAAAACGAAACAGGCATTCTTCAAAGGCGGACTCAATACCGAGCGCACTCGATATTTAACTCGCACAATTTCCATGAGCCCCGGCTCAAAGCGTCCAACTATTATTGGAGCAAGTTTTTGGATTTTGACCGAAATGTTGAAATATTGCGTTCGGAGGGATGGTGCACCGACACGGGGATGAACCGACGGATTTGAGCCGTCGGAATGAAATTCGCGTTGCAAAATTGGGAATTTTTCGACGCTTTCGCCGACGAACTGTTAATTAATCGTTTCATTGCTATTTCTAGAGCGCTTGTATTTTTGTACATCAATCCCGAAATTAATTGAAAGTTTTATTGATTGCAGATTGGATTTTTTATACAATGTCATCAAAGCAATCATTTTAGGGGCAAAAGGGTTAACAGGTTCATTGGAAGCGACAGCAACAAAATATATCTTAAATCGTAATTTTCTGTATATGCCCTGTAGCCCCGTCGATCATTTTCAGAAGTGTATTTTAATTAATCATAATATCTACAACATTTGCATTAATTTTTTAAATATCTTTTTATATATAAATGAAATGATGAAAATTAAGCTGAAATTCCATTTCACAAACCACTGTAACAGTTGTTTGTTGACTGAAATTATCGATATGGATTCTGACGCAGCCAAATATGTTTCCATGACTTATGATGTCTGTTTGGTAAGTTACGAGTATTTATTATATTTTGAGCTTCCAGCGGCTAATTGAAAGAATATATTGACAAAAAGTTGTCATAAATTACATTGACTTTTGAATTGAATGTGGGGCAAGAAAAATTTGAAAATTTTTAGAATTTTTACAATGTTACAGTGAAAGTAGGTAAATCTAGTGATTGTACGGAATAATTCTATGTGATTGTAAACACTCACTGATTAATTACTAAAAGTACGAAGTGATGGACAAGAGATAATTAAAAACTGATATTTCTTAAGGAATGTAGAAAATCATTACATAGTTATTTTACACAATCACAATCACAAGACTGAGAGTAACAATAAATTTCATTATGAAATGAATATAACATTGAAAAACTGAAAATAAAGTACGAAATAACCAAAAACAAAATACCTATAAGCAGTGAGAGGATTTATGTGCAGTAAAAAGTGCAATATAATTTTTTTATGTGCATGAATCAATATATGTCGTAAAAATATTCAACCAGAGAATATATGCCAGTAAAAACACCTGCAAACATTTATTTTCTGCTATCTATCGGTGTTCATTTAAATTTCTCCTCAAATTTGGCCTTGAAGAGTCGATTGTGAACGCACCACGGATTACAGATCAGTTGTTTCAATCTAACCTCACTTTTTGCGTTGTTTGTGTTTTTACTCTGAAGACGAACGAGTGGTGCGTTCACAATCGAGTCTTCTACGCCAACTTTCAGGACAAAATTAAATGGATATCCGATATAATATGCACAGCGATTATTTAATAGATAGGTACTGTAATTTTTCGACCTTGCGGCGATCATCCTGGTCATGGCATCAATGTACCTAATCTACGTTATGGGTGTAATCCTGGTCACAGTTTGTCTCCTCGGATGATATTTTGCCGGAAAAATACGAAACAAAAAATTGCCAGAAAAGAAAATTTTATTGATCCTACATTGTGTTGTGTTACTTATGTTTTATTTAATTAAGGTTCCACTGGAAGTCGTAGAGTTGGAGTAACAAAAGAAACAAAAGGTATAAGTAAATGAGTGAATTTAGTAAATGATTTTTGGTGGACGTTGATTAAAGTTTTGAGTAAATGAAACTTAACTTGCGACCCGTGAATTAAAATTTGATTAATAGATAAATGGCAAAGCTGAATAAATAGATAAATCTGTGAACCTGAACATTATCTGAATTGATCCGAATTGTCTCTCCTGTTACTCATGCGATACTCATGGAACCTCTCGGTCAAGCATGCTCTTAATATGACGTCCGCAGACTTTATGAGGGCTATTTTCACATGTCAGTTGTTTTGCAACGATCCATAATCCCATTAATGGGTGGCGTGACTTCATATTGTGCACTGCGCCGGACCACAGCTAATTGAGAGCGATAGACACTGACGGTAGCTTCCCCCGACCGCGAGAGCCCCAAGAAACGAATAATGAGTAAAGATTTTTTAGACTATTTTAATAAATTTGGGGTCAAGCAGGTCATCATTTTCTCTTTCCTTTCCAAACACAAGTCATCTTTCTAGTTAATAAATGACAAAGTAAAGTTTCCGGTTCATTTTATTTTCTTCCTCCAACTCTTTCAACTGTTCCTGAAATTGGTATTCGACCACTTCCACATTTTTGTTCTACACCAGCAAGCACCAGGTTACTGACCACAAATTTTTTGAACACACGTTAGCTTTCTCTCAAAATTGCAATTAAGGTTTTGTAGGCGTTGGTTATTGGATTCCTTTGTTTCTTTCGAGTCTTTCCGTATTGATCTACTGATTTTCAAATAATTGGAAGCAAAGATTAATGAGAAATAAATTTTAGAATTCGGAAGATTAGTTTGTGTGATTCAATCTACAATATGAATTTGAATGAAATAAATGTGAAATATTTAAAGAGAGGAACTTAAGAAATAAGTGAAACAATATAAAACAAAACTGATTAAAAGGCATAATATCTCATGAAAGATAAAAATTTAATTTTAAAAGTGGATGTCCACGTGTATGACTGTGGTGTGGAACGATTGAATTTTTGTAAACCGCGTCTTGGGTCAGCTTTCGGTTAGTTTGAGTCCGAGATTAATTAGGAAGCTATCGATGTCAAAGCAATTGCCATCACATGTTTCCGGTGCGTGTACGTTAGCAGGACCACTCTACCGGTAATAACACAATCTATTAAACGGAACGTCGCTGCCTCCAGTCGATACTCACGTGGCTTTTAACTAACTAAATGTGCTTTATTAACGAGACGAGTTTTTTGTGCGTCGACCTTTGATCAGACGAACGAAAATTTATAATTAATTCGACGCTATTAGGCTAATGGTCGGGCATTCCGGTTTTGTTTTTGAATGGACGCCTCGAAAAGTCAAAACGTCGCCTTATCAGATCAGATAGAATGACCCGGTCGGGTAATAAAAGTCGCAATCGCTGGATATTACCGGGTTGCGTGCGTGCCCCATCCACCAGAAAGCCATAGTGCGTTATCTGTCAACAACAGGCACAAATCAGGGTGACCTACAAAATCCCCTCATCAATAACGACCTCTACTAGAAGGTGTAATTAATCAGTTTCCGCACGATTCAGCAGACATCGCGGCTTTGTTGTCTACCAAAACACGTCACATTGTTTCCTATGATAAATTAATAAAGACGACGAATTCGAGGTGTGTTCTGGCCGTGAATTTTTAATAAGATCGCTATTGCTATTTGACATTAACCAATTATTGTCTGAATGCGGATGCGGCGAGCCAGAAGGAGCTCATCCTGACGGATCAAATTCGGATTCTCTTTCTTTCTTTTATTACGAAGGAGCAGAACAGAAGCCATCTAGGCTCTAAAACTGTTATTATTTATATTTGTTTATTTATTTATAAATATGCATATATGTACATATATTGTTTTCCAAATATATTTATTATTTTATGCATATACATAATAATTATTAATTATACATATTTAAATAAAATATTTCCCAACAAGTTTAGAAAACCCGATATTTTACGTATGGTAGCTTTTGAGAACAAGCGCAGCAAGTACGAGTATGTGCGAGTTCAGTAAAACTACATTTCTCACGCCTTGAGAATATTGTTTTTTCGCATATTTTATGAAAAAGTAAAATATTTAATGTGTATGTAAAAATGACATGAATGTCAAGATAAAGAAAAATTATAAAAAAATAGCAAGTTGCTTCAATAACATAAATAAACAAATAATAGTAGATTATATCGTTAAGAGTAGAAGTGAGTCTTTTTGTGCTAAGCCCAGAGATTGAAGACTGAGACGAAGTCGAGTCCCAGTTTAAGGGGGACTAAGACTGTTATTGTAATACAGGGTCATTATAAAATATTGTACCTTCGTAGTTAGCGTTGAATACTCATACAAATTATGTGCCGCCAGCTTCGCAACGTTAGACAAACTACCTAAAGTGTGGTCGCTGAACAGATGGAGTAATAAAACCGCCCTCTAGTGCCCGCGTATTTTAAACAACAGCTTCCAATTGGCTTATTCAAAACGTGCGCATATTTTTGAAAGCCTGCTGTACATCCACAAAAATTATTTGACGGCATCTCATTAATTTTTAACCTCGCTTCGGCAGTTTGACTACGTCTTCATGTTTGGAGAAGATGTGTACAACATTTGCAACATGTGCAACATTTTTCTCAGTCCATTAAGTATATTATATTCTTATGCGAATGATAAATGGCAAAGAACCTGCCTCATTGTGAAACAGACTTCGGCGTATATCGTTCTGCGCAACTAACGCCACATTCCTTTTTTTTGTTACTCCATCTGTTCAGCGACCACACTTTAGACAGATTTCGACTACTGCCAGGAGTGATACTAGTCTCATTCATGTTATCAAGCTTGCGGCACATTCAACTAAGCCATCAACGCCTACACGATGGTACAATATTTTATAATGACTCTGTATTATTGTAATTGATTTATTGGAATCGATAAATTATTAGTAAAATTAGCAGCAAAATCGGGAAAATTCGAATGAAAGAAATGCAAACAATGCAATAGATTGTAGTTTTCACAAAATCTATGATAACAGAATTTTTAAAATTTAGATTCATCAGTATCTCTCTTCCTTATTTATGTTTGCACGTTTGCTCTAGCCACTCAGTCCCTTTTCCCCGTTTCTTCACCACCTTTGATTTCCCTTTGAAAAATTGTAAATGGACGCGTCTTGGGCTATTTGCACTCTCCGTTCGCACGGAAGAAGTACACGAAAACGGCATTAAGCCGGAGTGTTTGTGTTTAGCGCATAGGTTCTTGGATATTCGAAACGGATAATTAACGGGGTGTATATTGACACAAATCTCTGACCCGAAAACATTGTGGATCTCGTTTGATGCGAAAGCACTGCCGTAACGAAAACATCCCAATAAATATCGCGAAATAAAAGGGATCTTCAAAGATTTGTTTTGAAGAGCAGGAAGTCGTTTAGGGTCGATGTGTGCCGCTGATATACCAGAATGGACATGTTTGAAGCTTTGACGGACATTAAAAGGCTCGGCGAATACCAAATAAAGCAGGTTACGCCGATTTTGGCACGACGTGAAATTAAATTCGTTAATTATGGGGAAAGCAAATATTTTAAAAATTTATGTAAGTACCTACTTTGATCCAACGCAAGGAATATGATCCTACCAATTATTATCAATTTTTACTCTATTAAAGCACCATTTACAACTATCGGGGAAATTCATAGACGTGAACTTCAATTGCTTCCATTCGGTCTTAATTGCAGTTATATCTTCATTAACAGAGTCTTAGTAAATTCGCCTTTAATTACAGCAATTAATTCAAAATAATTAATATTTTAGCTGAAAACTTTGGTGACGCGGATTTATGAAGGGAGAATTTGGAAACTGTTTCAAGAAGATTTAAGTTATTTTCGACGATTTCAGAAAAGGCTTTACACAAATTAACACATATTTATTTTTTGCTTTTTAGTAAGAATTTTTCTCGGAATTTTCTCTAGCTTTGGTGTCTGAAAAAACTTACAATGGTATTAAATTTCTAAATTCTCCGAGTTGTTTTCTATTTCTTTTACCTCTCGTATCTAGACATCAATTATCTTTTGTAGTTTGGAACTTAATTGAAGTATTAATAAAGGAAACGTTCTTATCGTTATCGTCTATTTTCAATTCTTCGTATTTCAGAAGCAATAAAAGATTTTCTTTGAAATTAATAACAGATGACTATCCATTTATGATATAACAAATACAGAAAAGAACAGTAAAGAATTCATTAGGATATAATAAATCTTACATCACCCCGGGGACGGATTTATTAAGAAAAACTTTACAACTAATTTAGAAAGACATCTCTTATTTTTCCTTATCACACAGAAACTACTGTTATTATTTTTGAAAGAGACGTAGATTCAAAGAATGAATAATTATTTGTAATACAATGAAAAAAAAGTTTTTCTCAATATGTATTTTTATTTCTGATTTTCAAAGAAATCACCATTCGGTAGAATATATTTATACATTCTGTTGAATGCAATGAACTAGTTATCCAAAAACTTTTCTTTTCATTTTGGGCTATTTTAGGATCAAGATTTCTGAGCCCAAATGTTGTTAAGACAAAATGTTTTTAAACTATTTTGTTCGATAACCCCCTAGAAACTGAGTTTGTATCTATAGTTACCAGTGCGTGAAGGTTGCTCTTCCGCTCATTTCACTTTCGCTCATCGTTTTTCACTCACTGTCTTTCACTCACTGGTTTTCATTCTCTCGTACATTTTTCTAATTCTTTCTGATGATGTAATTTTGACTTTTTAGGCAACATTTGGTACCTCGCGGCACTTGCCTCTTCCAGGACATCCTCAGGAACATATAACTCTTCATTATCCATTTCCACAATTTTCACAACAACAGATCCGTCCAAAAATGTGATTTATTTTTATTTAAAATTTTGAATACAAAGTTACAGACTCAGGGGGTCATTCACGAAACTCGGTAAGACTCGATAAGGCGTTGCAAATTCAAAACCACGACAACCAACATTGTTGAAGCATTGTATTTGCCGTTTCGTTAACGATTTGCAAATTTGCAAAGTTTCGTGAATCTGTCCCTCACTTTCTAAGGAGGTATCGAACAAAACCAAATACAGCACGCGAGAGTAAGGCCGTTTTCGTTCACTTGAATTGCATGAACGAAAGCTTTGCCTTCCTCACTCTTACTGTAAATGACTATTATGTATCCTCTCAGTAGAAGTTTCTGAGGGTGTGAGCTGTAATAATATGCTTTGAAAAAATGTTATCACCTTGATATAAATATATTTTCCGAATATCAAACCTACACAATTGAAAACGTCTATAATTTTCTTTCTTAGCTCCTGTATCTACATAAACAAAAAAAAATTGTTTACATTATCAATTGTTAAAGTTAGTCTGTTCTGTTTTAGGCCTCCAATAGAGACAGACACGTCAGCACTTCATTTGGTTACACGTGATAAGTTACCAAAGTGAAAAAAACAGTTAAAGGAGTTGCTGAAGGAGAATCGGACTTCCAATTTTTTGTCTCTACGACCAATATTTTATGTTTAGAAGAAATGTAGAAACATATTTAAGTGAACACTTTTAAAGAGATTTATAGTGCATCTGTTTTTGATATTACCAAGAAAACTAATGAAAATCACCCTTGTTTTTTGTTTTGGCAGTAAGCAATTATCGTG
The DNA here is from genome assembly GCF_963966145.1 of Tenebrio molitor. Taxonomy (NCBI): domain Eukaryota; kingdom Metazoa; phylum Arthropoda; class Insecta; order Coleoptera; family Tenebrionidae; genus Tenebrio; species Tenebrio molitor. The sequence goes on along the minus strand of NC_091051.1, from coordinate 17,243,509 downwards.
TAGCTCGCCAGTATGCGGGAAACCAGCCTCTCATTGTGACGAATCAGGATCGGACTGGGTCTTTTTCGTCTCTTTTCATTTTCAGAGAGGCAAAATGAGTCTATCTAAGCTCCGGGACTAAAGAACGCAGCCAGTTGAATCTCTGGAGAGCCTCGTGCTATTTACTGGTTCTCTCGTTCTCTCTCCATCTCCGACCGTTCCGAATTGGCGACTCTCTCACATCATGTCAATTTATAGAATTTAAGATCTACAAATCGGCTTACTCTAACCTATTCCACGCACCAATATTTCACGTTCGACGCATATGCGACGTGTACCTGCGTTCCTAAACTGCCGATCGGCTTATAGAGGTCTCGTATTACATTGATTAGGTACAAAATGATAGCGGCGGCTTAGCGGAACACTGTATTAAGGCGGAGGATACAAGAAGTTGCCGTTCCCAAACACAATTTTATTCTTTTTAATTCTACGACGAACGAGCGCAAACATTCTTTCTGGAGACTCGGTGGAGTGTCCCTCGAACGCTTTGTCTTACAAAAACTATCAACAAGGGGCTTTCTTTTGACCTGCTCTTGTAAACTCGCACAGAGCTGTTACTATTTCATCAACCTGATATTAAATCAATATTTTCACTCAGAAACTCGATCAGGAATCGGGAAAATTCAAACTAACATGCACATCGGGTGTCTTCTTAACTCGCTTTAGCAACAAAACATTTTCATCCTTAATTAATTTATGGTAGAAAACTTTTTCCAGCACTGGAGATTAAAAGGAAAAGAATGAACTAATTTAATTAATTTTTTGTAATTATTTCAATTTATTTTTCTTTAAAATTTCCCCTCGTAATTTAGCCTACACCTGTCTAAGCACAGTTAAAAACCACTTGTTGTCAATTTTATATTGTTGAGGTTTTCTTGTCAGTCAACTTTTATTTTCCCGATGTCCAAAATTTTCTTGCTCACACTGTATATATTTTTTAATGAACAAAAATGCACCACTATGTGCTGTGTTAGCTTTTGTGTAATAATTTTCATCCGCCCACTACTAGATTAATTGTGTCTTATTTGACAAATTACTCTCAGGATGTTATGGTTAATGGTGCGTTTTAGCACGGACGAGTGTCATTTGTGGTGTACCTCAGGGTCTCGTCCTTAGTCCCCTGCTTTTGCTGATTTGCATAAGCGATTCATCAATTTTACTATCTTGTCTTCTCTAGGCGGCAGGACTAGTTCTTTGTGTCCGTAATGATATTTCCCCTGGTCTTCCACCGGTCGATAGGTTTTATTTCTTTTTTTTGTAATTTTGATAATTGTGTTGGTGGTCTGTTTTATTAATCCGTGTCGGTCGAATCGGTGTTGTATAGAAGAATTCTTAATAGTGGTGTATTGGGTAAAATATGAAATTCGGTAAGTAGTAAAGGCCGGTTGAATGGGGCCGGTGTGAGATACGATCCGGGGCATATTGGCCGTCAGGTCCAGGAATGCGAGAAGGCGAGCACGTATTATCGGCTCCGGGGTCGTCAATAGGCAACGATCGCTAACTGAAAACACTCCGGGCTTTGCGTCATAACCAATTCTCCGGCCTCCTTCACGAAAGCCTCAATCACATATATCTCGGCGCCTATTCTATTTATGGCATCCTATATTTTTGCCCGCACCTCCGCATTCTTAATATTCCAGCTCCCAAAGCGGCCTTTTGTACGCGTTCCTTCACTTCACACGTTTCCTTATTGCCCGGAAATTGCCAGAAATGATTCTCTTGTATTTGCGCTCCTCCTAGTAATAAATAAGATTTTATTGACACTGCACGGCAACTCACAAACGATAAATAAGCTTAATTTGATCAAGGCACGGATTTTAATACGGTGATTTAAATTCGGCTTTAGCCTCTTCGTCTGCGAAAATTTCCTATCTAAGTGGAGTAAATCATTATAAGAAGCGCAACGTCAAGCCGCAGGCGAAATTACAGATCAGGAACGTTTATTAAAACAAAACCCCACATCCCCAAATTATTACCCAATTCTTACTGACATTTTATACTACAGTCTGCAACATTAACGTGACCTTTACGCTGGCTCGTGTCTTCGCCCACCTTCTTCTACGACACCGGAGCATCACCTCGTTTATAGGTCAGAACAAAACTACCCGAACGATTAAGTCGAAATTCTCGAATTCCTACAAGAGTGGTCTACGAATGTGTACAAGAGATGACGTCATCAAAGCTTTCCACGGGGAACTGAACTGCACTCGACATAAAAGGAAAAAATGAAAAGACTGTTTTTGAATTACCTCAGAGGATTCTACGTATTTAGTTAGTTGAGTTAAATTAGCTTTATTGTTGAATAAACAAGAGAGTTAATTACATCAACATTTTGGTGAATTTCCTAATTGCGTGGATCTATTAACTGTGTTAAATGAGAGTAAATGAGAGTTTTTGGTCTTCATTGAAGAAAGGACTTTGAGGAAACCTCTACCACTGTTTTTTATAAATTTTCAATTCTGTATGATTAAGTGCGTCAATAAGAATTGAAAAATAAAATATAATAGGTTTTAAAAGACTGTAAAATTAGAAATTCAGGTACAAAGAAAACAAATCAATCTCATCTTTTGTTTAATCGAAAAGTTTGTCTTAGATTGACTCATATGCACATGTATACAGAGTATTTCACGAGTGATAATGAGTCCGGCGAAATTGAAAATGCAACCCACAATACATTTGCAACGCTAACGTGGATATTTTAAATATCGTATTGTTCTAAAATGAAATTATGAATCTATGGTAGTTTTGCTTCCAATACCTAATTTTATTTGTCACAATTGACATTTACGAAAAAGTTAAAATACGATCCTGATCCTGATTTATGGCGAATGTAATAAAAATGTCTCTGCCGTTGCGCGTTTATGCAGACAATAATTTTTTCACAATTTAACCAAGCGAATATGATATTTATGTTAAAATGTGCGAAACTGCACAGTTAACTATGTTTTACGTTTTTTAAATAAAAAAACAAATATCCACGTTAGTGTTGCAAATGTATTGATATTAAAAATTAATTAATTATTAATAATTAATGCTTTATCTTCAGTGGTAAAACTCATTTTACCACTTCTGAGATAATTGTTACTTATAATTACAGTAAACGTCTATAAACTTTGCCGAAATCGAAAAGTTATTTTCTAGGTTAACAACAGCAACATCATTGACGTTTCTTTGATATTTACGTGAAAAATCTGCTTACCGTGGCGTCTCATTCTTATGAATGTAAAATCTTCCTCTTGTTTATTTTATACATGTTCTCAGTTATCAGATAATAATAATCAAATGCACAATTATAATTCCAACGTCTAAAATTCATGAGGTATGATTTATTATAAAGTAACGTTTGAGGCCACAAATTGTCTACGCCCATGCAATGCATGCTTATTTGCATAGAATTCCGCTACAACATGACCGAAAATAATTTGCAATGCCTGCTCTGGTTTGTTTTCTTTTTGATTATATTGTATATGCGAGGGTGTACGAGAGCAATTTTCCAATGGGTAGAAGAAAAAGAGATTCCGAACAACAGTTAAGGATGTTTGTCAGACAAAAAGAAGTTACTAATGAAGAAAACTAACATTTTTGCAGATACACCATCAAGCCCGTAGAATTGGATTTTACAGAGAAAATAGCATTCCTTAAATCATCAACAGATACAATCTTAAAACTAAATTTAGAAGCGGAATTAAAAGTTGTTTAATTTAGCCGATTTATTGTTTCGAGACAGTTGTTAGGTGATTTGAAGACAGTGCAAAGTAAACATTTAAAGTAACGTTGGCGTCACTTAAAGAATCCGTCAAATTATAATTTACATGTGGTACTAAGTTAAAAGTTTTCAGTGCTTTCCAAATTCTCTCTGTATTAGGATCGTGAAACAACTAATTGAGAAAAGCAGCCGTTTTCTATTGTCTCAAAGGCGAAAGACATACATCTTGTAGCTTTTTATAACATTATCCAATCATTAAAGTTTTTGCTGTTTTATATATCGCGGCCACCCAAAAGTGAACTTTTTTTTTATCGTTTGATTTTTACTTTAAATCATAGGCGTCCTAAAAAGTTAAAGTTTGACACTAGCGATAAAAAAATTATTGAAACAATTTTTTTTTAAATGCCACATCTCACTCCGATTCAGACAGCTAGGGCTATTGCAAAGCTAGAAGAAAATTGGTCTTTGGCTGCTGTGGCCAGAGAATTACATTGCAGTAAGACTTGCATCTTCAATATAAAGAGGCGTTGGCAAGAAAACAGGCTTGAGAGGCCAATACGAATAGGTGTTGAAAAGGTTTCTTTACTAAAGTTTACTTTCACTTTAATAATGTATGAATTACTTCTCAGTCTCATTTTTATTAAAAATTATTTATTATAACTTTTTATTATTAAAATAGTAACGCCTGCTGCACGAACGCCAACGAATACAGCCTGATTTAATCTAACGAAAAATACGGAAATTTTCGCAAGCTATCGTTCACTTTTGGATGGCCGCGATTGTACCGTGAGATCATTTAAATTTATAATTAAAGTAGGCTATGATTTTAAAATTTAAAAAATGAAACTACGAGTTAACAGTTAACACCCGGCTTGGATACAATAATTATTCCTTAGTTAATTAACAATTTCATTATAAGTTTAATAAATTTTGAAAATAAAGTGATTCTTTTTCATTGACCAGTCGTAGAAAAAATAGTATTTATTTAATGGCTATTAAGACACTACTCTACGCTACGGCTCGTGTCGTAATTCTCATACTGGTGTTTTAATAAATTAAATGCTCCTTGCATAATATACTATTATCGTATGTATTTTTTTAATACAATATTATAATCATTTCAAAATTCACAATAACTATCGAAAAAAAATAATAGGTTCTACCGTCAGACCAAAAATTTCAGTTGGCAATTCGTTAAGATTTCAATTACCAGATGTCAGGTGTATGTCAGTCTTAAAAGGTTAGTGATTTCGAGAACGTTGAAATTTTGATTTTCATAGAGCTGTGAGTTATGTGTGACCTGTCGGTTGTAAAAGAATTTTTTGTACTCATAGCCTCAAAATCGGTATTTTCCGGTTGTCCTCGAAGTGCGGAAACAACGATTTCCCGCACGCCGTGTTTTTTACTTTCTAAGCAGAAATCAGGGGAAATTGCATTGTAAGGTTGGTATTTAATAACGTAGACAGACGGAAACATCAATTCATTTTTAACAAAATGGACGTTTCGTCATATTTGCAATTGTAAAATTAATTGTCATCAACACAAAAAATAAGCAATTCAAAAAGGTAAGAGTAATAACAGGGGAAGAATTTGTTCAACATGTTGTGTGGTCGTAGTAGACGGTACCACGGTACCGACGCTTTAAATTTTAATAATCTAGTAATCAGCGCGGAAGGTGCTATCAACCCAATAGTAAAAAATTACCAATGTTAAATGATTTACATTTTTAATTTTATTCTTAAATATTTTTGAATTATTCGTTACAAAAAATATTGCACCTAACTTTTGCGGGAAGGAATTTCCCGCGTTCGCACTAATGCAGCACTCCCTGCGGTCAAAATGACATTTCACAAACGCAACAGTTAACCGCGAATGTAGATTTCGCGCACTAGTGCCTCAAAATCATCCAAAAAACATTGGCCTTTTTGAGCATTCTGAAAATAATTTTTAATTAAATCTGGTTTACAAAACGTCATTTCTCTAATTTGGATGTTGAAAATTTCGAAAGAATGAAAATAAATCGCTATTAATTCGATTGACACTTGGGCAAGCGCCATCTATTGACTAAAGTGGCAACCATTGGGTAATAATTTAAAAATGCTAAGGTTCGTTTCAAAAAATATTGTACAAACCTCGACGCGCGAAGACGTTTCGGCACATTCGCGCAAATGAAGCACTCGCTCCTTCGTCGCTTGTGCCTCAAATAATGCGCTCATGTGCGAAAAATGTCTTCTGGCACTCGGTTGGTAATAGTTATTTACGAACCAAGTGCGGGAAGACGATGTTCCCGCATGAGCACATTTTTTTTAAAGCACGAGCGACGAAGAAGCGAGTGCCTTTAATTAATGCGCGAATTAGTCTTCGCGCAATTGACTCATACAATATTTTTTGTACGAACATTAAATTAAATTTTTTTGTTTTAATACATTAAACATAAACGAACATAAAACCAAGTAGGCAGTGACCTTTGGTTATTAGAAACAATTGCTTCACTTGACATTTCAATTTTTGCAATAATTTGTGAGTTTTGTTGTATTTGTATTGTATTTTATGTAGGATTTGTAGGAACAATTTTGAACGATTATAAATATTTCCCTAATTTTTAATGGAGGAAAATCCAGGGAACTTGTATTTTATGAACTAAATTTTATTATCAAGAACGATTTTTTTTAATGTCTTAAAGTTCCAGTTTTTTTGCAATTTTTACATTCGAGTCGATTGGGAACAATTCGTTGCTGATAGAGCGTTGGATGTTGGAAGCGTCACTTCCAAGGCTGTGAGTACAAAAATAACGAATTCTCACCTAGTGCAATGAAACAATGAGATTTCAAACTCCCGCGTCTTTATTCAACGGTGAGAACGCCGCTTCAAAGAAGTTATGTTGTGGGGGTTCTTATTGTCAAGGGGTTTAATTTCATGCACAACAGACACACGATAGGGAAAAAAGTGCTAATCTTTTTTAAGGATAAGCTGAACTGTGCCCAATGATAGGTTAGTTTCTTGGGTTAATCTCCGGATGGATTTATTTGTTCAACTTCTTCAATATTTTCAGCTGTTGTTTTTGTCGGTCGTCTACTGATTTTTTTTGCGCAGAACACCACCTGTTTCCAAAAATATGTTTACGCATTTGTAGACTTTCTGGGCAAGTTGTTGGTAAGTGCCTTGAAAGTTCGGATACATTTGTTAAAATTCCTCAAAAACCCGAGGTGTTCGCCATTCTCCATTTATTGTGAAGTAATACTGCACAATGAAAATTGTTTGCTCTAAAGTGAACATATTGTGAAAGCAAATTTTAATGGTCAATAATTAATAATGACAGTTACTATTGTAATGACATCTGATGACATTTTAATTAAATATCGGATACATTTTATTTTCTTAAATAACATTTTTAATTTACAATGCGAAAATTTCCGATAATAATGCGGAATCTGGAAAAGTGTTGCCAACTGAAGCGTAATAATAACGCCCTCTCTTTTTTTTTAAATTTTCGCTCGCACGGTATTTGTGGAACTTAAAATAAGTGTAGAAATTAATGTAGGTAAATTCATATTTTTTTCTCTCTAAATAAAATATAGGAGTATTGAAGACAAAGTAAATTCTGCAGTGGTATCGACTGATAAACCAACGAGTTCCAATAGGTCTCACAGTGAGGCCGTAAAAAAACTAATATTGAGTTTAATAGTATCATCGCAAAATGTCCTGTCTTGGTCGTCAAATGTAAGGATAATGACACTTCAAACAGGGATGTTGAAAAAGAAATAAAATCCAAAATTAGACCAAGATCCAATGGAAATAAATATGGGCTGCAAGGATTCAGTATCATTGACCACCATCAAGAATAAGATAATTTTAATTACTTCGTTCTGAGATAGTTAATCATGCGGCCAGTGAGAGTAAAAAATTCAACACCTTGTTATTGTTTTTGGAGTTCATCAGGCTGATTTGGAGAACCAAGTTCGAGTTAATCTTATAACTAAATAATTTGAAGTAGTAATGGATAAAGATTTTCTTTATATTCGTTGGAGAAAATGTATTGATCATGAAAATTGTTGTGCAAAATTTCTTAACTATAAATCAATCCACTAAAGAATATCGATATGTTGACATTATTTTTTCAAACAATTTATCGCCTAATGAAGGATCTTATGAATTTAATGTTAAAAAATATTGTACCAGAAAACAACTATAAAATTATGGTCAAAAGCAACTCTTGGTCTTCGCTAAGACATAAGGCCAAATTTTGATTCCTTTGTTACCTCTTCTGTAGATATCTTTATTTAAAATTTCACATTTTTGTGTTTTCACATTTCTTCTGTTTGCTTCCTTTATTAATAGTGTAACTCTGGAACGTTTATCGTGAAATCTCCACTCTGTCCCGTTTCGTTTTGTTTATTTATTTTTTTAGTAAACGTTCGGTCCACGTCCACTTTATTTAATATTTTTTAATATTCATGATTCGCTTGCATTTCATCGAATTACGGCAACCGGGATCGCATCTATCATTTTAATTACTTTATGGGATGCGCTAATACCTGTATTTGCTTGTTTAATGTTTGCAATTTGTTGGTTTAGAGTCCATCGTTTTATCCTGTCGAAAAACTAAAAGTTACCTGCGAATCATTTGCATATTAATAAAAAGGACAATCAAAAAATTTTAAAACTCCATCAGAAACAAACGGGATTTGCATAATTGCATCGCAATCGTAAAAAAGTTGCTTAATTGGAGCGTGAATGGAAATAAAATATAGGGAAAGCGGCAGCTTTATGCCCGGCGCATCCACCATTTTACCACCACAACATTTTTACAACATCGCGACAATATCACACGCTCTGCATATGTGTATACAAAATATGCATCGTTCTGTGGCTGTGACCGAAATAGCAAAATGGAAAACTTATCAACGTCACTACGGGATTTTCGGAGGTAATAATTTTGCGACAATAATCCTCTTTACAAAAACAAACTTACAAAAGTTCTGCTCTGCATCGAAGACTACATGTTTTATAAACTCATTTAGAGGACAATCAACAAAGCAAAAAAAAATTCAAGATATCTTCGACAAGACAAATTTGATATGAAACTAAATCGTCTTTCAATATCCATAAAAAAAAATCATTAACAAAACGTTGATAGAGTTATTCAATATCCGTTTTGACTTTGATGTAACCGTTTCGCTGTGTGATCGATACGGCTTGTAATTTTCTTGGGGTTTTTAGTGTGAGGTAAAAAATTTTTGTGCACCCGGTGGGGATAATTATCGGAGAAAATTCCAGTGTGATTCTATCGTTCGCCATTTCCTCTCGCTGCACCTGTTTTTCTCTATCGGAAATAATGCGTGGCTCGTAAATAACCATTTAATCGCGTTGTTTTCAGGATAAATCGGTTTCTTTATGCCCGTAATAAGTGTTCTCATTAAAATAATGCCTTGTACGTAACAATATCCCGGAGGTAACGTTACGTAACGGCGTCATAAACCAGCCGCAACTTCAACCTCGATATTTTGTTTATACTGTCCCGGAAACTAAATTGCACAAACAACAGGATCGAGTCCTCGCACGTTTTTTATGGTTTTCATTTATTTTTTTTATGATGGTAAAAGCGGTCGAGTCAATTTGGGCGACGTTTGACGTGTGTATGTGTGCGTAACAAGCCGCACGAAGGCCTGATCCTTTTTTAATACCTAATTATCAAGGTTTGTTATCGGAGATTTAGCATTTTTGATTCTGGCTGGGGATAATCCTTGGTCGGCAAACTTTCCCCAGCTTACGTCGAACGCCAAATAAATTGCGGGGCTGCGATTTCGCCCCAACTGGGACCTCCACCTGCCAAGCGCTCCCCGAACGGGGGATCGGTTTATCTCTCTTATTACATGACACGGAGTATCTATTCAAATTCGGCTCTTGTGAGGAGCGACTCAATAAGGGGACTGGGTCATTTTTTACATTCCGGTGCTTGCTTAAGCAAATGACGGCGCTAGGGCCCCCGAGCTTCTTATCGCCTGTCCAAAACTAAATTGTCATCAATCATACATTTTAACTAGTAGGAAAGAGCAATTTTTTTAATTCTTGATAGTTTCCTGTTTTTTAATCTTTTATCTAGAAAACATTTTACGATTGCTATTAGAACTACTAGAAATGGTGTTATTTCAATTTGTAACAACTATTATGGGTAGATTGCCATGTTAAAATATGCTAAATAAAGAATTTCTTAAAGAATATTGATGCTGCTTGTTTTCACATCAAGTTAAAATAAGGGATCACTACCTCTATCACAGAGTTGTATCAAAATTAACAAACAGATATTTCACATTTGTTAATTAAATAGATTTTGGCAGCACAGATTAAATAGTATATTATGATACAAGTCTTATAAGAAGCATTTTATCGCACGCACGGTTTTAGAGCACGACGAGCGTAGCGAGGAGTGCCCTAAAGGAGTAAGTGCGATAAAATGCCTTATAAACGAGATGTCATACAGTATTTTTTCTACTTTGCCACTTTTTCAATGAAAAAAAAAGAATTTGAAAGTCTGGGGAATTTAGCGCCAGTTGGCAACATTGGCAACATATTTTAAAGGCCGCGACACCACAGTATCCGTCAACATTAAAAAATTAAATTTCACTGTTTTTAGTATTATTATTATATCACGCCTTTTCCTATTACGATACGCAAAACAGTATCGTAATAGCATCAGTACGAACGCAAAGTAGAAAAAAGATATTATGTATTTATAAGTCTCAGTAATTCTCCTCCCTTAGGATAATGGTCGTTAAGGGGGTTTCGTTGAAATTATTTAAAAATGAAAATTCTTGATTTAGCGAACCTATTCGGAGGTATTTAAAAGGATTCCTTAAATTGAAAATAGTTCTGGAGCGATAGCGAGTGAGGCTTTATGGAAAGAAAATCCACTACAAGTACTGGCAAAAACATAATCAATCTTATTACATAGCCCGTGGAGAGAAAATATGTAGTTATGTATTTGCAGTAGAGTGAGGATGGCAAGGCTTTCGTTCACGCGAATTGCGTGTGACGATGCAATTCAAGTGAATGAAAGCGCCCTTACTCTCCAGTGCTGTATTTGGTTTTGTTCGATACCTCCTTAGAAAGTAAGTATGTAACTTTGTATTCAAAATTGTGTGCACATTGTGGAAATTGTGGAAATGGATGATGAAGAGTTATACAGTGAGCGGCAAAAGTATGGAATAAATTCATTAAAAATTAAACAAAGTTTTTTTCAAAAAAATCTTTGGATAGGTCAATTTTAGTTTATAAAAATACATATTTTAGTACCAAAGAAAATTCCAAGCAGTCATTTGTTTTCGAGTTATGACGTCATCGATAGTTTTTTTTAAATCGAAACCCCCTATTTTCTTTCTTGATTCTGATAGCCCCCTTAATTCTCTAAATGATAGTATAAAAATTTTGTTACCTTACATAAGGAAATTTTTGTGAAAAAAAATAATAAATTTGGAAAAAATTAATTTTATAACGAACAAAAACAAGTCAAAAACTGTGTTAGCAAGTACTTAAAATTATGGAATTAAATGTTCGAATTGCCATCCTCCAGCTTGTTGACAATAAGCAAGTTTATGAAGAAATTCCCCCTGTTTTAGTTTTATCTAGTTTTATCCCCGCACCCAATCAAAATTAAAATTTCTATACGTTGTGTTTCTGTTAAATGAGTCATTTTCGAAAACGTTTTGTAACACAAATAACACATACGAATGAAATTGACAGTAACATTTGACTGTTTGATTTACCTACTTGATTTTTTGACTTGTTTTTGTTCGTTATAAAATTTATTTTTTCCAACTTTATGATTTTTTTTCTCAAAAATTTCCTTATGTAAGGTAACAAAAATTTTTTACTGTCATTTAGACTATTAAAGGGGCTATCAGAATCAAGAAAAAAATAGGGGGTTTCGATTTAAAAAAACTATCGATGACGTTATAACTCGAAAACAAATGACTGCTTGGAATTTTCTTTGGTACTAAAATATGTATTTTTATAAACTAAAATTGACCTGTCCAAAGATTTTTTTGAAAAAAATGTTGTTTAATTTTTAAGGAATTTATTCCATACTTTTGCCGCTCACTGTATATTCCTAATCATATCTTGGAAGAGACAAGTGCGGCGAGGTATCAAATGTTGTCTAAAAAATCAAAATTACGTTATCACAAAGAATTAGAAAAATTTACGAGCGAATGAAAACCAGTGAGCGAAAAACGATGAGCGAAAGTGAAGTGAACGAAAGAGAAACCTTAATATTTAAAAAAAGTTTTGTTTTAAAAAGATTAATTCTCACGTACATCAAACGTGCGTGTTCAGCCAATCAGCGTGCTTGCATGCTACTCCTGTCAGATTCTCAAATTGTTTTTAATAATTGTGTTTTTAATAACTGTATTATAAATAAGTAATTAATTACCCAACGTTAAAGATTGTATTCTGGAATAAATCTTGCCAAAAAAAAAACACGACCTAATTTTTAATATCTGATAAATTTCCCAATTGTCACTTAAACATTTTTCTTTAGACAATTTTACTTGTTGCGGCATTTTTATTCAAAGGTTAAAACCCTCGAGCTAAAGCTCTCGGCCTAACCGGAATAAAAATTCCAAAATTCAATTCGTAAAATTGTCAAAGCAAAAAGTTTTCGTAAAATTGAAAATTGTATCCGATAAAAAAATTAGGTCTTGTTATTTTGCCTTCGAAGAAATGGTCTGAATAATTATTTTTTGGTTAATTGAAACCGTAGACTGAGTTTATAAATTTTAACTCTCTGTCAACGTAACATTTCTGTGTAAATTAAAACTGTCACTGTCATTTAAATTTGAATAACTTACTTTGCAAATTAAGTTCCATATTTTGTTCATTTGTAGATATGGCTCTAACTCATTCACAAATTGTAAAATAATAAGTTAAAAAAATTAATTCAAAAAATAACAACATAACAATAATTAAAATATCAATAAAAAAAAATATTTCTTAAATGTCCATTGTTTCCAATATTTTCAACGCATATTGCAATTCTCCTAACGCTAGTTACAGTACTGGGTAATTATATTTAGAAGAATACCTCGAGATGCAGTTGAGCTTCGATTAATAAATAAAATTTCAAGAGTTTCTGGTGGATAGATGGAATTCTTCATCGTTTAATTAACCCCGTAAAAACTCGTATAGTGTATTTGTTCCTAACAGAAATATTGACTAAAATCATAAATCACATCAACAAAGAAACAGTTTGCAAAACCACGTATACTTTTGTCATTTTCGTGGTAGGTCGTAAAATTTTATGGTACTATGGTAATATTTTAAGTAGGGTTGTGTTGTGTACATTATGTATATTTACTTTGTGCAGCAAATGGCACGCGCCGCTTCCCGACCTTATCACATCCAACCATTGTGTCCGTTAATCGCTCATAATATGCAATAAAAGATTACGACGTACAACGAAAATGACAAAAGTATACAGTCTCCTCCGAATTACTTTACCTGCTTTCTTTGTCAAACAGTACGATAGGGTTCAAAGATATGAAAAATATTTGTCTGAGGGTATTTAATACCCGGCCATAAATGATCGGGGTGGAGTGCTTCAAGATCTGTTTCTTTGTTGGTGCGATTTATGATTTTAGTCAATATTTCTATTAGCAATAAATATACCATAAGAGTTTAGTTCTGATAACCGTGAGACCACACAATAAACCTACTTAATCGTAGTTTATTCGACGAGTTCCAAATCGCTTTAAATCTTTAAAATTAGCTTGACGTTTCGTTTTGAAAATTTTTTGTGTTTTTACTCTGCAGACTGACGAGTGGTGTGTTCACAATCGATTCTTCAACGCCAACTTTGAGAAGAAATTTAAATGAACACCCGATATATTCTTTGATAACCAACTGAACTGAAATACTTATCTCATTTACTTGGTAGAGCAACTTTCTGTTTCGTTTTTCTTTTTTTCACGAGCTCCACAACCTACTGCTCATTATAATCTTTGCTACGAGGAAGTTCTTCAGATATGCACTCAACTTTCACACATAGAAGGTGAAGAAGAAGAAGGACATAAAAATTATACTCACTGAAATACAGAGAGAAACATCGGAATAGTTTTGAGGGCATTCGAATACTCATCACACTGTGACCTCTTGGAATATATTTTATTATTATAAAAAGGGGGGACGGGGTACTTGCCGGATTCATTACGGATATTTCTATGAAGCAATGAAATGCTTCGAAAGGAAGGATTGAAGTTGCAACGGAACAGGGTTTCCCCGGCGGCCACCTACCCAAACACTGACTGCATCCGAAGTTTCTTAATTTCACTGATCGAATTATTATCTTAAAAGAATTAAAAGAAAAAAATGATTCTACAGAAAATTTGAAAAAAGTACGTTAGCAAATTAATATTCATAACGTTTTTTGCCGTTTTCAATAAGGCACTCGTGCACGATTTACAATTTAGAGCAAAGATCTCGTCGCCATTATCGGAGCCTCGTCTGCAGAATTTGCAAAGGAAAGGTCCAGCGAAGGCGAGTTGTGCGGGAAATGAACTGTGAATTGCTGGCCATTGTCCAGTTCATTAGTTTCACATCTTTTCCCATTCATCTATCTTAGATGTCCGCTGTTCCGCAATGGCGCACCTGCCACCGTCGAGCTCTCCCCGTGAAATTGGCAAAGTTATCAATTTTATGCATCTTAAACCGGCCAATAGAATTATTACAATATGAATGGGGCGAAAGAGGTTCGCTGGAAATATTATGCACAGCGAACGGCTGCTGGATAAGAGTAAAATCCGATATGCAGGGCATTCACGTATTACTGCAGTTAACCAAACGTCTGCGTTCATAAATATTAATTGGAAACGAAATTGTCATATTCACCGAAAGGACCCCGGATTTAACCAGACTGAAATTCATTGTCTGCCAAATTGACATTGTTACAAGATTTACTGGAAGAACATTGCTGAGTCTAATGCATAACTGAATAATATTAATGACACATTCAAACTCCTCCAGTTAAATCCACTCGGCACGAAATTCGCGGAATTTGCAGTTATTGTGTTAACGGAGCGCCGCCCCCCGCGAGAAAAATAATATATAGCGCAGGAAACTAAATAAAAGTGTAGCCGGTGTAATTATTATAGTGGGAAAGCTTTAATCAGATTAAAAGCGACAAAGTTATTGGAAATGGAATTACAAGTTAACGGTGTAAAGATAATAACATTATATTTCCATCACGTTGTTGCTGAACGGAGTTAACATTCCGGTAAGCTCCGGGTCAGAGTGCGCCATTTCGGTCAACGTTAGTTCCTAACAATAATAGTCTGATGCATCGGACGTGGCACCGTTTTAACCTTTTTAACGACGCCGATGGCAGGACACCATGTGCACTGCCGCCTGCAGGACACCCCCGATCGATCCGGGATAAGTAGGAAGTTTCAGGGTGCGTCCACAAGTCGAGATGATTGCGACGGAATTTTGCCAGCTTCGCATCTTCCTGCGCCAACCCAAAATTATCTACGCTAGATTCTGTTCATTCTTCGACGATGAAAGACAGCGATGATTTTCGAAATACTGCGACCGCAACAGAAACGTGCGGCCAATTTTTTTACCGACAAATTCGCCGTTTAATTATCGTATTATCGACGACGGGCGCGAGGGCGCTTTTCACCAATGAAAAATTGGAACGACGTTAAAGATCTCGGGGTAGGTAAATCAATGGCCTCTGTTAGGTGCACCTCGCGATTGAATCAGGGCCTATAAATTTCCGGGGTTTAAGGGTTGCTACAATGCCGATATTAACAAGAGTCGGATTTCTTGCACATTTTAGGTAAACTGGCTAAATAAATTTACTGGTTGTACTGCACTGTGCAATAACAAACTGGTGTAGCAATTCATTTGATTACCATGAACTATAACTATTTGCAGTCTAATTGCACGTTTCGCTTTACATTAATCCTTAATCTTCCATGGAGAGAATCCTTTGTTTCAGTTTCGATAATGCAACTCCTCTATGGGGCTTATTAAATTTCGAAATGTAACCTGCTAATAATATGTTTTGTGCGCTACAAATGTATTAATTTCCACAAAATCGAACCACTGTTGCAGGGCATCTCCGGACTAACTGAACAATCAATTTCACAGTGCCATAATTTCCACTTGCATAATAAGATATAATTAAAAGTCGCTTTTAGAAAGGTGAAAGAACCAAATACGAAACATACTGACATAGAGTCCTCTTCTCGTAACTAGACAAGATGGAGGCATCGGATAAAAACTGAATCAAATGGTATTGAATTTATTGAACTGAAAATTTCTTTAGGCGCACCACACGGACAGTGAAATAGTTAGTTTCATGCGACACGCTAAAATCGTTAGGCTCGAGCCGGAGAACAACGACAAACGACACTTCGCTTGATTTGCAAAAACAACCTTTATCCATGAAAATTTGGTCATTTATACAACAGCAGAGTCTGCTCTTGGCGTGGGGAACGCTGTTAACTTTCAAATTCAAACAGCGAGGGAAGTTATGTAAAAGATCAATTGAAAGGTCTACCAGTTATTTCATTCAGTTGGACCACGACTACCAAACAGCTTATTCGGATATGTTTGCTTCAAGTAATCTTGTGCAGACCTAATATAAGGCGAGAGAGCTCCTTCCTATTGGAAAATAATGTCCTTGGCAAACACGCTTCTGAATGGCATTTTCGACAATTAGTTTAAATACAAGGGTGAAGCAATTTATCCAGGATACCTATAAAACCACATTCAAACGCACGTAAATCCAGAACGAATTGATGGAATTGAAAACTAAATCCACTGTTGGATAGAGAACTGAAAGACTTTTCACATGATGTATCATATGACCTACCTTGCCATTTGAAATTTCAAAGTTGACAGCGCTAGCAGCGCCATGTTTGTAGATTCATCCTTCAGTTTCACATTAAAAAGCATAAACTAGATATCATATAGATAGAGTGGGTACGAAAATCGCTACCGGCCATGTGTGTATATTGAGTTCAAACACCGCGTACAAAAAGCTCTATCAAGAAACGATGACAAAATTTGATTTCACGTTGGAGCTTTCGGTAGGTCAATAACGATTAGGGCCACTAATTTATTAATCTCCTAATTGGATAATAAAATGTGAAATATTTGAAACTAAGAAATTCATTTTATAATAAATATTCTTAATATTATTTCCAAATTTGGGAAATTGTTTCAGGGACAGCATTCATGATCTTCATTTAAATTGGAGATGGAATTTAAATTCTTGGGGGTTCTTGAAACGTCTTCTATGATAACTTAATTTACACTCACTTCTCATAAAGTAAAAATTGTGCTCATATACTACTTCATTTCATTACGTTCGTATTAGGATTATTTAGAACAATTATTGTAATGGAAGGTTATTTAAATTTGTGAATTCAATTCCTTTTTAGAATTAATGTATTTAGTTGTGTTACATTTTGTATACAGGTTCCGATTGTGTATGGAACCGGCTCCGTCCTGCTAAAATGGCTTAAGCTAGAACCCTGAAATTTTAAATGCACTTAGGACACTCATTAAAAGTTACTTACCAGATTAAAAACAAAGAAAAATATCCATAAGTTTTCAAAATACAAAGCCAACTTGATTTTTTTTTAATGGGAACATGGTTTAAATGGGGCATCGTTACATTTTTTTTTTTTTAATTGATATGATAGGTTTAGGGCCAGTTTATAGAAAGAGAATTAAATATTTAATTCGAATTAAATATTTAATTAATGCGTGGTTAACCCGTGAATCCGAAACTTCGATATGCTCAATCTGATCACGTGTTCAGTTAATTTCGCATTTGATTACGATTAACTTAATTTCACTTCTGTAAACTGGCCCTTAGTGATTTATTTGACAGAATCTTAGAAAAAATTGAAACTTAATTAAAATAAAATGAAAACACGTAAATGAAGCAGCATTTAAAATCCGCCAAAAATTTGTAAAAACCAAACCTATGGCACTAGAGAATGTCGCAATTGATTATTTCATTTCTCATTGAAATATCTGATTGAAAATATTAAAATTTTGTAAATAAGAGGAGTACTATTGCGAGCACAAAATACTGATACTCGTACAGCATGCTCGTGTAGACACATCCAAAACTCCAATTTTGAATTAGTTTTGGAAGTGTCTATAATAACATACATTACTTAGTATTCTTTGCCCGCGATTGTACCTAGTTGGGTACATAAGTTTGATATTTGAAACTTTCGCATTCAATTAGGTATACAGTAATTGTTTTCTAAGTTGTCTGCTCTTAAAATTTGATATCGTGTCACACACCTTGCAATAAATGCTTTCTCTAAACTCTAAAGGAAACAACGAATATTTAATAAAATGTTAATATTTGAACAATAGGTAAGTATGTTTCAAATTTATTAAAACATTTGTTTTTAAGATTCTATCGAAGAAATCACTAAAACTATTATATCATTTAATTCTAAAAAAATAAGCTTTTTAAGAAGGCCCCTTTTAACCCAAGTTCCCATTAAAAAAAAAATCATGTTGGCCTTGTATTTTGAAAACTTATGGATAAAAAAATATTTTAAAACATTTGAAAAGTAGCTTTCAACGAGTCTTAAGTCTCTTTAAAATTTCAAGGTTCTAGCTTGAACCATTTTAGCAGGACGGAGCCGGTTCCATTCTAATCGCAAGCCTGTATAATAGACTTAAGTCACATTAGAAACCGATTCATGTGACAGATTATTATTCGATTTACGAGTGCAGGTACAAAAATAATAAAAAACCAATATCATAGTTATGTGTGTACCAAGGCCAAAAATTGCATCTTTTTCATGAGTCTAAGTTTTCTGGCCGAGGTGCAGTCAAAGCTTGAAAAAAGGGGAGGACAAAAGGCAGTTTTTGGCAGAGGTGCACATTAAATTTTTTAGGCCACTGCACGAACTACAACAAAACAAAAGACTTCATTTAATAATTTTCATTAAAAGTCTTAGAACTTGATATTTTATTTTTTTATTGTTATTGTACTCAAATGTGCTGCAAACGACTACCTTCTTTAAACTAAGTGACGGAATACATATTCATTAATTAATTGGAAACCTCTACGTGATTAGTGTGACGTTTTAAAAGTTACAGAATACGCCCCATATGAGATACACGTGCAAAAAGGCCATTGTAAAACTCGTATGATTAAATCATTCGCTCCCTCGTGAGCAAATTTCATACTTGTTGAGAATGAATCCCTTTCTACACTTGCGTTACAATACTGTAGTGTTGAATCAGTACAAAATATCATCCAATCAGTGTTAATCTATCTGGTGTTTAATTTTAACATTACCGAAACTCTTGAAGGATAGATAAACAAACTTTATTGAATTGGTTATTTTGAATTGTACTTTTTGTTTTTGCATATTTACAATTATCAGTATTCATAGCTCCGAGATTTTAATGATATCAACATAAACACCAATTGTATAATTAACTATCTCATTTAATTCAATCAATACAGAAAATTAAACTTTGATTTGATTTAATTATACTTACTACATTACTGAAGAAATTAATATTATTGTTATAGAAAAGCATTCAATAACAAGAGAATAATTTAAAAAAAAAGAAGTTTTTTCAAAATTGTATTTGACGACAGGGATTAATTTTTGTTCTTACTATATTCAATACCGTTAAGTCTATCTTATATTAACCACAGATACTTTTTTTGCAACTTTCTCTTAAACTCTGATTAAAAAGTCAATTCAGCCAGACGAGGTACCTTGTGATATGAGAAATATCAACATACGATGGAATGATTAAAATAATTAATCAATTAAGGTACTATTGCGGGCAAAAAAAGTGGGACATCAACGTCATTGTCTTGACTTTTAATGTGAAATAACCCTTATCTGCTTCTAACCCTTCTTTGATTTAATTGACGTTGTCATTAAGTATTTTAGGTTGTAGGGAATGAGTGTAAGTAAGCACGTAGCGAATATTTATTTAATACAAAGTCCCAATCAAAATCTACCTTTATCAAAAGAAGAGGGCATTTGGAAAAGGAAAATAGGAGTATAAAATAAATTTTTAAGCTGTCAACTAGAATAGTGTCAAAAAAATGACAATAAAGCTTGAACTATAGTCCATTTTTTAATTATAGTCCGATGTATCAATTAAAAAGCAGAACAACTGTCATATTGCTATCTCTTTTCAACATAATCTAAACAAACTACTGAATTCTGGTACGTATTGTATTAAGCGTGTCCCACTATGCATCTCGCTTTAGCATGTGCGATTAGAGCAAGACGCGAATTGTACGTTTATTCCACTAGCGACGTCAAATTTTTAGGTTACGTTTTAACCACGTTATTTGTGATAATTTTGTTTAATTTTGCTTGAAATGTCCCCCGTATGATGCCAACGAAAAGCATGTGGACAGATCCTTTTACAGAATTTGTATATTGCAAAAATAATATTGGAATTGCGCGAAAACTTGCAAGACTGGAAGTTAACAGGTAAGGGGGTAAACTAATTCATAGAGAGTTGTTTTGTGTTCATGACGTTGCCGAAACAAAATCTAGGAAGAAAGAAAGATAGTCTAAACGTGGTTGTTTAGTGCTGTTTTCAACAATTTTTAATATATCTGACCTATTAGTTGATATGTAAATAGTTATCAAAAGGGAGCGGTTTTTTGAAAGATAAAATTAAAACGGAGGAATGAATTTGCAGAAATACCAAGAAAGCACGAAAGAACACAATATCTGTCTCATGTTGCCTAAATAAATTTTCAAATATTGGTAGAACCATGCACTGCTGTCAAATGTCGAAAGCAGACGCAGGTCATGTCGACTTCTTGATTCAGACTAAGCTCATCGGACTATAATAAAAAAAATGGACTATACATCGAATTTCTCAAAACTGACAGAAATTTGATGTCCCACTTTTTATGCTCCCAATAGTACGTAATTAATTCATATACTCGTAATTTTTAGATTGGTACCAGTTATAAAATATTTCTATGAAGAATAGATAATCACTTTTGGCGATGTCTTTTGACTTAAAATCAATCCATGGTACGATCGTAGTTTATCATTTATTTTCTCTGTCAAAGAAAGAAAATTCGAAGAAAATTTAAGTAAGGCACACATCGTTATATCGGATGTTCATTTAAATTTCTCCTCAAAGATGGGATTGAAGAGTCGATTGTGAATGCACCACGGATTATACAGATCACGGGTCAGCTGTTTAAATATAACCTCACTTTTTACGTTGTTTGTGTCTTTAGTGTACAGATTGACGAGTGGTGCGTTCACAATCGACTGTTCAACGCCAACTTTGAGGATAAATCTCAATATCTGGTAGTGCAAACCAATTTTACAACGTAAAAAGTTGACTATGGAAACTAAAGTTTAAGTTTCATAATGAGTTCGTTCGTTTTTAAATGTATTTGCTACATGCTACAGGGTGAGAAGTTGAGAGGAATTTTTTGAAATGATTGCAATATTTCTACGTTTTTAATTCTTTTTACAAACTAGGAAGAAATATAATCCCATTTGGCTATTAGCATTCTGGGGTTAAGAAGGCGAGAGTTGGTGTTTAGCGTAACGTTTTGTCGAGTAAGATGTTGGGAATGCCGTATTTTTCGTTCGGATTAATTTTGTTGTCATGCCGGAGAACGAGCACGCAATTTTCCGTAAGAAATGGGTGGGTGGGTAAGAAGGGGTTGAAAGTTTGATCCCAAACGTACAATTAAGGCGGGCATGAAATCTAACTTATATTATTATATCCATCCTAGGCAGAATTAGTTGCGTTGGCATGCATAAAGACAAATTTAATTAAATTCCTCGCACTAAAACCGTCCTAATTAAAATGTCCGTGTCGAAATTTCCATCTCTTACGTCGGTGCATCTCTCGATGTTTATCGTTGGGAGACAATACGTAACTCGTCGACACTCTTCGTCTTTCTTTTTTGAGCACGTAGTTCATTAGTTTCATTTGGAGCCTCGGTGGAACGGTGTAGTTCCAATCACGGAACCTGAAGACTTTAGTTAAACTGTTCGAGAACGAATTTCGAGACACCGTGAAACAAAAGGGGCAATGGGAAGCGGAAATAAAAGGGGGCGAGACGTACACACATGTGCCGGAAGGATTCGACAGCAGGTTTGATTGGAGCACCAGATGGAGCATATCAGCATTATTATCTGTTCATCCGGGCCTTGACAGGAACGTCTTCGCTGCAATCATAAAGAGATTTGTCGGGAAAAAGACGCCTTTCAATTACTCAACCGGATCGCTGCAGAAAAGTAATTGAGTGACGTGGATGAGCGCGACACTGATTCGTTGCGCCCGCAAACCCTTTTTTTAATCGATTCCTTTCGCTGGAAGAGAAAGGATAACCGATCCCAGAGCACCAGCCCAATTTAAATTTCTTGCCTGTCTTGATCATTCTTCCGCCCTCTCTAGACGATTTGGACATTCATAATAACGCGACATGAATAAAACCCACATCTTCTGGTCCACCCGTCCGCCACAAACTATTTAAGGCGACCTCGCATGACACTGTTAAGACAACGTCGACCGCTAATCAGACCCTGCAGACTTTCAGACAACTGTTTTTACTCTTTTATTGCCTAATTACGACGCCGTAATTTTTTACAAGGTTCACTGACAAATATAAACGAATTGTTTCGTATAGAAAAAAGTTGTCTAAGAGGCAATAGCTACAAAACAAGAATGTCAATTGACAAATAAAAGAAAACACCAAATATTAGTTGGTCTCACCGGTCAAAATAAATGAAAAGGGAAAATTCTAGACTTTACTACAATGTAAAGGTCAAGAAACGAATTACTTACCGAAGTAGAGTGAAATAAAGTGTTTATTTGCAAAAATTTCTTCTTCTTACTAAAATGCGATCTTCTCGTTGGCGGCCAAGATCATGCTTATTCATTTCGAAACGCCCGAAATCGCATACTGCACAACGTTTACAAAGGTTCGGGGCATTGGGAAGTACCCTTTCACCGTAGATTTACCGTGCTAGCTCTGAAAGTCGTAGGCTTCGTTATAGATTAAAACCATATAGGTTTTCTCCAGGTTAGTGAAAGCCATTTGTGATTTAAATTAAGGTTCTTGTTAAAGTAACCTAATTTTGAACTAAATGACAACAAAAAAAGTCTACCATGACTTTTTTGATCCATTTTTTTCACAAAATTCAGTGGCTCCCAACCTTTTTTTGAAAAACTTTTAGTCCTTTTTTCTCGAAAAGTATCAGCATTTGTATTGCATTATTGGCTCAAACGTTACATATTGTGAAGTTCTATCACTGGTTAAAATATCTGCACAACTTTCAAAGTCACCCTGTACATCAGAATCTAAATTCTCACAATCAGAAAGAGCTGCACCCACTTCCTTGCAGATAGCCAAACGGTATTCAGATTCGTTGAGAATAACTTGGATCACGAATAACCGATGATCCAATTTACTGAATTACAAGGCAATTCTCGTCCCTTTAGTCGTTGGCGTTATCGAAATGCAGCATCTTTTTTTGTTTCAATTGACGGATTTAAAAATTGAGTGCGCTAGTGGAGAGAGGACCTTTCAGAAAATATAAATAACTTTTAATCTTTGTTGTCGTGGGATAAACAAACGTAATTTATGCTAAAATATGACCACTCAGAAATTGACCTCCTCCTCTAAATCAACGACATAAATTTAAAGAACTTTACTTCTTACTTTATTTTACACCGGCATACTTTTTGTAACAAAGACGACAAATTGCGGTTCTAGATTTTAAATAATAGAGTAAGTATTTATTATTTGCACAAATGGCGGAGGCGCCGGGAAGTGTTGGAAAGAAGTCTGTCGATATTTTATAACTTTGCTGTCTGATGAGCTATAAATTTAGTTGTGACAAGTAAAAGAAAACGCAAACTTTTATTTCTAACCTGAAAATTTGTACTTTATGATATGTCAAAATGATGGAAACGTCAAGAAATATTATGAATGCATATATCAATCATGAAATGTAACGGCTAAATATTTATAGATATAGGTAGTAAAGCGAACGAAAAGTAACCACAAATAACTTCTATAATTAATCGATAATTCGCAAAAAATGACATACAATTTTTGTTGTATTGATTTTCTTCTAACAAAAATAAAACGTTAATTTCTATTTGTTTGTGACAAGAAAGTAATAAAACTCAAATTTCTATTTCTAATCTTATTGCCAGTTAAAAGAATTTGTAATTTACTTTTTTCGGCCTCCGTCTAGAAAATACTGATTTTCCATTCGTCTAAAACGTTTTGAAAATGGCATTTGCGTGCCTTGGCAAAAAAATCGAAACAGGAATTTTTAATGAAAGATTTTAGGTTGGCGGCACTAAGTGTCAATGTCATGTGGATTTTTTGTACAATTTTTTAAGTGTTAAACATTGATGTTGGGCAAATTTGTATCCTTTATCCCAAGCTGTACATTGCGTATAGCAGAAGTCGAATCAGTAGAGGCTGAGGGGGTTATCAGACTTACGGGCGGACGGCCACCAGGTCGACAACCCTCATGGACAACTGGCAACGGGTTAGGAATAATAGAGAGAACGACGAGGGTTTTGAATATTTGAGGAATTGATTGACTTTTGTGGTGTCACAATAACTTCTTGGATTTTTTATGTTGCCAATGGAAGAAAAATATTTTCCCTATCCGGTAATATTTTAACGTGGTTGCACTTGTGGTGCCTCAGCTGATGCCTCTGGCCACAAACCATGCTCGCACTTGCAAAATGACAGTTTCTAGCCTTGTGATACAAATAACTATTAAAATATTTTGGAGGTACTTGATAATATCGTAATTAAATGTACATATACATATTTCTGTTGTTTGATGATCTCGTTTTTAAGCAAGTGGAATTTCCAATGGAATTAAAACTATTATCGCTTTTTGTTCAATACATTTTATATTATTCATTATATCGGAACGACGGTTTACTAGAAAATGAATTATCGAGGACGTGCGATTTTTGTTTTCCTTTATTGACTAGCGCACTAGAAAAAGGTAAATAAGAGTATGTAGTAAAAAGAAGTATGTATGTAGTTAATTCATCAAGGCCCGGTTGCATAAAGCTTACTTAACATCGTGTCAGCTAACAACGCGTCAAGTCGGAAATCCGTCCATTTGATTGGCTGATTCAAATTCAGTGTTAAATATCCCCAATCAGATCGATTGACAGTGTGTTAACTTTAACGACGAATTGACATCGCTTTATACAACCGGGCCCAAATGAATCAATTGCTTCTAAAGGAAAAAAAAAACACAAATTTCCCTTCGTAATATTACTTATGTAGGTATGCTTTCTAATTACAATATTAAAAATGATGGATGTCCCTGGAAATACAGGTTCATGTTGTGAATTTTATTTATTTAATTATGATTTATAAAAATCATTGAATAATGGAGGTCGGTTAACTTGATTTTTTCATTAATATGACAATAAATAGTAGTTTATTTAACGAGTTCATGCGTAAATTGGGCTTTTTTTGGCATGAGTGGGCCAGTTTAACACGGGAGTTAAATGAGCGTTTTAAAGGCCTGCGAGTTTGTATTCGGGAATTAATCTTGCCAAAAATAACACGACCCAATTTTTTATATATCTGAAAAATTCCCCAATTTTCACTTAAACATTTTTGCTTTATAGACAATTTTACTCGTTGGTAGTTGGGAATTTTCCAAAAGTTAAACTTAAAAAATCTTGTTAGTTTACCTTCGATAAAATCTAAAAACTGTATTTTATATACAACGTGTCACAGATAAGATGGAGCTAGCCTGACATGTTCGTTATTTTTAGGATTAGAAACTTGCATTTTTGCATAATCATAAAACTTCATCTTTCGAGGTGCTCAGCTTAACCGTAAGTTGGGAACAGTAACACAGTTTTTTAAATTTAATATTGACCAAAGTTCACTCGCCGTTTTGAACAAACTGCCGTTAAAAAAAATTTGTCAAAAACAAATGAACAACAAAAGCTATACATTATTTATTTTTTATTCTATAAAAAGTGAAACAGAATGAAACAAAATGACATTGAAAGAATGGATTTATTAAAATTTATTGAATTGAAAATCGCTAACAAATTAACTTCTAGGGATATCTCCAGTGCGAATATGGAAAATTGGCAAAATGGAAAATTCTCGAGGTTGCAGATGGCTGGGTTAACATATGAACTTTAACTTTAAAATTTTAAAAGATGTAACTCAAGAAGTTCTAGGTCTATTCAAAAGTTCAACTTTCTACCCCTAAAATAACCAAAATATCATCTTAAGTGCAACACATTGTATGTGCATGCAATATTTTATCTTCAATGTTAGTTTAAAAAATTGCTTAAAATGCAAAAACAACCAATGTGCTATTAAATATTAGAAAAACTTATTCCAATTAATTGTTTCTTTAAGAATATCAATATCTCATTTGTTTAGTGAACTAATATCTACTCACTTTGATTGTGACCACAACGAAAAACATAGTAGGCGCTGTTTAGCTGTGTGCTGCATACGTTTTGCACTAAATATTTGTGTGGTGTGAACATGATGTGAAAATGTTAGAATTGTCAAAACTTGACCATGGTAGTAAAGCAATGATTTTAATGTATTTATCAATACATATTAATAACGGGGCAATGCAGCAAGCATTCGCGGCACCCTTCCTCATAGCACCTCATTGGATGAAATTTTTTAATTTAATTTTTACTTTCCTTTAAAATTTTGTTCTTGTTTAAATTTTTATTTTTCATGTGTTATATTATATTACAATCTATTTTGATTGAAATCAATATTTGAAGTAGGAGAAACTAAAAACGTCTGTCTGATTCTGTGATCACGTCTGTTGAAAAGTGGGGTTATATCCAGGTACAGATTATTTAACGTTAATACTTTGAAATCACCTCATGCAATTCTCGATATTAATGAAGAACGAAGGAAATGGTCATTTGGCAGTAAGACAAACGCGAAAAATGCCTGGGGATTACCTACTAAAGGTAATCAGAACTTTCAATTAGCATTGATACAAATATTTTCAGATAAAAACTAATCAGACAGAAAGTTCAAAAAAATGATTTACAGGGGATGAAAAGGCAGAAAGTATCAAACTACAACACTTACTAGCCAAAATGTACAACAAAAAAGCACAAATAGAGTTAACTTTATTGGTGATGTTAGTCTTTGTGAGTTGTTTTCCCGTTGGCTTCAATAAATGTCTCGAAACAAGTCAATATTAACCGTTTGGTCCCAACTTTGAGAAGACGACGTGGCATTTTCTTTTTGAATTCTAAAATTTTGTACCAAAACTCAATTTTATAGATATGCGCACAGTGTACGTCGAAAAACGTTTGCGCAAGTCGTTCTCCGTTCTGTCTTCTGTGAGCGTGACGTTTCTGTCAAAATGGCGCCTCCGAGAGTTGCCAACTGCAACTGGATTTAGTGTTATCTAAAATTCCCTATCAATAACCTAGCAACTGAAAAGTTACTAGGGAGTGGTCACAATCAAAATGAATAGATTATACATATCGTGCGTTCATTTAAATTTATCCTCAAAGTTGGGGTTGAAGAGTCGATAGTGAACGCACCACTCGTGTAAAAACGTAAGATTTAAACAGCTGATCCGTGATTCGTAATGCGTATAGTGCGTTCACAATCGACTCTTCAATGCCAACTTTGAGGATAAATTTAAATGAACGCACGATATATGAAATGTGCAAAATGTTTTAACGAAACTAAATAAGAAAAAAATTAATTATAAAATTGGTGGAAGAATCTGAAAATTATTCAGCAGGAGTTAGAAAACTTGTACTGAAGCATGTTTGTGTATTTTTTTTTATGTGGGGTTTTATGTCTTTGCAACTTTAAGAAAATTCGAAATCGGATGCAGTTATTCGGAGCTTTAACAATATCTGGGTTAAATGGGAATAATTTATCCTAACCTAAATAAAATCCACCGCTTCGATATTGTAGCGCTATGTTCTGCATACGATTACACGCTTCGCAAGAACTTAATCTTAAAATTGGCAGCATCTCCTCCGCTCCTCTTGTAATTACACCGGGGCATATCTGTTTGTTTGCGAGACCCATGGGTCATCCGCAGTTGCCGCCGCCGCCGCCGCCGCCGTGTTTCCACCGTACTTATTTCAGAGAATTGCATCAGCCCGTCGGAGGCCCGGTGCATGCATTAGCGCTTCAATCCTCCATACACCCGAATTTATTGGCGCTCTAAGCCTCTGATGGGAGTTATAATCGCCTATGATCCTATTATTATACAGCCGCATCACCAGCCGCAGTGTGCGCCGCTCGGAGCGGTTCTCTCTCTTCAGCCGACAGAGGTCGCGTTCGATGCAGCTTGCGAACATGAACCGAAGCGGTTACTTTTGAAAACTATCGAAGCGCGTAATTACTAATAATTGATAAATTGTCTGCTTTTAAGTCCGTTTCGAATTTATTCATCAATGAATTTCCAACGCCGACGTCGATGAAATATTCACGCGGATAAGGGACGCTCCCTGGTGACGGCGGGGTAGATATGACGAGCGAAAATAAAAAGGATCAAAGTGGCTTACGGGGCCGATAGCGTTTGTTCGCTAATGGAGAAATTAGCCGCATCTAGGCAATCGACTTTTTCACTTTTGTTTCACTTCAACAAGTAATGCTCGCCCCCACACGACCAACCAACACGTAATCGGCTGTCCCGCACGATTAAAAAGAACTCGACTGTTCTATTGTATCACATTAACATGGATATAGGGTTTCACATGAACTCCATTCATGCTTTTATAAATTGCAGAAATGTTGACATTATTAAAATTAATTCTAGTACCTGAATTGTTAATACGTAATAAATATTTCATCGCCTGTTTCCGCTAAAACAATTGATACATTTAAATAAATTTGATGTTTTATTTTATGAAACACAAATGAGAAAATGTTTGCCCGACCCACAAATATTAGTCAAAGAATTTTCACATTGAATGTGATGATAAAAGCATTTTTTATAATGTTGGGAAGCACCGTAATTAAATTAAAGCCGTTCTAATTTCCGTGTAACGTCACACTTCTTATAAACGCGATACGAGAGGGTAAGTAAACCCCCGAAGAACTTTGCTTGTTTTACATCTATAATTAATTAGATACTTGTTTATTGTGGTATTTTGTGAGTTAATAATTTAGCGAGGATTTAAGAGGCTTGCTTAGGATAGACGTGGTATAGAAACATTCGCCGAAAAACAAGAGTAAGCCGGGAGTATACCTTACAAAGGGTCGTTTCTCTAATCGGGGTTTAATGCTAAACTCAATAATTGGTTTCATAGAAACCGAAACCACTTTAAGGTATAACAAAATGTTAGGATGCGATGGTGACCGTTTAGAATTTTTATTTTGAAAATACAGAGAGACACAATAACATCGAAACAGTTTCCAATTAATGTTAGTATTTTTTTTTTAATTTTCATTTATAAATCCATATACTCTCAAAAGAATTGAGCCCCAGTAACTTTAGTGAGTGCTGTAAAAGACAACAAACAACTTTGGATAACTCTTGAAAAAAGAATTAAATTTTTAAAATCATTTTCAAAAGATTTTTTGTTGGATTCATTTAAAAAATCAAAACTATTAAGAGTATCTTAACACAATGTATATGACCTACATATAATGACCTGCATTTGTAACATAGAGAAATATTGTTTCATTAATAAAATCTAAAAACCAAGAAAAACATCTAATTAACTATAATGGGCAAAAATAATGCAGACGCTAAAAAAGGATTTCAACATCTCTGTTGTCTGTTAAGTTATCGATTAATCTGGATAAAAAAAATAAAAATTTCCATTTCTAACGTTACTTACAAAAAAATCATGCTAGTGTTAACAGTATTATAATAGTTATTTACAATATAAGTGGGATATAGACATTATTAACGCAGTTATTGTGAAGAATTGCCAACGAGGCCGTAGGCGGATTTGGGGTAATCGTAATCACAAAGTGCATTATGTAATATCTTATGTAATATCTCACGAATATCGTACAAAGTTTTATCTACCCCCACTAAAATTGTCACAAAATAGCTTCGCTTTGATAATAATAAATTAATCAAGGTGACGTTTTAGTTACGGAATAACAACAAGCAGGAATTTTAAATTTTTCTGAGGTGAACCTATTGTTTTGTGGTGTAATTTGCTTGTTGTTACATTGGATTTGTGAGTTGTTAATTTCATTTCCGCACTAGTACGGTAATAATTTCATTACTACACTCATTAAGCACTATCATTCTGATTCTGATAGTTCTAACTGTACCAACACTTATTCTTATCAAACTGCCACCTTCACATTGCAATTCTTCTGGCAGAAATTATTCGTTATTAAGATAAAGCCTCTAAAAAAGCGAAATAACGAAATTAGTATCCAATATTTAATCGATTCTATCGATTCTACTGTGATTAAAGACGAACCGCCCTTTGTGAGACTTGTGGGCGTGTCCATGGATGTCAGATCAGATGTCAATCAAATGTCAAAAAAAGCGCAAGATTGCCCTTCAATGTTAATAGGTAAAGAGTTGTAAGTTGTAATCGTTTGCTATTTACGCTTTGATAACGTTTGCTGTATTTAGCAAACATCTGAAGTAAGTGTGTACTGTTAGAAAACGAAATGCACGGCGAGCAACGGCTAAAAAATTGATGCAGATCGCGGCAAACTCAGTGTACGAGTACATCTAATCCGACACAGTCCCGGGCGAAAAGTGTATGATTTCTTCATAATTGCTCCTGATGCAAAGTTTTTGGCTACATAGGTAAAATTTCTGAGTTCGCTAGAGGAAGAATTATAAATTATTATTGTAGGTTACTTGTCACTAAGTGTGACCTCTTTCGATACAATGAAATCACCAATTTGACAATGAGAGATATCGAAGATTTGGGCTCTGCTATCCTAGTAAAAGTTCAGGACATTAAAAATTACAAATCGCGATCATTCACCATTTTGGGAAAGTTTTACGTGGAAATTTGCAGAAAGTACATCGGATAGAATGAATAGCATTGTTAGACTTTACTAATATTATCGAAACATCAAGTACCAATAACAAGGGAAGTAAAAATTACTAGTGCCTTAAAATTTGAAGATTGTAACTGCAGGAAAAGAAAAATAAATAAGTGTTCGAATTTTTTTTTGTGATACGCTTGAAGATAAAATAGTATATATCATTCAGAGTAGCTCTTTTTGTGCTTCGCCCAGTTGTCGACCTCAACTGCGTCTCTGTCTTCAATCTCTGGGCTTAGCACAAAAAGAGACACTTCTACTCTTAAAGATATAATATATGTACTATTTTTACACCTTGAATTGCTTTTAAACAAATGTTGTCGCTGCAATAAATGATACGATAATCAATTTTTAAGTCAATCAATTAATGAAAAGGGATATCATTACATTTTAGTATTTACAATAAATAAATTCTCAAAATGAGGTTCACCAATTTCTTGACTTTACGAGTAATTTGAATGTGATTTGCCGAAATTCGTATCTAATTTTCATCCTTAAAAGTCATCGATTTTATCAGGTTTTATTCTATAGACGTTACTTTGCAGATACTTTCATGCATTTAAAAAATGCTTTTACCATTGGATAGAAGATAAAAAGAGTTTCCAAAAAAACATTTCAATTCTGTTGCTTTTTCAAATTTTTCACCGTTATTGGGTAGGACGTAAAACGATGACTTAAACTAAGGAGTTTTATTCCACACTTTACATAATAATTGTATAATTGTCGCCTAACTAACTTTGTTGTATGTTTTTTTACAAAACTATTACATGTTACGACCTCTGAGTACTACCCCCTTACAAATGGAACTGGATCCCTAAAACATAGCTGTACACATAAATGGAAGGGTTGGAGATCTCTCGTTAGAGAGCATATCGTGGACTAATGTTTCCTCATGTCTGGATAATTCCTCATCAGAGAGGTATTTCATTATTATTAGGTTATTTTACTGTTTAAAAAAATACCGAAAAATTATCGGTAAAGGATGGTCAGTCACTGATAAATAATGTTTCATTTGTCGATTAACTACAAAAACAATAAACGATCAATCACCTTCGTAGAAGCAGCATAAAATTTGTCATTTCAAACTTTTTTTAATAAATAATTTCATCAAAATCGCGTTTCTTATTGAAACGTTTATGTACGAGTAGTATTATAGGAAACAAACAATTACTTTTCTCTCTCGGAGATACACGATTAAATGTAGTAATAAAATTTTCTCCAAAGCGACGACAACCGGAGTTGATTTATTAAAATAGATTCGTTCTTACAACTGACTGTTGGACAGCAATGGTGGTAAATATTATAAAGTCCGCTCTGTATATTTGGAATCGTGTTGAAATGATTGTGTTGTGCTGGACGAGCATTAGTGTGATTTGTCGCATTTAAACCAATTTAGATTTATTTGTTTTTAATTGATACGAATCGGACAGATGTCAACATTGAACTGGGCCATTGTTGTCGTTTGTATCGCCGTCTCCCGTTTCGAAACAACACAGTCTGTTTTATCGTATGAAAACGTATGTGTCGCAATAATTCTGCCTTTCTGCGTGTCCGTCGGCCACCTGTTTGTGCCTGCGGTGACGTTGATATAAATTGAGGCCTCCAGTTCAGGTCCGACGGACGGTTTGTTGATGGTGGCGGTGTGTTCTTTCGTCGTCTGTTTGACAGATTCGGATTATAATTATAAAAGCGAGGGTCCCGCCGGCGGCGGCGGCAGAACGCCGGTCCTCAATCCGTTCCCGGGGGACTGCGCCATAGAATGAAGAGAAAATTGAAAGAAATAAAGGAAGGTCTCCTAATAGAACGGAAAAAAGAAATTGTTCGTATGTAGAGGAAAAGGCTGCGCCAGTGCTGCGATTAGATGACTTGTCAACCTTGCAGGAAAATTTCATTTTACAAACTTGTTTGGCAAGAGAATTGGGCGGAATTGAAGTTGAAGTGGGGGCGGAGGAAAATTGAGGATTACACAGAATAACGTTTCTTTGATAAACTTGGAACTTGTTTATTCTTCATTTGGCAGAATTCTTAAGTTCATACGCGATCCACACGAGAGGATGATAACACGGCCGGGCGAGCTCCACGGAAGTCACTCTTTGTTGCTCCGAGCTTATCGAACGATAAAAGTAATCAACAATTTACATAACACTGCACGGACAAGCGCTACGGCACGGCTATGTCTTTATGAAATTTCCCGTGGAGTTGCTTTGCCATTTTATTAAATGCCAATATCACTCTTTCACTCGACAAACATGGAGCAGTCATTTGCGCGGCCCTTAATGCAGTTGCCGCCAAATCGGAACACGGGCACGGATTTCAGAGCTTTTTCAGAAAGACCGCGAAAACGCCGCCACATGCAAATTTTGTTTTTCGCTTCTTCAAATATATAAAAAAACATCGTGTTTCGGGAACTCTCCTTTGAATAATATCGCTTCGAAAAATGTCAGCGGGAATTTTTTGCTTTAAAGAAGTTTAAATACACATTTCGTTATTTTACTCAAAGATCATGTCAAGAATAACAAATGAGAAACTTCAACTCTGTTCCATTCTCAAATGTTATTCGGAAGATTTTTTCTGGAGCACTTGTTTGCAGCAAGAATAATATTAAGACCGAGAAAAAGCGCCGACTCGGAAGTGTTAATTTTGTTTGACTTTGGATTACTTTCACTCAAAACTCAATTCAACACTAACGGATATAAATCACGATGCACAAAGCTGCAACACATCACGTGATTTCCAATAACAATTATGCATTTTTCCATCGTCTCCATAACTGAGACGATTTATTTTATGAGAAAAATTCTCATTAAACGGGAGATTAAATGTAAGTGGTGTCCATATCGTTAAATCTTTTATAATGGAATTAGTCCAGTATAAATTTTAATTCGGCAACAAATGCATTATCTTTATACCTATTTGATATAAGATATCAATGCTTGATGGCTCGTAAAAGCGAAACATAAAAAGATATTTCATTTTTTCTTTTATTGTTATGCTTC
This sequence comes from Tenebrio molitor, assembly GCF_963966145.1. Taxonomy (NCBI): domain Eukaryota; kingdom Metazoa; phylum Arthropoda; class Insecta; order Coleoptera; family Tenebrionidae; genus Tenebrio; species Tenebrio molitor. Next base: position 17,209,716 of record NC_091051.1, on the reverse strand, counting down.
TCATCAAAAAAAGGTTTTAAGTGATGTATCATGGTCATTACTTTTGAAATGGCTTTAAGTCAGTTAAAAGAAAAATATCTTTCGTTCGGGAACTGCAATTGTTATTGCTCTTACATTTTCGATACTATCTGATGAAATATTTTTTAAATGTTTCCAATTTCAGAGAAGTTGGAGTAAATTAATGAGATAATGATGTAAAACATTCGCAATCTAATTTAATTTTAAATGCAATGTGTTTATTGCTCAAGGAGCAGATCCGTGGTAAAAGAAAAAAGCTTAAAGCTTAATGGTTAAAAAGTGGTGACATAAATAATAATAAATAAAACGCTCTTGTTAATATACACATGTTTTAAAGGAAGTAAAGTAAGTAAAGAAATTTAGACACAAAACAGACAGGATTTGTAAATAAAATGAGTAAAATGAAAAGCAACATGATATTGAAAATTATTATAGAGAAACTATTTTACAATGTAAGTTAAAAAAGCTAATTTGAGACAAAGATGATTTAAAACTAATATGTACATATTTATTAATAAGAAAAGAAGAAACAACAAGATGTAGCTAAGAGGTATGATAAATATTTTTTTTGGTTCGACACTGTCAGAATTTGAGAATTTTCTCCTTTGTGAACGGATTTTGATAAATGTCACAACTTGTCAAAACGAAACGTCAAGCTAATTTTAAAGATTTTAAGCGATTTGGAGCTTTTAAGAGGCTCGTCGAACCAAAAAACGTTGTATTCAACTCGTTCGTGTGTAAATTGGGCGTTACACTCGCGTTTTAAAATGGTCCACTCGTGCCAAAAAAGGCCCAATTTACGCACGAACTCATTAAATAAACTACTATTGTCATATTTAAACGTCCTGATAAATTTGCAGAGATTAGTAATAATTACAAAAATTAACTATTGATTAAATAAGAATTATTTACATCATATACAGGGTTATTATAAATGTTTCTAACATTGTAGTTGGCGTAGTAAACCACACAAATTTTGAATGTGCCGCTAGCCTCATAACAGACAGACTAGTACCGCAGATTGGGGATAGAATTTAGCGCCGGAAATCTGTCAACTGTCATGTAAGAATGTATGTATAGAGCGGCACACCAAAAATTAATCGCCGAAGCAACTACATGCTATGTTAGAAACTTTTATATTTAATGACCTGTATTGGATTTTATCTTAATTGGCATTAGAATAAATTCACTACCTGCAGCATAATTAATTATTTTTTTAATTCAAGATGAACTTTAATTAAAATATTGTGGATATGATTTAAGTAATTAATTTGAAAAATATATACACTCACGGTGACAAGATAAACAAAAGATGTAAAAAAATGTAGTTCATTTGGATGCACATTAAAAATATGATAATAATAATGTAGGAACTAAATACACTCCCTTTTTTTTTTTTTTTTTTATCGTATATCATATGTTTATACATGTAAAATTTGAACTTTAACTTAATTTTTTTTCTGTGTTATCCGATGGATGGAATTGTATAAAATCCATATTGCACATATCAACATAAGGAGTTACAGTCATTGATTAATTCGCTCTAAAGTATTGTGGTAAACGAGATGATTCTGCACTGTCTTGCATACAATCAACAAAAATTAACACAAGCAGTGCAAAAATAAATTATCATTCCAATATACAGTGTGAACATAAAGTCTGGAACAAAATTCATAGTAGCGTTATGTGATGTTCGATTTTATTTTGAAAAATGCCATCCTGTGATGTACAACTTGTTTAAATGACGTCATTTGTTTTTGCGATATGACGTCATCACCAATTTTTTCAAATGACAACCCCCACTTTTTTCTTCTATTTTTGATAGACCCTTCTACTACGTAAACGACGAATGAAAAAAATTGGTATGTACCATACATAACAATGTTTTTGAGAAAATGCAATTTTTATTTCAAAAATTTAATTTTAATACATACATGTTTACTTTCAAATAATTGACTGAATACGACTGAACGCGAAAAAACTGACAGTTTAAAAATAATTTATAAAATTGAAGTTTGGAAATACATAAGAACTTTGATGTTGCCCTCGTAGCGCACGGCCTTCAAGTTCTGCAGACAACATATCCCGAAAGATCTGGTGGAGGCTGTTCCAGGACAAGTTGTACAATTTTATAGGAGAATTTGGTGTTTCATGTAACATTGTATAAAATCAGTTGCGTGGGATGGATAAAACGAAAAGGCTTGACAAATGGGTTCTTCATGAATTAACAGAGCGTCAGATAACGATTCGTTCATCGCTGCTCCTGCGAAATGAAAACGACACTTTTCCTAAACGAATTTTTACCTACTTGCAATAAATATAGATTTTGTACAATAACAGTTAAAACGTGTCACATACTCGAAGAAATTTATGGTTATTGGTTGATCGTCTACAGCGAGATTAATCCATTACAATTTTTTAACACCAGAAGAGAATAGGTATTGCAGCAAAGTCCTATTGTAACTAATTTGCAGTGATCTATCAGAAACTGGAAAGACAATAACCACTGCTCAATAATAGAAATTCATCCTTCTGCACTAATCCGCACATCGTAAGAGTAACTTGTGAAAAAGTAAACTTATTGGGTGACCCTGGTCAACAGCCAAAATGTTTTCTGCAAGCAGTAAGCTAATTTAGGTTAACACGTCCCTGCTAATTACGAATATAACAGCAAAAAATAATTATTAGCTCTAGATTTGCTCCTTGCCTTAGGTGTCGGTGATAGTACATTATATCATTAAGAGTAGAAGTGAGTCTTTTCGTGCTAAGCCCAGAGATTGAAGACCGAGACGAAGTCGAGGTCGCAACTACAACTTGGATTTGAAGTGTTTCAAGTCCGGTTACAAAAAAAAGCCACTTCAACAGTTTCTATAGAAACACACAAAGGCGCGATTTTCGACCGTTTGAAGTTAAAATTTATACATATTTGACAGATTATTATGTTTATAACATTAGAAAAGACAATCACCCTTTCCGGGAGTGAAAAATGTCCAAATCATTGGGACCTAGAAAATTTCTGTTACTTGCCCTACATACAGGGCAAGTCACATAAGGTTTATTTCTGAATTTATTTTGTACGCAACCAAGAATACTAATTACGCTGACCATTTGATACCATTTATAATGTGATTTTATTTAGTAATCCACGTAGGTGTGTAATTTGGCTAAAAATGTCAAAATGACAGTTGATGAATTTAATTTTGGATTTCATTAATAGGAACAGGAAAACGTCATTGTGACATTATTATGGAAAGTGGAGACTTCGTCAAAGTCATGAATCTAGAGGTCCAACCTTCAATTACCCAGGAGTTAGTGATTAGATATCATATTAAAACTTTATTATATTTTTATTCATAATTTGAACGTTTTATATAAAGAATTCATTTAAAAAAATGTCACCATATAAATGCTATTCTAGAGCTAATAATTTTTTAACCTTGCTTTCTAAACTTGCTGTGTTAAAATATTAAGAAGAATATTTTCATAAAAAAATTAAGGTTAAAATCAGTTTAATGAAACTTTACCCTATCCAATTTGTCACACGATTATCCATTTTTCTCTTTAAAGAGAAACAGTTGGCTGAACACAACGTATTGATGCATTGCAAATTGAATTGATTAGAATGGTAAACATTTTGAATACATACTAATTTACTTTAAAAAATAGGTTCGAATCGTAGAAACACAGTATTTGTCAATTTATGTCGTAGCGGAATTCTGTGCAAATAAGCGTTCAATGCATGGGCGTAGACAATTTGTAATCTCCAACGCTACTTTATAATAAATCATACTTCATGAATTTTAGACGTTGGAATAATTATAATTGTGCATTTTATTATTCTTATTTGATAATTGAGAAAATTTATAAAATAAACAAGAGCAACACTTTACATTCGTAAGAATGGATAATTTACGAGCTTTATTACCAAACGAGACGCCACTGACAAACAGATTTTTCGGTGAAATGTCAAAAAAATGTCAGTTTTAAAGCAACGGTGTTGATGTTAACATCGAAAAAAGTTTTCGATTTCGGCTGTTTCCTGTAATTGTAAGCAACAAATCCAGAATAAGTGGTAAAATCACTTTTACCATTGAAGAAAAGTCATTAATTATTAATAATTAATTCATAATATGTAATTGTTTTCAGAGGTAAGCAACCAATTAAACGACTGTGTATAGCAAGTATACATATGTGTAGGATAAGCTAAGACAGACGTTTCGATAAAACAAAACATTAGGTAGCACTCTTGATTTGTTTTCTTGTTGATCGCTCTGTATTTATCACATTGTTTTTGACCACGGAAAACATTCCAGCCTAAATAGATGTCAATACCTTCTGGTATTTAGAAGAGTAGACCTTGTTATAAAAAACAGCTTCTTATGGTGCTGCTATTTTCTTGAAGTGTAGAAGATTAGAACTCGCCATATATGTACCTAATAAAAATCCTTTACGGAAATAATAGAATGTGTTCGGGCTTTAAAAAGATTCTTAAATAAATTTGAATATTTCCGAATATAGGTTAAACTGCAAAATATCCTTTCTTAAACAAATGGTTAAATAACTGCACCGTATCCTATCAAACCTCCATGTTATTGGCGTTTCTCGGCACATTTTTACAAAAATATTATGCTGCATTATAAACGACCATTTTAAATAAACATTCTTCGCAAAGTGCCATTCCACATTAAAACAGAAGTGCAGAGATTTGCCTCTAACTCAGACAAATGGAATTTCCACATATGTATTTATCATTTTAGCAAAGAAATTAGTGAAAATGACTGCACCACCGCCTTTGAAATGTGAAATATGTTGTACGTCATATTAAGAATACTTAAGATATTTAATTTTTTATTTGAAATATTGCTTCCATTAGTGTTGACAAATATGTACTTTTGGTGGATGCGCCGGGAAAACCCAACCATTTTTGTTTCTCTGCTTATTTCGTTTTTGGACGTGGAGTAATTAGTCGTCGTCAGTTTTTTGCAAATATTAATTAATTAGTAATGGCCGCCGTCGGTTTTCAATTTTTCTTAGTGTTTCCGTTCGGCGCCGTGGGATTTCCGTCGCATCAAGGATTAAAACGAAAATCAAGCGCTTTGACCCTCCGGTTTGCCGTCGGATTAATGTGTTTATTAAATTAGAAGGATTGAAGTTGTAATTTTGCCGGCCAGTAATGAAGCAAAGGTCAGTGGCGAGCAAATATTTGCGAATTCTTAGTCGACAGAGCGAAATCTGCTAACTCCGAATCAAAACAGGGCAATTGATGAATGTTTGTGTAAGTGAAATGGGGCAATTACGTACAATGCGGGGGAAGAAAGAAAGCGGGGGCGTCTCCGGAATGTCCCCCATCGGTGCTCCCCCAAGAAACGGCGACTCTCAAAGTTCAGAAATCCGAAAACAAAGGGAATGTAAACAATAAGAAGTCCGGGTGGGCCACTCTCCAATTAAATACCTAAGTTGGGACAGCATTGTGTCGGTCGCTGCTATTTTCGCAACTTTTACAAGGAAAACCATTGTCTGTGAAGATTCGTTAAGTAGCAAAGAACTAGCGTAAAGATAAAGGATTCGCTTCAGAAGCCGAACGGCACGTCCGTTATTCCTCCTCGCAAACTATTTTAATTACGCGTCGGAAACTTAACAGAAAAAAATAGTTTCTGGGTTTATTAAAACCGCGCCCGAGCTCTCGAACAATACCCGCAGAGCCTTTTCGGAATTAATTGCGTTTTTATCAAAGCGCGCGACTCCATATCTCATCGGGTCCTCCAAGTAATAATAATTTTCGAGGTCGGGGCGGCTTTTTGCTCGCCAGAAACGACCGAATCGACGATTCCACCACCATAATTAAATGTAGGTAGTGTCGGGCCCTCATAATCGCCATTTCGTTTCGTAATCTCCCGAAAGAACAACAGGAAAAGCGAAAACAAACAACAACAAGGCCCGATCAAATAAAAACGTATTTTAAATGTTTACCTAACTAATTTCATTTCGCGAACCGACGCCGGGTCATTTAATTCGTTATAATCTATAGGTACGACAAAAATTCGTTTTTATAAATTGCTATTTTATTTTTACAACTCGACCACAACCCGAGGAATTGATGTTTTTTTAGTTCTTATTATTGATCATCCGGTTTTGAATTGCAAAGTAAAACCCTCGGCGTTGCGATGTCTTCTCGAATCATATTTGGAAAGTTTTAATATCGCGCTTTACTAAAAGCCCCACTTCGGCAAGAGATCATCAAGGAGATATTTTATTGCTTCAATAATATTGTTTTTTAGATCTCTTCATTATTCTGCCTCGCCAGTTTCTCCCCTGATTTAATTTTTAATTATTAGAGAAACTACTTCGTCAGCAGTTTACTCATTATCCGTCAATTAAAACAGCTTGGTTTCAAAAGGTAATTAATAACTTTGTTATTCATTTGATAATGTTGATACACACTTAAATGCAGGTGGCTTTAAGAAAGTATGAACCTCAACGGAAAACAAGTGATGTTTTTGCTTTGAGATCATAATCCGGAAGAAATAGTGCCCGACTTTAAGACACATTACAGGTAGCTTCATAATAAAGTGGAATGTATACTAATACATTGTAACGGGTGACTATTAAAATTTTCACTTAGGGTTGGCTATGGATCATTCTTTGTTTTACGTTGCACCTTAGACACTGCCAAGTTTGACATTATAATTAACATTATCGGTTATGTTTCAATTGTACTGACTGACATTTGTCGTTCGTTCTTGCGTGTGTCTAAAGTAACAGCAAAAATAAAAACTCGTTCAAAGCCAACTCCAAGTGAAAATTTTAATAGTCACCCGTTATATTATTCAATTAACGAAAAATGTTGGCTATTACTCGTGAGGCGTAATTCATCCGTGCGAGTAATAGCCATAATCCGCGAGTAGAATACCATACTTTTTCTACGACTATGGAGAGAAATTGATAAATAAGTGTATCAAAAACAACAACTTTTTCTTTTTTCTGTTCGATTTAGGAACACTATGAACTCACACTTTTCATAAAATAAAGAAAATTTTGGCACAATGATGCATTCTGCCAAATATAATTACTTTTGTGCTCATCCGGGTCTCCACCGTCGCAATTTTCACAAAGTCATCACGTTCTTTCCAAAATCTGATAATTTTTCAATTATTCCCGCCTTAATTGGCCACACGAGATTCTCTTTCTCGTGATTTATGTAATTTATCCGGTTTCCTTTGCGGTTATCAATTGTTGATTCGATTTCGCCTTTTCCTGAATCGGCCTGGCCTCTGTTCTCTTGAATTTTTCAGCGCCCGTCCCGGTTTTGTTGCACCGGTCCAGAACGGTTGTCATTCCATGTACGAAAACAATTTTTGATGATTATGAAGCGCAATTGTGACGCATCACACATTGTGGACGCAATCAAACACGGGAAATTTATTGTTCCCGTTCTGTGTAGACATTTCGAATTATGACGGTCGAATGAAGCGCACTGTTTATCCATTGATGGACACGAACTCCCTTCAATAGTCAAATTCATAGAAATTACATTAACAATCAAATTATTATTTGCAGTTCTGATTGCTGGACAGTGTTTGCACAGTCCCGGACCAACGGTGACGGCAGCTCTGGGTCAGGAATTTATGCAGGAAGCCCTGCGATTGTTGTATCATTAGGAAGTGCTGCGTTTGGAACGAAGATTACGCCCGTATTCGCCCACGTCCATTCATGTTACACTCGATAACAGACATATTTGCGTGTTCGCCCAATCATCCATCTAATTATCAATATTTTGTGAAAGGATGACGCCGGTTCCAGACTTGCGCGCATCCAAATTCATATCTATTTTTTTCATTTGGTATTTCCATAAAAGAAATGCCCCAACAAGAATATACACTCGGCAAGAATTATTAGGACCATAATTTATCCCCTGAATAGATTATAAGGCCTGGCTATGGGCGCAGTAAACAGCGAAACGGTACGATAAAAGAAACTGATAAAACTAAAATAAAAGAACGTTGTCGGCGTATCAGGGTCGCCCTTGTTTAAAACTATAGGAACAATCTTTCGCAATCTCAGTTCCGAAAAGTTTGATGGCACGAGAAAGAAGAATGGCCGGGTTTACATTTTCGGACTCGGCGAAAACTCGAGGGTCATTGTATTGTCGCGATGAAAACTTCTAACAAGTTTTATTACTTGAATATTTATTTTTAATTTGTTTATTTTCCGACGAACAATGGCAAGAGGCCCGCGCGAGAGGGTGCAACTCCAGACTTAATTAACGTCAGACCCCATATGGATTCGTTTTCATTTTTTCGACTACGCAAGGCCGAGTGTTTTTTTAATTTTATAGGGAACCCTCTTTAATTGCCTCCATAATTTGACAATTACTACAAGACTTGCTCCGGGAATGGTGTTGGTGGCAACAAAATGCAACTTTACAGCGACAGCAGTAAAATTCACGTTTGACTACATAACAACATTGTTATAGTATATAAAAATACAAGCAATTTATCTTTGGACAATGTTTTTCAATCGTTTTTAAATAAGCTTTCCAGGTCTTCCTTTCTAGATTGAAACCATAATAACCCGTTCTACAATATTAAGAAAGTGTGTAAATTTTAAGGCACATAACCCTCGCTCACATTAATCTTAAAAATAAAATTTTGTGATTATTAGAGGTGTTGGATTTTCTCATGGGCTATGAGTCATATCTGCGCAAATGACGAATATCTGTCTCAAGTATGCGCTACAAACCAACCGGAAAACATCGTCATTCGTTACGTTAGTGTCGTCTCTCTCTCGTCTATTTTCATGTAAAGTAGTCGACGTTTTCAGTTTTCATTTACAAATTTTTTACCGGTTTATCGCTCCGCCTTTGCGCAGATATTTCCAGGGTCACAGCTCATCAGAGAATCCAACACCTCTACTAAGCTCTTAATTAATATTAGCTCCAAAAACTAAATCCCATCAGCATCTCTTTTAAACGTTGTTCTCTGAGAATTTCCCTCAAAAAATCTAACTAGAGTGATACTTTTAGCCTTTGCGGAAATTTTCAAAAAAAATTAGGTGTCAATATGTCTCGACTGACCAAAAGGTCTAAGTTTTTATTTCCTTGTTATCATTACAGTTAAGATCCTTTTGAGAGAACTGATAAACTGTCAGTCAGGTGTATGAAATTGTGACATTGTACAATGTCGTGTATGTCTGTTTATGTAAGGACAAGAACATAAACAACGTCCTGTTCTACTTCTGAGTTGCCGATCGATGAAACCGTTACGTTACAATTATTAATAGAGGCGTTCCACGATTTTGGCATTAATTAAAGTGTTGTTTTAGTATGTAAATTTGTAAAAGCAAACCAAATTTCATAACAACACATTTGTCGTACCTGGAACGTAATATCTAGGAGACGATTACATTAAAACAATTTAAAAAACATCCAGTGAAACTAATTAGAATAATTCTGTTGTAAATTGTTAACGGCGAGAAAAATAATGAATTTACACTTCAAAAAACGGAACGATGCACAAAGCGCGTAAATAATGTTATTAAATAAAAACTAGCAGACAGAAAAAAAAACTGTGATGAAATGCGTACATTGTGAATGTGAATGTGGGTGTGTGAATGAATTTACACGAGAATTTTTTAAATATACTAGAACAATGGAGTAAATGTGAGCAGACGGTTTTCATTCTTGTAACAGTTTAGCGGCGAATATCTCTAGAAAAGTTAGTATCCCGGAAGCTGGCGCAATCGCACGTATAGAACCATCTCTTCGCATTTGCCGGGTTTTATGTTTGATTACAAGTCTGCGGCACATTTGCCGAGGTTCCTGAAACCCGTTCAGGCCATCAGGTAATTACTTCTTTTGCTCTTTGCACTACTCATCTAGTCCGGTAAAAATGCCGTCCGTTCGGCTCGTTATCGGTGGTACACTCGCCGCCAACAAATCAGACTTTAAAGACTTCAACGAAGGGGTTGTGGTCACTGATAAAGATTAAATACGGGAGTTGTTAACAACCCATACGTAATCAGTTAATCACTAAAAAGCCATAGAAAACAGCGTGCTCCAAATTGTTAATTTTTTTCCAGTAATAATTTCAAAGGATCAAAGCTTATTGAAAATTTTCGAAAACTGAATCTTGGTTGATGATTTTGTTCTTTCTTCTCAATTTTTTAATTCTTCTTTTAATCTGGTCTTACAAGGATCAATGTGGCCAGCTTTTTCCTCTTCTCTAGCAGTATTTGTCACACCAAATTTATTTTTTCCTTTTGTTTTTCAATATCATAACCATCACTTGATTATCTTGAGGTGGTCTTCGATACAATTTTCTTAACACTGAAATTTTCCCTTTCTTGATATTTTTCTTAGTTCTTCTTTAGTAATAATTATTCACTAATTTATTTTTTATAAAAATGTATTACGCTAATTCATAATTTGAAAGGAAATTTTTTTAGACAGTCGTCAGAAGTTTTATCACAAAATATAATGATTTGTCAACATCGGAAACGTTGAATTCAGCGCTAGGAGCATTCAGTCATTCGATCCAATAGCGTCGGGCTTAGGAGCTGTGACGTATTTAGGCGGGAAGCTTGACTGATTTAAATAATATTCGTGCTTCGATTTTCTTTATTTGTAGATTCCAATAAAAGATTGAGAAAATTGATCAGAAGCGACGCCATCATTGTCTTCAATTTATCTGGATGATGTAATAGAATGTATGGGAGATAAGGAGCTTGTCCCTATGACGCGAGTGCTTATTGGCAATATCCTGCTGTCGGGGAGTGTACCGGTCCTGCAGTGCGCCATAGGTAGCGCAGATCCTGCTTACTGATAAACGGGGGCAATCACAATCTCATCAGCAATGAAAGCTACGGCCAGCCACCCACTCCATTACAGCGATTATCCGAGCGGCGATAGTGGCGGATCTCTCTCTTCAACCGGCGGTAAATATTGAAAATGATCCTGCATTGTGCACCGACTGCAACGGCCCTTTCAGAAGGTCCAGGCGAAAGGGCCGCGGCGCTCAATGGCCGACGGCCTTTTCATCACGTCCCGCTTTCCCCTACCCCGTGTTTCCATTTTAATCGGAAAAAATAAACTTTTTAACTCGTCTTGACGACCTCTGCGAACGGTTAATCCGGGCCGTTTCCGGAAAAGCTCGTCGAGGAATCGCTTAATTATGGAGGCACGTTTGCGACTTAAATAGGGCGAAATGAAAATGTTACTTTAAACACAATCTGTCACGGGGCGGCTGGAGGCGTCAAACAATGTTTATAGGGGGCGCCGACGGCGAAGTTTACATTTTGACATTTAGGGGAAAAAATGTTTGTCGAAGCTGTAGGTTTTACATCAAACACAGAACTGGGCTTTTCATCTTTTGCAATTGTTTGATGAGAGGACGATAAGGATACGTACAATAAGGGAAAACACATTAATTATCTTTGCCATAAATGACAAAGTTCAATATTGACAAAAGTTGAGTTATTTGTGGAAGCCAAGAGGATTCATGTAAATGTTCTCTCGACAATTCCGGGAATCGACGAGGAGAGAGTGTTGAAGAGTTATTCCGAAAATTGGGAAACATTCACTTCGGAGTATTTCTAAACCAGTCAATGAAAATAATAACCAAATCTGCACCTTTGTTGTGAAAGAACTTCCAAAGATCTCGCAGGTGAATAGGGCTATTGGTCCAACAGCAAACTCCTCCTACTCGGTAGATATAACCTCCAGTGGTTACTGCTTATTCGTAAAAAGTAACAGAGCACATTCGTAGCACTCATTTTTCGGTCGACGAAGAAATAATAATGATGAAAGCAATCCATTTGTGACTTTTATTAGGCTCACCAAAAAATAGTAAAGGTGTTTACTTTAAAAAATATACAAGAAAGTTGATGGCAATTACATAAATACACTGCGAGAGCTTATAGCATTAAGAAGGGATAGTTATTAATTAAGATTAAAGTTATTACTGTGTGTTAAGTTTTTATTTAAATTTTCTTTAAAGAAAATAAAAAAATATGTTTAGTGCTGTATTTTCAACTGCTCGAAAGCAGGTCAGTTCCACTGGAAAAGTACAGGACAGTAAGGTCTATGTTTGGAATTAGACAAAGTAGGCTACGAACAAAAAAGCGCATATGTTAGAGGTCTTGGATTTTCTCATGGGCTATGAGTCATATCTGTGCAAACGACGAATATCGGTCTGATGTAGGCGCGACAAACCAACCGAAAAACGTCATTCGCTAACGTAGTCGACGTTTTTAGTTTTCATTTACAGATTTTTCACTGGTTTATCGCTCCGCCTTTGCGCAGATATTTCCAAGGTCACAGCCCATGAGAGAATCCAACGTCTACCCGAGATGTCTCTACATCTGTTGCATGACGTTTTCCCATTACCAACAGTAAAACAGAAGTAATAAACGTTTTTAATATTTTTTTATTTCTGTAATGGTACTATGTCTTCGAATGGATGTGGATGTGGAGTTGTTTCATAATTTGTCTATCATTATCTGTTACCTGGGTTGTTATTTGTTTGGTCGTCTGCTACCTGTTGTCCTTTCAACCCTTCCGTTTACTCTACATAATTCAACAATTTTCCTTAAGATGTTCATAATATAAAACAAAGGATGTTTCTTCATTTCTCGATTATAATCAAGATCTTCTTCTGTTGCAAGAAAATACTAGGGACGCTTCTCAATTAAACAAATTGTCACATGCTTCAAGACCTAATTGGAGCCAACGTTGTCCGCAAACATTGGCCCCAACGTTTGTTCCAACGCTTGACGCATCGCGTAGCGTCAGCTTAATACCCAGAGCAGCAACTGCCCTCTTCAATACAATTCATTGAACAATAACTGGCATAATAAAAATCTACGTTAGGTCTTGAACAGCACTCAGCGGTAGAAGAGGTCCTCCGTTATCCTCTTTAATAAAGTAGTCGATTGCACTAGCCAAAAACCAGAAATGGCCAGCTACTCTAATATTCTCAATTGTCAAAGCAAGGTGCCTACCGCAAAAATTTTCATGAGGTCATGTTTATTACTTCTGTTTTACTGTTGGTAATGAGAAAACGTCATGCCACACATGTAGAGACATCTCGGGTACACGTTGGATTCTCTCATGGGCTGTAACCTTGGAAATATCTGCGAGAAGGCGGAGCGATAAACCAGTGAAAAATCTGTAAAAGAAAACTAAAAACGTCGACTACTTTACATGCAAATAGACGAGAGAGAGAGAGAGAGAGACAACACTAACGTAACGAATGACGATGTTTTCCGGTCGGTTTATAGCGCCTACTTGAGACCGATATTCGTCGTTTGCGCAGATATGACTCATAGCCCATGAGAAAATCCAAGACCTCTACAAAACTACAAGCCGTAAAGATGCGCAGTAACTGAATTTGGTTATGCTTATGTCGTTCAATGAAGTGCGTTTAGTCAGTAGCGTCAGTGCTATTGCTATTTGTATTCTGTGCTGTTTTATTATTGTTGTGCCAGTTCCTGGTCTTTTTTAACTAGATAATATCTTCTTATTAAATACTGATTGATGATTTAAGGCATAAGAATCGCCGTTTTATTTTTTATGTTACACCACGGCCATGTACTTTCATACTCGAGATGACTTTGTTTGACCATCCTTGTATGCACCCGAGACTAGGATCTTGTCTTGGAAAATGAAATCCGTGACCAGAACAGTGACAGATTGCGCTTTTACGCGGTCGTTTTTCCGAACTGTTGATATTTGAGCTATTGCTTTTCAACCGGACGGACGGCCAGGCCAGTTGTTGAAAGTCCTTTGAAACGCTTCTAATTATCTGGGATTTTTCGCATCGAGTCGGTACATGTCAGCATTAAAGCGCGCCGATGTGGCACAATGAGAATTTATTTTTTAATTTGTGCGCACCATATGTGTAGAAGAGAATGAACAGTTTTAAATAATGCGAAACAATACGGGGCCACGGTGCGCGACTATCCATTGTGTTCGCAAGAGTATTGCGATAACACGGACTATACACATGTTACAGAAGCGCACAGAGAGGCGGCATAGTGCGCCGCCCGCAGTGAAACTAGAGACATCTGTCATGCCACAATGACGCCACTATATTATACAAAACCCCAAACAGCATCCGCACCCATCAAAGGCCGTCGTAAATTAGTTCAAATCTTAATCACACAAACATGCTGCGACGCTGTTTATCTGTTTGTTATCACAGGCCTCAAGCATGAACATGCCTTTATTAAACAGACGGCTACTACAATGTAGTCCTGGGTGAACCCCCGACAAAAGAATAAGCGAATGGGGCGCGTTCTAGCTCATTAATTTGTTAAATATGCCAGACACAGACTCGGCGAAAACATCACTCGGACCTGCGAGACCGTTAACGGCATCAAAGAGGTGGATGGCGTGGGATCGGCCCAGGGGGCCTGAGTTCACTCGCAAATGTCGAATTTTATGGCGGATTAAGACCGGCGGACCCCACTGTGGACGTGTTGCCCAATTAGATTACGTGATTTTACTTTATTGCTTATTCATTAAAGACTGTCGACTTAACAAGGAGCGAAAAGGAAGCAAATAAAAACTTTACGGGGCCGGTTCTGATGTGCCATTAAAAGCAAGTCTAAACAAATTAAACCAACAAAGATTCTGTCAAAATAACTAGGTTGGGATACAATTTATTCTATGCTTGTGACTCGTGAGGTTCCAAAGCAGGCAGCACACCACCGTGACGTATTATTTTCCATTCAGACTTCTTTAACTCATTTTAGTCATTTTCCATTTACCATTTTTACCACTTGAGTAACGATTTGACCACTAATAAAGTTGGTGGTCTAGTGACTAATGACAACAGAAAGAAATGAAATTCAGAAAATGAGTAGGAAAATACTGCTTTGCGTAAAAATTCACCTATAGTCGGCGCGGCGACTCAGTGGTGTAATAAACTGGGGTGATCTTTTCTATTGGTTTCCTATTTGGTTAAAGGGCGCGCGTTAAGAAGTATGGTGCAGCTAAATGGACGCAGCCGAAATTTCCATTCATTCTTAAAGTAGTAAGATTTAAATTTCCCACACAAAACTCAAATTTGGCGAGGCAGTCTAAATTAGGCTTTTCGTGACGTCGCTACGAACTATCACGTGAACATCTCGTGACTACTCCACTGGTTCGCCGCGCCAACTATAGAAGGAATTATCAAATTTTTCTCTCCTTCATTTTTTATAGCTACTTACTGAAAGTTATTTCTAAAGTTATGTGTAGTTGTTTATTCGATAATTTATAATTTACCCTTATAAATATTGTAAATAAAATTATTTCTTCACTCATCAGTGTATTTATTGTCAATTCTTATTATGTATTTAACAAAAATAATTATAATCTAATCCGGCTACCACCTGCCGAATACCTACCGCGATAATTCGCGATAACTTCGGGAGAAACTCGTCTGTTAGTAAGAGTTATACATATAGATAAAGAGGTGACCGCCGGGAGGAACTCGGATACGCCCATGAGAAATATGAAATATTATACAGGCTGTCCCAAAATTGGCGTACAAACTACTTACTACCTTATCGAGAATGCTTAAATGTACATAAAAAAAATATGGAAAAAATGTTTCCAACAAAAAAATTAATTATTTTTATTATTATTATTAACGGTAATACAATGTATTATCTATTCATTTTGATTGTGACCACTCCCTAGTAACTTTTCAGTTGCTAGGTTATTTATAGGGAATTTTAGATAACACTAAATCCAGTCGCAGTTGGCAACTCTCGGAGGCGCCATTTTGACAGAAACGTCACGCTCACAGAAGACAGAATGGAGCACGACTTGCGCAAACGTTTTTCGACGTACACTGTGCGCATATCTATACAATTGAGTTTTGGTACAAAATTTTAGAATTCAAAAAGAAAATGCCACGTCGTCTTCTCAAAGTTGGGACCAAACGGTTAATATTGACTTGTTTCGAGACATTTATTGAAGCCAACGGGTAAACAACTCACAAAGACGAACATCACCAATAAAGTTAACTCTATTTCTGCTTTTTTGTTGAACATTTTGGCTAGTAAGTGTTGTAGTTTGATACCTTCTGCCTTTTCATCCCCTGTAAATCATTTTTTTGAACTTTCTGTCTGATTAGTTTTTATCTGAAAATACTTATTTGTATTAATCAATGCTAATTGATTAGTAATCCCCAGGCATTTTTCGCGTTTGTCTTACTGCCAAATGACCATTTCCTTCGTTCTTCATTAATATCGAGAATTGCATGAGGTGATTTCGAAGTTTTTACGTTAAATAATCTGTACCTGGATATAACCTCACTTTTCAACAGACGTGATCACAGAATCAGACAGACGTTTTTAGTTTCTCCTACTTCAAAGATTGATTTCCGTTATTAATATTGATAAATACATTAAAATCATAGCTTTACTACCGTGGTCAAGTTTTGACAATTCTGACGTTTTCACATCATGTTACACCACACAAATATTTAGTGTAAAACGTATGCAGCACACAGCTAAACAGCGCCTACTATGTTTTTCGTTGTGGTCACAATCAAAGTGAATAGATATTAAACAAAGATATATTCGTACATCATTACCTTGCAATGTTACTGTAGTGGATTTAAAATATTTTTTTCGATTTCCAAAGCTTCTAAATTCTCTATTATGCAGGATTAAATATTGGTAGTGAGTGATCTTGTACTTTGTGATAATATGTACGATTAGAGGTAGCTGTCATGACAATTTCATACATGTATTATTTCAAAATAATTGACGTGTTAAGTGCCACTTTCAAAGACCGCCAAATCAGCAAATAAATTCAATAGAACTTTTTTAACATTTTTCTGACGTTTACGGTAATCTCTTCTACACCGTAGTGCACAGTTAGTGTGCCATTTTTGGGACACCCTGTATATAAAATGAGCGATGATAAGGTACAACTAGTAATAGAAATTATTTGAGAATTTATAGAGCGGAAAGATTTGATTATTTAAGAAAAACTAAAAATTTGAAGGAAATAGTTATTTAAGATATAAGTGTAAAAAGTTATCCTTTATTGCACGAGTATTTTAAAGGATGTGAGTGCAACAAAGGAACTTTTTACACGTATGTCTTACAACATTTTATCTACGATCGTGAGATCATCGCACCGGTTTCCAAACAATGTTTCCAACAAATTGTATTGTTGTATTCTGACAGTTCTGTGCCATAAAAGCGTGTACTAAAAGTTTTATGGCACGATTCTGTCAGTTCACTAAATGTCATCTTTGACAACGATTTTTAGTGCAAAAAGTGCCTACTTTTTACACGATCGTAGATAAGGATTAAAAATGTACAAGAGAAATAAAAAATTTAAAAATAAAAATTTTTAAATCAAAAGTTAGTCAAGCTGGTTTAAATTTTTGTTCTTACAAATGGAAATTATTTCTTGTTCAGTGCAGTCCTAGTAAATAACTTTTATAAAAATACAACTAAATGTTATCACTCCTTATAACGCTATTAATTTAAATGTCTATGTCCTTTGCAAGAACATGGGAAATTGACATTTAATTTGGTGATCTAGATCTTAACAACACAATGCACTTTCCTACATGGCAATATCTACTTCAAATCTGATGAAACAACCGTGGTGGGTGACATTTCCATGGCCTATCCAATTATGTCCAATTGACCACGTCTGGGATATAATTGGAACAAAATGAATAATTTACTCTCGGACAACCGAAATGATTGAAAAACTTTCAAGAAATTTATTAGCCACATTGATAATTAGGCCCTCAATAAAATTAATAAATAATTTACTCGTTCGAAAAATGAGATTTAGCAACAATTACCAGTGAACAATTTCCAGGTGGCGCCATTTTGATGTAAATTCGCATATTTACTTGTGACAACCCGGCTGATATTTTCATAAAATTCAAATTTTCGTAATTATGGAAATGTTCTGAAACTTTTGCCAGACCGGTATAACGACGCAACTTCAGCCCTTTTGGAATCGGATCCCTTCGCGATGACAAAAGTTAGTTTAAATTTCGCCCATTTTTAATTATTGAAGTCATTTGGAATTTCGTTACTGGAAGTATCAAATTCCTCCAACAATTACGAGAGCGCACCGACATAATTATCATTTTCGCCGTTTCCTCGTCAGTCGGCGCATTTTCCAAATGTCAGATTAGCGCCGTCCGTTCGGTTTTTGCGATCACCGTGTGTATATATTTTTTCCGGGCGGGATTGCGAACCGACGTCTGGGCTCGGGTCCGGGGCAGATTAGCCGGAATCGAAATAAAGATCCGCAAAAACGACCATTGATCAAGGTAGCTTAACGAAAGAGAGCGCGACGCCTGGCCGGTCAAAGCCGTCGGAGGGGCGGAAGGAAGTCGAAGACTGAAGGTAATTGGGGATCTCGGGGAGAATGTAAGGCGGCGGCCGCTCTGCCCCTTATCGAAGATCAGACTAATCTGAGTTCTTCTATTTCTAGTTTCTTTCGCGTTAGAGGGCGCGAAAGGCGGTGATGAAGTCCCATAATAGGTTCGTTCGCATTTATCACCGTATCTCCGGCACGTTTCCTGCTTCCCGGCTAACTTTTACTTTTGCAAAAGTCGTACAATCAAATAATGATGATAATTGCGCCAACTAACTCGGATACCCAGTAATGACTTTATCAAGAACTTGAATTAATGTAATGATTTGGCGAGGCAAAAAAGCAAACGATTGTTCAAAGTTACTCGTTAACGGTGTTTCATTATTTTATTTTGCCTCCGCAACCGAGTCTTTGTCTAATGAACGTTTTGTTCCTTTTTTTTTCTCCTTCAAGAATTCGCCTGTTTTCTCCGTTCCATTATTATCGCCGCCGTACTCATTTTTACCGATTTCCAGACCAACTTTTAAGTGTTCAATTTCGGCTTTAAAAATACAAATGCGCACGCAACGACTTGCTCTCCGTTCCGAAAATACCACTATAATTAAAAATTTAACAAACTAGGGAAACACTCGACAAGTGAGAACGCACATGCCGGAAATCCTGACAACTACCTGAAACACCAGATCAGGACAAATTGCATCAGCCTAGGGAAATAAATCACACATTCACATTTTTGAAGTGAAAACTTCTTTAGGCGCACTCATACATTATTATTCCCGGCAGTGAATTAGTTTTCAACCGTCACGCATCACGCGAACGCATCACGGCGTCACGTCACACGCTCCGAGGTGAAAGGGTCCCTTCGTAGGTTGGGAGTTTTTGGCACGCTTTCTGCAGAATACCGAACAAACTGTGGCCGAACGGAGAGTCCTTTCTTCTCTAAATTAATTGGATCATTTACCCCAAGCAGATGCATTGATTCCGAAACAAGTTCGCCAAGTCCTAATTCACCCCTCGGTGCAATCTAACTCGCGATAAGTCTTTCGATGCACCCCGACATGTCAGGACTGTGGAACAAATGCAGAATTACATTTGTTTTATTTTAAGTCATTACGTTATCTTATTTCCCACAAAACTTCAACTTTAAGAGATTGCTCTGCCATCCTCTTTAATCCCGTACGATTCGTACATTCATCTCTGTTGGTCTCCCGATCTCAAGAATTACCTCTCCCCGAGCTATTTATTTTTATTAATTCAGAACCGAAATTTTTTACCGAACCGATTTAAGGCAGAACCCTCTTAACATCTCTATTTACTTTTTCGCCCGCCGATATGATGTAGTCATCGATTTTGGAAAAATTTAATCATCCAACCCCTGGTCTCGCTGACGGAATATATATAATTATGATAGATGGGGTGGCTGTTTGATCGGCCCCCGGTCGGAATTCGGCGGTGAAACACGTGCCAACAATGGCCGACACTTGACCAAGTTACTTGTGTGAAAATCACAAACGGAGCGTTTTTCGATGAAAAAGAGGAATATTCGTATGATTCCCCAGTCGGAATGAGTCGGTCATTGGTCTGTGTAATGCGAGGACCTTACGCCAAATGGGGTAGCACAAATGCGGTGATGAATACCGGGTGCAACAATGGCCCAGTGAGTGGCAGATCTAT